>NW_005356870.1:6598412-6647770 GCF_000412655.1 Myotis brandtii | reverse complement strand
GGGGGTAAAGGGGAGAGATCAACCAAAGGACTTGTATGCATGCATATAAGCATAACCAATGGACACAGACACCAGGGGGAGTGAGGACATGAGCGGGGGCGGGGAGGGGGGTAGATAAGGACACATATGTAATACCTTAATCAATGAAGAAAAAAAAGGAATGGACTATTGATACATGCAACAATATGAATGAATCTCAGATACACTAAGTGGAAGAACATGCATACATATTATTTCATGTAAATAAATGTCTAGAAATGTAAACTAATCGGCAGTGACAGAAAATAGACCAGTGGCTGCTTGGGGGGTGGAGGGAGAGAAAGGACCAAAAAGGAAGGACGGCAGGAGGCACGGGAGATTGGGAAGTGATAGAAATGTTCATTATTGACTGTAGTGATGTTATCACAGGTGTAAGCATTTGTCAAAACCAATCATACCATTCACTTTAAACATGTGCAGTTTTCCGTGTATCAATTAAATCTCAATAAAGGTATCAAAATACATATGAGGAATAAAAAAATAAACTTAAATTTGGAAAATTGAGAGATGAATTAAAAAATAAAAGCAAAGAAATTAGCAAAAGGACTCAGAACTAGAAAACAACAGTAAGATGAGAGAATCACAAAAGCATTATCTTTCTTTGCAACTTTAAGGGCTAGAACTAGGATGTACAGTGCCGGGGGGAAAGTTCTACTGCACCTGGCTGGACCAGGTTGCATCAGAGAAATATAAGAGGGGGAATTATACAATAAATCACACAGAGAAGCATAGTTGTAACATTTTGTAAGTTTTGTTTCTTCTATACCATCTATTTAATCAATTGTTTATTGTAGGTATAATCTCTTTGTGACTAAGAGCAACAGAATAATTTAAAATTTAATAGCAATGAAAACCATAATAGTGGTTATCTGGAATTTGCTGAGTGACTAATTGTATCATGATATCTAATATCCACTAGTCTTTTTTATTATTATTATTGATTTCGGAGAGGAAGGGAGAGGGAGAGAGAGAGATAGAATCATCAATGATGAGAGAGCATCATTGATTGGCTGCTTTCTGCACACACACACCCACCACACCTCACTCCCCACCCCACCCCAGGATGGAGCCAGCAACCTGGGCATGTGCCCTGACCAGGAATCGAACCTTGACCTTCTGGTTCATAGGTCAACACTCAATCACTGAGCTATACCAGCTGGGCTAATACCACTAGTCTTCACATGTATCATGCTCCTAGCTAAAATCAGTCCCTGCACCTAGATTCCAAGTTCTCTCTCCTACACAAAAATTCACTCCAGCATTTCTCCACTCTTTTCTCTCCAAAATTATTTTTCTGCCTTCGGGAAGATACCATACTGATTTTTTTAAAAATTGGAAACTGTTATTCACCTATCTTAATAAAAGCTTTCCCTGGCCCCAGACAGTTACCCTGCCATTGGTTTGCTTTGCTTTGCAATAAAACTTCAAAAGAATTGACCCATGTCTTCAATTCCTTTCCTCAAATTCTCTTTCAAACCTTGCTAACCTGACTTCCGTCCATATGATTCTCTGTCATCAACAGTGATTTCCACACTGTTAAATCCAATGGCGAATCAGGTTGTTGTTGTTTTTCTCTTCTTATTTGCTATGTTCTTGACATTGTTAAATATTTAGAAAATTATCTCAATATTTATCTTTGTACTCATATTTTGTAAGGCCTTTATGAGAAAGTAAGCTCTGAGATTTGTTTGGAGTCAGGCAACTGAAGGATGAAAAACAAATAAGAGTGATTAAAGATTTGGGAAGTAATCTTTCTAATAATAGGATAAAGCATAAAGTCTTATTTTGTTTAAAGAAGAGAATATTAAGAAGGAAACTGCTTAAAAAGTATCTAGATATCTAAAAAGGCATTTATAAATGTATGTGAATAGGGTTCTATTGTTTTTCTCAGTCCAATATAAATGGAAACAAGGCTGAATTATATGGGGAGGGACATAATATTTATGAGGAGAAGCTAGCTAAGAAGAATTAGCAGAATACTGACATTTATTGGGCACCCACTATATACTTGAAGCAGGACTAGAGGAGAGATAGAGATATATATGTTATTTTATGAAAGACCTCACAACAGTTCGTATTCCATTCTGCTGTTGTGTTGCCCTTAGGGAAATAAATATAAATTTATAAATATTTGTATATATAAAGTAAATCCTGCTTTCCAATCTGCGGATTATGTGAAATTGTCCCTATTTTTAAAAAGAAATCTAAAAGAGAGTTTTAAAAGTCTTCCCAATTTCACACAGCGATTAAATGGGAGCCAAGAAAGGCAAGGAGGAAAAAAGCACAAAATTTAGTTAGAAAATCTGGTTTCCAATGTGTAGTTGGCCACTTTCTATCATTTGATTATGAGAAAATTACTTCCACAGATTTCTAATACTTTATCTGTAAAATAAGAATACACACAAAGATTGTTGGAAAGATTTAATGGCAGAGTTTCAGTGAAAATATTTTGAATATAAAAATGAATAGCTTCAAATAATTTATGAAAGTATGGGCTTCCTTCTTGCCATAGCATTGAAGGTTAAATTAAAGAAGTCTAAATGCTCATTTTTAATGAGTAATATTTTGATATAAACTTTAAAAAATTGCTTCTGCCTCCAATTTTATTTGATTGCTTCTCATCTTTAAATTCATATGGAATATTTCATTCTTGCCATTTAAAATTTCTTGATAGTCCTTGCTTTATATTAATTTTGAGAGATTTTAGTTTCCTAATAAGAAAAGGAAGAGCAACTATAATATCGTGCTTCTTTGAGTTATCGCCTACCCCATATTCTCAGGGAGCACTACGAAGATATCCACCCATTGTGACATCCAGGTATCGGTCAGCCCTCATAAAACTTAGAGCCAACTGAGGATAGACATGAATAATGAAAACTACTTATAATTCAGAGACATATCATAGGGATCTTAGGGCTAATAGGTTTAATATTTCTTGTGCCTCTTTATATATTACTCATTTACTGTATTGAAATTGAAATTATTCTCCTTCCTCTCATTATTAGAAATCTCTAGAAATGGGCAAACCACACATAGATCCAATAATCAGATTGATCTGCTCACTAATCACGGGGGGGGGGGGTCCTCGGAATCTTAAGTCCTACAAGGCAAAAGAATCCATTGACTTGTAAATAAAACAGAAGTGAGACATTACTGTGCAATTTCAACCGAGTAAGATAATTAAACTCAGAGATGCCGCTTCCTGTTTCTCTGGTATAAACAAGGAGGCCACTCCACTGGCCTCTGCACAACCTGATGTCCGAAGGCCAATCCCTCTCTTGCCCTCCACTTTCCCGAAGGAGAACACTGGGTCGTGAGAGGATGCGAATTGGTGTAACTTTTCTGAACCGACTTGAGCTTCCTCTGCGTTTATATCTGTGTCATCTTATTCTACGACAAGCTAACATCTATTATTAATTGATGCACTAATTAAAGCCACACTTGCTGTTTCCATTAGCTTATTCCCTAAATTCTCCCGAGTTGGCTGTCTGGTTTTAATCAAAACCAAATGGTAGTCCAAGTTCCCAGCCTGGAGCAGCTAGGAGGAAGTCATTCAGGGGAGGCTCAGGCAAGCAGAAAAGATAAACAGATGATAGTTCACAAAATTTGTGTCGGACGGAGGACGCAGATACTGTGAGCTGCTTTGGAGACGTGATTCAGGGACTCTGTCAGGCTGGAGGGAAGCAGTTGCAAGTGGTTAATGTCAGCAAGGCTGTAATAGGATCAAGATGGAGTCTGTCTTCTGCTTTGCCAGCCCTGAGCTTGTGTAACTGGAGGCTTCTGAGGAGAGGGAACGCTGCATGGGCCAGGACACAGACTACTTGAATTTTGTGCAGGAATCTTGGGGTCGGGCAGCTCTTGGAGAAAACATCCCCTTTACTGGATTCTTGGGATTTTACTCACAGATCACCTCAGGTATAGTATGCAAGGCCGCAGTGTTTTAAAGCGGGAGAAGGGGAGAAGAGGATTTCACATTTAGAAGAATTACGGTATGCACATGAAATTTCGTCTTGCTCCCTTGAAAGATCTTTTGAAAGGAGAGCTGCAGAGGTATTTGGGTGAAGTTGTGTCTATACATTTAATAGAGTGGAAAAGTTGTAGGGGAGGGAGGGAACCGTGTTTTCTTTTTCTCTTTTTTTCCTCATAAGCCATGCGGGCTAGAAAAAGCTCTAGGACTTTATGACTCTCCAGCTAATCACCTCAAGAGCTTTGACAAACTCACTTCAGTTCTGTGTAAAATCAGAACTCCTACACCGCCCAGGCGGGCTCTGCGCTGCCTCTCCCTCTCCCCCTCCCTCCCCTCGTGCAGTCTCTCTCCCATGCACACTCCTCAGAGGCAGGAAATGCTTCCCAGGCAATCTGGGCCTGGTGGTGGAGGCCCCTTTCGCAAAACATCAGTCTGAGTTCAGGAGACAGAAGGCACTGGGAGCGTCTTGACAGGCTGCTGCTCCGGCTGAGGCTCCCTCCAGCTGCCCAGGGTGTTTTTGTTAGAATCACACGCTGCGCAGAACTGCTTAGAATAGAGCCATGATCTCAACCACGAAATGTGAACTTATATTTTGGAGAAACTAACGGTCCGGACTTCTTGGCTAACCTGAGCGTTGAACAATGTCATGCCTTGGCGTCGCAGCTCCTCCTTGTCTAGGTAAGACGCTGTGGACGATCTATTTCTACGCTTGGAGGCAGTCTTTGGAGAGGCAGAAAGATGGGGATAAACGTTAGCCTCTTGCAGCAAGTGGTGGATTTCCTAGGTTTTAGAGCTAAGCCATGAAAGCAGGAGTGGAAAATGTTTAGTGAGTAGAAAACTGTGAGTCAAATTGTTTTAGCAAAATGTCAATTCTAAAATAGGCTCCAGAGAGACTTGACTCTTTTCCTCCATAAACTAAGATGTTCTTTTAATCCCTTTTTATTCTTAACTTATTTATCAGTAGAGCTATCAGACCAACTTTCTGGTTACATGGCATAATATGAAGCAAACGCATATTCTCACACATAAGTGCGAGGTATAAATGAATTCTTTTTATCTCCCTCCTTTTGCCAATAGGGAGAGTAGATAGCACTAGAGTGACTTTTCTTGATAGTGAATCTCCAAAGAATATTTTGTGTCTCATTTAAAATATGAAGATTGGATTCCTCAATATTTTCCCAAACCAGCTTTAACCATAGGTCAAGCTGCTAATGTACAGCTTAAATGTTTCATTAATTTTTAACAAAAGTAAATGCGTAACCTGTCCTAAGTAGTGTTTAATCTGAGTTTTAAAATGTTAAATATCAGAATTGGATTTAATTTATATTAAATTCCCTGAATTCACTATTCAAGTCATATTTTTGTGAATATTTTTGAATAACTGAAGTAAATCCCAAAGACTAACATTCATTATTACTATTTTAAGGCAGCTGGAAATTACTACAATTATATGAAAATCTGATCATGTGTTTATAATCATAAGATTACATTTCTACCAGGCTCTAGTCTTTTTAAGGTATCTTAAATGTTTAAATGTGCAATATATGAAAAAACATATCTAGTAATGACTAAAATGACATTGATTTTTAATGTGTAACATATTGTTATATTTATATTTCTGAATATTTAGAATGAAACCAATTATTTTATAAAAGTAATATACAATGGTATGTGAAGGGAACAAATATTCACGTGTATTTCCAAACCTATTAGATGAACCCAAAATACATTAAATGAAAGATGAGAACTATTGGACAGTTGAGTCACAAGAAATTAAGTGTTGTAATTATAAACTTTTACCATTACAAGGTAACCATTTGTTGTATTAGCTAATTATTCTTAAATTCTATGCTTGTATTGATGAATTTTAACTATTCACTAACAAGTTAAGTCATGTTAGGACTTTAAAGTATGATAAAAAAAATAATCTATTTTTAAGTATGTTAAAAAAAATATAAAATACTGACTTACGTAAACTATGATTCAATAAAATTCCTGAATAGACTTTCACGGAGGAAATAGTATAAGACATCACTCTTCTAACGCTGTGATGAGGATGCCAGAGGAGCTAAGGAATCACATTCAAAAATGACCTGTCCAAGGTCACACCACTAACTAGTAGAAGAGATAACAGTGGAACCACAGTACTGTCTTATAGCTCAGATATCTTTATACTACATCGTCCTGCTCTCAAATAATAATTATGCAGAATAAAATATTCACATGTCCATGCCAAACTGGTTTGGCTCAGTGGAAAGAGCGTCAGCCTGCGGACTGAAAGGTCCCAGGTTCAATTCCGGTCAAGGGCATCTACCTTGGTTGCAGGCACATCCCCAGTAGGAGGTGTGCAGGAGGCAGCTGGTCGATGTTTCTCTCTCATCGATGTTTCTAACTTCTATCCCTCTCCCTTCCTCTCTGTAAAAAATCAATAAAATATATATATTTTTAAAATATTCACATGTCCAGTAGGGGTCTACTTTTAGACAGAAAATTTAAAAAAAATAAAAACTGCCACCAGTGTTACAGTGTGGGGGGAAAAATAATGATTTTTAAAAAGAACCTAATTTAGTAATAAAATTTTCTCAAATGAAAGTTTAAAAAAAATTTATTATGCCTTCAACAAACACTTTAAGAGAGTAACTTGTTTGTGCCTATTTTGTTACATTTCATGATTATGCCAAGAAAATCAATCCATATGCTAATAATCACAGTAATTTTAAACGTATGTTACTTAACAAGGGCTAGAAAAGAGCTTGTCTGGTTCATATCCTTGTATTCAAGGGCATCATAATGAACTCGCCTAAACAATGATGGTCAGAGATTTTACTACCCGCCCCCCGCCCCCCCGCATTGAAACTGGTTTAACGTACGTAGACTTTCCTTCTCTTAGCTAACCTAAATTTCTGTTGCTGCAAGTCTATTCCAGTTCTATGGGTTTTTCCTCAGTGGAACTATAAAAAGCCTAAATGGACATATGAAAACATAAGTGTACATTTCTAGGACCAAAAAGCCCACTCCCTTTCATCTTCCCTTCTATAGCTTATACTCAATCCTTTCGTTGATTATGTCAATGCTGAGCCTTCTGCAAGACCCTTAAGCTGTAGAATACAGGATTTGTTACAGTACATAAATAAATGTCTGACCAATGCAATGTAAAATGGGAGAGTTGGCTGGATCATCTGTATCATACCTCATATGTGACAATATATGTTGCTATGCATGCTGAAACACAGCACTTTCCAAGCCTTTCTCATAAAAACTAATGCATGTCATTTCTAGGGCATGCCATTTCTTTAGAGAAAATGTGTGCAATGATGTTTTTTTCTCTCTCATTTTTATGAAACAGATCGGATGTCATTACCATTTAAAAGTTACACTAGTCAATGCCTCCAGTGTCACCACACTCCACATTATTGGAATGAGGAATAAGTGCAGTAAAGAAATGGCCTGTATAACTGACTATATAATTCCTGGAGGGCCTGTAAAAGAAAGTACATCACTCTATTTTTTTCTTAAGGGCATTATCATTTTTTAAAACAAGAGAATTTTTAGGCATGGTATAACCTTACAGAGGATTGGGTCTTACAGGCCAAAAGTAAGTCTAAATGGAACATTTAAAATTTATCTTTTGTTTTTATCTTACTTGTTTCTTCTTGGAAAATGAATGAATTGGTGTCAGTAATCAATATTATCTTACAATGAGAATCTCTCCATAGGTATCTTATAGTACAGCAAAGATCTGAGAGATAACTTAGATCTGGATCAGAGAATTATATCAGCAAAATAGATAAATGTCAAGAATTTAGGAGATGAGGATTTAAAGAGGATGAGGGAACAGTAAAAAATCTCCAGATTTTAGGAAGTGGCATGAGTATTGTGCCTTCTTCCCCCACATGAATGCTAAGCCCCTGTGTGTATCACTTAAACTAAACAGGTTTATGGAGAAGCCCACCTACAGATTGAATTTTGTGTGGATGTAGAAATACAACATTTACTTCTATGGCTCTATTTTGGCATTAAACTGCTAGTCAGTTCACAGAGTTTTGAAAATAGATGGGCTTAGTTTTTTAGGAAGTTAAAGAGAATAAAGAAGAAATGTGGACCTTGAGACCTAGTTAAAAAAAGATTGTTTATTTTGATTCAGTGAATTATAGAGTATATAAGTGAACTTGAAACGATTATACAGGAACTCTGACACACACAAAAAGCTGGAAAGCAATGCAAACAGTATGCATATGAACTTTCACATAAATTAAGATAGATGGGTAGAGCCCCAGCTGGTTTTGTTCAGTGGTTAGAGCATCGATCCATGGACTGTGGGGATCATAGGTTCGATTCTGGTTAAGGGCATGTACCTCGGTTGTACCTCTATCTTCAGCCCAGGCCAGGGCGCATGTGGGAGGCAGCCTGTTGATGTGTCTCTCTCACATCAATGTTTCCCTCTGTCTCTCCTTTCCCTTCCACTCTTTCTAAAAATCAATACAAAAAAATGTCCTCTGGTGAGGATTAACAAATCAAACAAACAAAAAAGATAGATGGATAGAAAAAACTATTGTAGCTAGTTGTATGTGTGAAAAGGTTGTTTGGGGTTAGACTGAATTGAAGTGTTTTAGCAATACAATTCAAATAATTCAAAGATAAAATCAGTCCTATCAATGGAAATGAGATCAGAAGAAAGTACTAAAATCAGAGAACCAGTTTAGAAATTCAGTGTTTCTTTTTATTCCCAGAAACTAGCAAAATACCTAACATGTCAGGTGTTATCAATACCTGCCTGTCAATAAATGTTTGTGGAATAAATAGGATGGAAAGAGGAAAGAAAGCAAAGCAAAACCAGTCTTGAAGAGTGGGCATTGTGGAACTTTTTTCCCAAACATCCTGTAATGATAGGATAATAATTTTTAAAGTGGAAAGAAAATAAGAGGTTGTCAAGAGTCATCAGAGCCTGAGGCCAGAGGTTAACAACACTCTCATACGATGCCATTACAAATTCGGTAAGAGCTAGAAGGAAACATGAGCATCCAGAAATAGCTTGAAATTGAACGTTACATAAGGCCAGTGAGAGCAGCGCACTAGTGAGTTCTCCACAATTTAAATGGAGTGGTGTACTGAAAAGCCCAATGGGCAGTCAGAATACTGGCTCTAATTTGCATCTTTGCCACTTGATGCTCTATGATTTGAAACATGCTCCGTAACTACCTTAAGCGTCTGCTTTTTATTGGTAAAGTGGGGAAGATAAAGCAAATATTTATATTACTGGGTCATTTGAGTGTCGCGCGAGATTTTGTATGTGGAAATTGTTTTGCATACAGTATAACAAACAAATATTTTGTTTAGAAAAGCATAAGTCAATTAATCAAGAAAGAAAGAATCATGGTGTTTCACGTTTTTGGTCAAAATCGCTCATCTATGTTGAAATAACATGGGCATCCAAGGGATGGGTCCAGCTCATACTCAGCCATGGATTCTGCAGCTAAGATCAACCAAAAACTAAAGGAGTCATTGGCATTGTCTTTATCAGCATCAGCATCAAGTCACTTTGCATCAAGTGAGTTCTTGCAATATGTCATGAGTTAAGTGTTCTACACGCACTATTAGCTCATCATTGTTATTTTAGCTCAATATTATTCTTTTCCCCCCAACAATTTGTTATTATTCCCGTTATAGACATGAGAAAACTGAAGAACACAAACTTAAGTAACTAATCCAAGTCACAGGGGGGTTGAGGGAAGGAATGATTCTTTAACAGACATCCTGTCTCCACAAAAATGGAAGCTTTTTGTTACTATTACTATTATGATCATCAAAAGTTTTGAATGCACCTACTATTAACTGGATTCAGAGAAGAACACTTGGTCATAAAACCAAGCTTAAATGCACATAGATTAGATGACAAAGTAAAATGAAAACTATAAATATTAAATACAGAGGACGAAAGTTGACATCAGAGGCATTAATCCCTGGTAGGATGATTCAGACCTAACCAAAGTAGCCAAGTTCCCAATGATTTCATATTCCGGATTTTAGTGAAAGTTGAGCTATTTGAATGACTGAAGTCTTAGTATCCTGTTATCACCTAGCTATCTGAGCACCTGTGTTGATGTAGTCATATCTCTTATTTATATTTAGTGATTACTGTGTCTACCGTTAGAGTGTTCTTAGAAATGATAGCAAAGCTAAAAATAGTGGCACTTAAAGCAAAGCCACATATCACCATGCTGTTGATAAAGCATTATAATCCATGTCCCTTGTTGAATAGAAATCTCTTTTTATAATAAAGCAAAACCTCATTTCAGTCATACTGATTTGCCATCCAAAGAAAAAGGCAGTCAAACTCTTGATATCAAATTTAACTCTAAGCTATTTCCTATTGCATGAAAAATCCCATGTGAAACAAGTTCAGAGCAAAGGCGATACTTTTCTTTGGTTATAAGGGATTCTGTAGATAAAGAAATATCAAGGCAAAAAAACATAAACGATTAATTATTCATTAATGAATTTAATTGCAGAAATGTCTAAGATACACTGTAGTTCTGAATGCTCAAAGAATTCTGCGTAGGACAGGACACTTTATTAAGAATACTGTGTACTCTTTTAAAAATAAAACATGGAAGTCCAAAGAAAATACAGATATCTGGAAATTATTGCAAACATGATACAATATTGTCCTCCATGATTATGTTAATTCTGGGATCTCTTGGAAACCAATTACCCTCAGAAAAGTCTCAGTGCTATCAGGCAATATCATTAAATGTTCCAAGATTTCCTCAAATTACATGTGGGTTGCTTAAGAAAACGTTAAGAGAATCTGCAAACCTGGCGGAACTGAGCTATAAAGTGGTGGTAAGTCAAACATTGCCAGTATCTGGGCTCCTCCCTGCAAGAAAATTAGAAACTACTAAGACTACATTAAATAGCAGGAACCTGGAGGTAAAAATAGAAGGTACCATGGAAATAATACCTTGCAATTTTGTAGCACCCTGCTCTTTTCTGATGAGCTTTTTCCAGAGGATTGACAGTTAATTTTCAAGTTTGCCTGATTCCTGGAATATCTTTGCCTCTGAAAGCTAAGAATGAGAAAAAGTTTTCCAAGCTCAGGAAAAGTGAGATATACATAAAAATAGGAAAATATTAAAGAGAATGTTTTTAGTTAGATACCACTCCTTTTTTTTTTTCTAAAGACCAAAAAATGATGGAAGGTTGGGTGTGTTTCTTGGAAAAGGTGATGTACTACTTATTCCACTGACTTAGTTCATTATAGGTGGTTCATTCTATAAATTACTAAAATTGTTAATGTTTTCCAGACAGTCTAAAGGCATGAAAGCTATTTCATATATAATATTGTAAGTTTCATTAAGCAATCACCAATAAAGAATTTTAACGGGAATTTTTTTCCCCCACCAACAGCTAATGAAGCATAATGAGTAAATGCCAACATTTGGCAAAGGATGTAAAAGTAGATGGATAATTTTGTGAAGGAGTAAGACACAGACTGCTACTCAAGAAAGGAAATCTACATGAAATCAAATGGAGAGGAATTCTTACATTGTATTATGAAAGGTTTCTCTCTCCCCCACAGCCTAATTTGGATTAGGTAGCATGAATATTTTAAAGAAAAAGCACTAATTGTTTTTTACTAACAGTTGGCCACTCTAACTAGACTCATAAAAATGCTTTTTTAAATGTGTTGTTATTATCTTTTCTTGCTATTTGTCCATACATTTACATAAAAATTTCAGAAAAATTATATCTGTTCTATGATTTCTTGCTGCTCTTAGGCATCTTGTATATGCAACATCAGTTTGGCAATGAAAAGCAATCCTCTGCATGTTGCCATTGATTCAGGGGCAATAGGAAGATGCCAAAAGGTACGCAATTTAGTTTGTTAGATAATTTTTTCTTTGACATCTCCATAAAAAAATGAATTTCATTTTAGCTTCCACAAATGCTCACTGTAATCAAGATTTCCTTTGACATTAGTGAGAGCACCTTTGAAGAGCTGTGTTAATCTGTGATACTGTCTGTTTCTGTGTTGTTGATTCTGTTCTAATTATCTAATTCAATTCCAAGTGTTTGGGGCACTCACTATGTGGAAAGGAGACTTCTTGAGAGTAGGCTAAGATACATTAAGATTTCAAATCACTATAGATGGCCCCAGTCTCTCCATCTCACTGGACCCTTTTCATGTAGTAACAAAACAGGCCGGTATTGAAAAGTTCTTTTCTTGACTTAGCTGCATTCTCTATTCTTGCAAGACAGCATTTCAGAGAGTTTAACCTACTTTTAATTAAAAGATTTTCCCCCTTATATCTTTTCTTCCTTCCTAGAGTTACTGAGAACTTGCTACGTGATAGATATTACACATCTATATACTTTAGAGTAGTAGGAGAAGCACATGTCCTAGAAATTTAACATGGAACAAGTAATTAAGAAGAAAGACACTAAGGGAAGCCAGAAGTAATGCTAGCTATTCAAGGAAAAAGTAGAAAAAATAAAGAGAAATCGGCAGTACTATTATGACTTTATTTTCCCTTCTGTTATTCAGAGAGTTTAACCTACTTTTAATTAAAAGATTTTCTCCCTTACATCTTTTCTTCCTTCCTAGAGTTACTGAGAACTTGTTACATGATAGATATTACACATCTATATACTTTAGAGTAGAGGAGAGGCACATGTCCTAGAAATTTAACATGGAACAGGTAATTAAGAAAAAAGACACTAAGGGAAGTCAGAAGTAACTCTGGCTATTCAAAGAAAAAGTAGACAAAATAAAGAGAAATCAGCAGTACTATTATGACTTTATTTTCCCTTCTAAATATGAGGAATTGTGTGAAGGTGTTTAACAATTATCCAGGGGGGATCAATCATATATACATGTATATGATTATGAGAATTTAATATAATATAATATAAAACTGTGTTCTGAAAGGAGAAAACAAGATATCCACATTTGAAGGAATGAATCAAACAGTTGCTGTCTTTTCAAGAATTGAGAGTGTGGTGTCCAAGAAATTAGAACATAACCGAGAATTCCTCTTTTCATATGTATTTACTCATTTAATTCTACTTACATATTATTTTCGATGTCTTAAACTTCTATCCAGGTAATATTTTTAAAAGACTATAGTTAAGAGGATTACCGAGAATACCTGTCCTGAATTTCAGGAGTTCCCAGAAGGGTTGGGGAGGAAAGGAAGCCATTGTAGAAATCACCTAAGAACCCCATGAAAAACTGCACTGGCATTGGTGGCCAAAAATAAGTACCAAAATGACATCTTTATTTTGCTGAAAGTGTGAGGCAAGTTTGTGTCTAATTGTGAGTGGGGGTATGCTGAGTGGGGCAGGAACAAAGGGGAATAGTTTGGTCCTATTGAATATATTATAGAGGAAATGCAAGCATACAGGGGTGAGCAAAAGTAGGGTTTTCAGTTGTTTGTATGGAAAAATATATAATACTAGAGGCCCGGTGCATGAAATTCGTGCACTGGAGGGGTCCCCTCAGCCCAGCCAGCACCCTCTTACAGTCCAGAACCCCTCAGGGGATGTCCAACTGTGGGGAGCAGGCCTAAGGCAGCAGTTGGACATCCCTCTTGCAGTCCGAGACCCCTTGCTCCTTACCACCCACCTCCTTGCTGCTCTTTACTGCTTAGCTCGCTACTTCTTAATGCTTCCACGAAGGCGGGAGAGGCTCCTGCCACCACTGCTGCGCTCACCAGCCGTGAGCCCGGCTTCTGGCTGAGCGGCACTCCCCCTGTGGGAGCGCACTGATTATCAGGGGGCAGCTCCTGCATTGAGTGTCTGTCCCTTGGTGGTCAATGCACATCATAGCGATGGGTTATCCTGGTTGTTCTGCCATAACGGTCGCTTAGGCTCTTATTATATAGACTAGAGGCCCAGTACATAAAATTCATGCAGGGGGGTCATTCCCTCAGCCCGGCCTGCACCCTCTTGCAATCTGGGACCCTTCGGGGATGTCCGACTGCCAGTTTAGGCCCGATCCCACAGGGAGTCGGACATCCCTCTAACAATCTGGGACCACTGGCTCCAACCCGCTCGCCTGCCTGCCTACCTGATCGCCCCTAACCACACTGCCTGCCTGCCTGATCAGCCCTAACCACTTGCCTGCCTGCCTGATCACCCCCTAACAGCCTCTGCCTCAGCCCCCGCCACGGCTTCATCCAGAAGGTCATCTGGAAGGACATCTGGAATGATGTCCAGAAGGTCGTTTGGCTGTCCAGTCCAATTAGCATATTACACTTTTATTATTATAGACTAGGGGCCCAGTGCATGAATTCATGCACCTTGAAAGGAACTGTGGGCTGCAAGGCTGTGGTAGGCACAGGGGTGGGTCTCAGCCCATCCCCTGTGCCCCTGCCCAGTCCTTCCCACTGGGGCCCCCGGTCCCATCTGTCAGCAGCCCTACTCCTGCCACCGCTGCTCCCATGTGCTGATGGCACTGGCCCTGCTCACACACTCTGATGGTGTGGAGCAACTGGGGCCAGTGCCAACAGTGGGTGCGAGCGCTGGGTAGGACCGCAGTGTGCAGGAGCAAATAATTTTCAGTAACCATCAGAGGCTCACCCTGATGACAGCAACTGGCACCCCCGCTCACCTGCTCCACCATCCCACTGCGGCCAACACCTGCCATGTTCCACACATGCCCCCTGGTGGTCAGCGCACATCATATTGACCAGTTGTTCGGTTGTTCCACCATTCGGTCTATTTGCATATTAGCCTTTTATTATATAGGACAAGAATAAACAAGACTAAACTCTGTGTTTCGCATACTCACAACTGTAAACTTATTTTTGCCCAACACTGTATTTATGCATCAACTCAGTCTTAAAATTCCTGCTCTGAAACATATTAAAATTTAGATTGTTATTTAACATGCTTTCTGAGATTCATAGATAGGATACTTTTTTCCTATCTCAAGCAAAAGCACTCAGAAGCATAATACTTAAAAAATTTGTAGCTATTTCTCCTGATATTTATTTCCATATTTCTAAATAATATTACACTATTTTTTTTCATTTAGACATTATCAGTTAATTTCCTACTATAGAAAATTAGACATTTGCTCTCTGAAACTATTCTGCCCACCATCCCTAACCCCACCCCCCACAAAAGTCTATGCTTGGAAAATAGTTGGTCTATAATTTTTATTAAGTCAGTATTTACTGTTTGCATTGTCTTGGTCACCAAAAAATTTCACAGCTAAGCCAGTAGTATACAATGATTATATTTCCATTCTTTAAAACATTTTATTTAGTCCTTGCCGGTGGGCTCAATTGGTCGGCGCTTACACCAGGAGCTGGCAGGTTCTATTGTCAGTCAGGGCACATACTCAGGTTTCGGGTTCAATCTCCAGTCAGGTGCATGCAGGAGGCAACCAATCCTTACCTGTCTTATATACGTATAGTGTTAAGAAATCTAATATTGTTCAGATTCCCAATACCTAATATATACTTTATTTTTTCTTTCTCTGATAATATTTACAATCATTTGTTTACTTCTAAATTTCTGAAATTTCACAATGTTTCTTGGTGTGATCTATTTCTGCTCTTTGTATTATTGGATATTCCATGGATTCTCTTCAATCTTAAAACTAAGTTCATTAGTTCTGAGAAATTATCTGGCATTATTTTTCTTTGAAAAATGTCTCCCATTAGTTTTCTCTGAAATGCTCCATAGAAATGTGTTTCCAATGTGTGACCAGTGAGTTTTCAAGTTGTAAGTAATTCTCTGGAGCTTACTGATGCTTCTGTTATCTTCTCTAAAGAGGTGATTCTAGAATAGTAAAAATCTGAAGCCAAAAAGAAAGAAAGACTTCGCACATAGAGTAGGAAATATATCTCAACTCCCATTTGACCTGGAAATATTGGAAACAGGAAATTTCCCACAGAGGGCCTCATTCAGGGGGTTCCTCCTCTAGAGGCCCTATCTAATGTTTGCACCATCCCCAACACTACTTGGAAGGAAGGGTCGGAGAAAGGAAGAAAGAAGGAAAGGATTTTTACGAAGACTTTCAAAAGCCAGGACTTTTTAAAAATATATTTTTATTGATTTCAGAGAAGAAAGGAGAGAGAGAGAGAGAGAGAGAGAGAGATCAATGATTCATTGATTGCTGCCTCCTGCATGCCTCCTACTTGGCATCAAGCCTGCAACTGGGGCATGTGCCCTATGATCAGAATTGAACCCGGGACCCTTCAGTCCTCAGGCCGATGCTCTATCTACTGATCCAAACCAGGTAGGGCTACATAAGACATCCTTAAGGAGACAGAGTTCCACATCCACTGACTTATCAGGGCCACACTATCACAGTTACAGTTGTCACACATCCCCTCTAAGGTGCACTGTTCTCACCTCTAAAAGAGCAACATTCTTGAACCATGCCATAGGACTACTGGGATAATATGTACAAGGCAAAATGTGAAAAGTATAAAGCACGGGAGGGAGGGAGGAAAGAAAGGGAGAAAGGGAAGAGGGAGAGCGAAAAGGAGGGAGAGTTAATGACCCCCTCCTCTGTGTTAAATTTTCTGTGGCATTTGTGGCCATGTGAGAACTTATTATCCTTGTTTACATGAGTTTCTACCATAAAGTTGTAAGCTTCTTTAGGAAAGGTAGAATACAGTATATTATTTAGGCTTATATTCCCAATGTTTAGCACAGTGTCTATGGCACTGAATAAACATTTGTTAATGAGTGATGATGGGCAGACAGTGTTGCCATCAGTTCTACAGTACTGCCAACTTGATTTCAGCCACAAGTGCTTCATTTTTATCACATTCTCCCAGGCTATAGAATCACCAGGAGTGATTATCACTGGGCTCTTCTTCCTTAGGGACAGTTCACTACCAGGCCAAAAAGTAAGGTATGTGTTTATATCAGCAATAAGTTCAAGGGAAAGCATGATCACTTGATATCAGATATATGTCAGTGATTCTCAATAGAATGTATTCCTTTGATATCGTTTTTAGTGCAATTACAATTAATTTAAAAATAAATTCTATATGCTATGAAGTACTTATTTTATGGAGTGTTAGTGCTACAAAATTAGCTGAAACAATAAATTTGAAATCACTTTGTATCTAAACATCCTATGAACTAATATCACAAACAGTAAAGTTGGACATTTCACAATTATTTTTCAGAAATGTTACATAATTAGAGGTACATATAGTCTTGTGTAATATTAATACAGTGGTGTTTGAACACATGCATTTAAGAAGTGAAAAATCCCCATGGAAATTCACTTCATAAAATCAACACCCTGGAATGACCTATACTTTTCCAGATCCTTCATCCAAATCCTCAGCAGCTGAGCTCATTCTGAATGAAATTGCGTAAAAAGGTTTACCCAAAAAAGTAATAGAAATTTACAAAATAAGTAGTCAGTAGTTAAAAATATAATTTTTAGGCCGAAACCGGTTTGGCTCAGTGGATAGAGCGTCGGCCTTCGGACTGAAAGGTCCCAGGTTCGATTCCGGTCAAGGGCATGTACTTTTTTCTCTCTCCCTTCCTCTCTGTAAAAAATCAATAAAATATATTTTTTAAAAAAAATAAAATAAAATATAATTTTTATTTGTTTTTGTTGATTTCAGAGAGAAGAAGGGAGAGGGAGAAAGAGATAGAAACATCAATGATGGGAGAGAATCATTTAACGCTGCCTCTTACACAGCCCCTAGTAGGGATCAAGCCCACAACCTGGCATGTGTCTTGACCGGGAATTGAACCATGACCTCCTGGCTCATGGGTCGAGGCTCAAGCACTAGGCCATACCAGCCAGGCTAGAAATATAATTTTTAATAAGGCATTCTGATGAGGTGGTCCATAGGGAAAGTCAGAACTTTGACAAAAACTTCACATCTTCCTGGCAGGATGGCTTCTAATCAATTCAGACGACTTAGAAAATGAGGCCAATAGGATGAGACGTGATTGAAAAGAATCCAGTGTTCCATCTCATTAATATTCTGTTCAGCCTTTAGATCATGGAGGCAGATTTTAACATGAATGTTCTAACTCCGAATTTAAACAGGAAGTATGAATATGAAAGCTTGTGGAGATAATTTTTTTAAATCTATGAGACCACAGGATATTATGGGATGAGCACTCAAAATGTAGTGATGGTTGTCATAACAATAATTAGGACATTTTTCTTGAAAGAAAAGACAGTGTACATTCACAGGAATAATTTGAAAATAATCAAAAAACCTAGATTAGAAATTAGGACAGAGTAATTAAGACTATGTTGGAAATATCTAATTTATAATCTCTCTTTGTAGCTAGATTGTCTCAGGACTTGTTGAACTGTCTTCCTCTGATATAAAAATATTGACATACTTGCCAAAGTTGAGTAAAATAAGTTAGTTAATATTAAGATAAGGTCTTAAAGGCAAAATTTAGTGTAATCTCTTCTCTAAGGGGTTAATAAAACTCTATTTCTTCTTAGTAAAAGAAATGAAGCCAGAATTCAGTCTCAACTGAAATGTAAATGAGGCTTAGGAATGACACAGTAATACCACTTGGCATTTCTTAAGTTAGCCCTCTCTACACTGGATAAAAATAAAGAAAAGAAAGCCTCTAAAACAGAACCTCCCTATTACAACCCAAATTTGCCCATAAAAGCAAAATTTTTCTGACCTGCATCTATGCGTTTTTTCCACTTTCTGTAGCCTCCCACACTGTAATGACTTATGCATGGGATTCGGGGTCTTTCTATTTTCTTCTGCGTGGAGAATGAAGGCCCACATGGAAAATGTGAATGCTGACCATTTTCAAAGATGATCACAGACCTCTGAGGGCACCAAATAATATCCAGAAAGGTATTTGGTCAGACTGAGGAACCAGTTTCTAGTACATTCCTTAACTTCACTGGTCTTCACAGGATGGGAATATTTACCTTTCTGGCATGTGCTTAGAGCTTAGTCAGAATAGCTTGAAATTTTTGGTGAGGAGTCAGTTCTTTTCAATAGCCTGAAGTGACCCAAAACCAGCACCACAGTTAATCTTGTTTACAACTGAAATCAATAAGCCAATCCATGTTATGTGCTGAAAGTCCCAATGTGGAGTCAAAACTAGAAGTGTCTGCTTTTTGAATGGGATTTTTCTTTTACAGTCCATGAATTTGCTTTCATTACAGAACAACATTTTGTAAGGCTGAGTTTACGCTGGTATAATTTGTTTCCTTTAACTAAGGGTTTGAATAATTCAAGGTAAAAAGTATGGATACCAAGAATGTGTTT
Organism: Myotis brandtii; assembly: GCF_000412655.1. Classification (NCBI taxonomy): domain Eukaryota; kingdom Metazoa; phylum Chordata; class Mammalia; order Chiroptera; family Vespertilionidae; genus Myotis; species Myotis brandtii. The sequence goes on along the minus strand of NW_005356870.1, from coordinate 6,628,519 downwards.
ATATTGTGACCTTATCTTATGCCTGGTTTTCTTGTTTACTTACATTTTTATGACCAAATTCTAACAGAAGTATACAAACTAAACTCCATGCAAGCCAAAGAGACTGAAATTTCTGAAGAATTATCCCAATTGTCTTATCATTCTCACATCTTCCTTTTGGTTCCCCTGAATTCCTGCCTACGAAGTTTAGATTTTATACATACTACAGATATGTGGAAGGAAGGGGTGGAGGTAGCATCTCATTGCACAGAGACAATGAAGTGTGTTGGCTATCTCATCCTGGCCTTAGAACCAGGGCCTAGTTTGACTACTGGCTTACTTCCTAGATGTATCTATAACCATGAACAAGTGATTGAATTTCTCTTAGCCTCAATAATGCTAGCTAGAGCCAGTAGTAGCAGGAATACTATGCATGTAAATGTATTTATCCTGAGGCATTGTAAATGGTATGTGCTATGCTTTCTTATCCATGAATTATGTGTTAATATGAGCTAAACTGGATTATTTCATGTTTCTTAGTCACTCCCTGGAGTGAATACATCCTGAGCGTTTGGGATCTGTATTAGCTCTTTCACACACTAATACATTACAAATGCTGTCTCTATAGCTCAAATTTTGCATGAACAGTTCCCTGGTGGCCTTTGTTGAAATTCAAACCAAACAGCAAATAGATTTCTGTCAAGACTTGTGTTCACAAAAGTAAATGTGGAAAGCATGTAAGCTAGCACAACAAGTTTCTTGCAGTGAATTTTATCAAGTATTGCAATCCCAATATTTTCTTACTGAAGTTTTCAATGTTCAATAGTTATATCTTTATTCATTAATAGATGGATCAATCCAGCTGCCTTTTAAAATACTGTCAATTATTTTTTATCATAAATATCCAATGTGAAATTTTCTTCTTATATCAAGCTGCTTCTTAAAGAAGTAATACTATTAAAGTTATTAAACAGAAATTTTACAAACTCTCTAATTTAGTCTTTCTAGCATAGATTAAGGGCTCTCTTTTCCAAGTTATGTTTTCATTTTAGAATCGTATCCTGAACTATATATATATTTTTAAATTTTTTAATAGGTGGTGAAATGAGAACACTCACTCTCTTCCTCAGTGAGCGAATTTGAAGTTCTTTCATCAAGTTCCATCTCCTTTTGTCTCACATGGAATGTATTTCTGTATCTGCTGTTAAACTACAATGACATGTCTGTAGCTATCAGGAAGAGAAGCTGGGAAGAACATGTGACCCAATGGATGGGACAGCCTTTTAGTTCTGATGATCATAACACAGCATGCCATCATGGACTCGTAGCTGACAGCTTGCAGGCAAGTATGGAAAAAGATGCAACTCTAAATGCGGACCGCAAAGAGAAGTGTGTTTCACTGCCGGACTGCTGCCATGCATCAGAGCTGAGAGATTTTCCCGGGAGGCCAATGGGTCACATTTCAAAGGAGGTGGATGAAAATGACAGCCAGGAAGGTGAAGATCAGTTTCTTTCTCTGGAAGCCAGCACGGAAACACTAGTGCACGTTTCTGATGAGGATACCGATTCTGATCTGTATCTTACAGATGATAAACAGATTTTAACTTCCCAAGGGCACGGAACCTCAGGCCAACATAGCGTCAAAGGAGCAGGCTCCTTCGTCGAGACGCTGCCTATCACGGAAACAAACCAGGATTCTTACAACTCCTGGGGAGTGGCTGGTGGAGCTGAATTAGCACTCGTAGAAGAAAGTGGGGAGAGGAAAGTTATTGACATTATAAGTAAAAGCCTGGAGCTTTGTAATGATATAAGCTTAAGTGAAATAAAAGATGCATCCCAAATACATGTATGTGAGTCGTTGAATGTGAACGATATTGTGCCTGAGAAGCAATTGCTTAATTCTGCTGTAATTGCTCAGCAACGAAGGAAACCCGACTTCCCTAAGGAGGAACATGAAAGAAACACCTGCTGTGTAGTACAAGATGAGTTTTTCGCTAGCCCTTGTGCAGACAGAGGGCTGACATTATCAAAAGCAGATCCTGGGGGCTGCCTTCTGCAGCCTCCTTCCTGCCCTGGTGGAATGTCCGCTGAAAATGGCCTGCAGAAGAGTGGTTTCTCAGAACATCAAAACAAAAGTCTTCCAAAGGTCAGCTCTGGAGATGGCATGCGGTGTTTACACTTAAAGGAACCTCTGACCACCCAGGAACCCACAGATAATCAAGTCAGACTTCGCAAGAGAAAGGTAAGACACGTGCGCAGATTATCCAGCTTTTGGAATGTTGTAAATATCCTTGTTTCCATCACTTATTATTTTGGTAGCATGAAAGGGATATGTAGATGTTTCTTTTCCCCTATACTGTAGCTGTGTGACTCAAAGAGTATCTTCTTGGGGACACCATCAAAATATATAAAAATTAAAATATAATAACCTATCCAGTTGACTAATAATGTGTATAATGGTTTATGAACAATCTATTCTGAGGCTGTATTGAAGACAGAATTGGTTTCACTTTCTTCAATTGGAATTAAATAACATGAGAAAGCTCACGGTTCAAAGCCCATCTAAAGAGTAACCTCTATTTTTTTTTAATTTAATAACATTTATTTGGGCTTGTTTCCTTTTCCCTCTGAAAAGCATATTTTATCAAAGAAAAGTGGTATAAATTACATATTAAAAATGACCCCTTTATATATATATAAAGGCAACAGTACCCCTGCCCGCAAAATATACTGATATTATTTTAAATGTTACCCTGGCACATTTGTTATCGATGGGCATATCAACTTTTCTTTAACTCTTGACCCCAAAGGTAATAAGTGAAATTAATTATTTATGCCCAGGTCCCCTGACTAATCTTGTAGATGCCCTGCTCCCCTAAGTAGTTTCTTTGTGAGGGAAGCAAGGATTTGAGTGGGGCTACATGAAGCAGGGGTTAGTTAGTGAACTCTTGAACAAAGTTTGCCTTGCTTTTAGGATTTTTCCAAAAATCATCCCACAATGTAGTGCTCTATAATCCTGATGTAAATATAAATACAATTTCTTCTATAAATCCAATGTGGCCATTGGCATTGCAAAACAATGCAGATTGGACACTTTAGTGTGACATCCTTGCCCCTCTTTCAATATAATAATAATCCATAATTGCAATTCTAACAAAGCTAATGTTCTCAGTTCTGTTCAACTGAGCTGTCTACAATGAGGACTAAAAATCTCCCACTCTCTTTATGGTGAAGAAATCTGGTTTCCATAAACTGTGGTTTCGCTAACAAACTAGATCAGTGACATGTCATAAGTCAGTTTAAGTGAAGTCAAACACTTTACAGCAAAGATCACTGTGCTCCAGCTATATGCCAGCAGATCATTCTGTGCTTCTGGCCAACTCTTCCTGCCTTATATAAGTTGTAACAAAATGCTAATGCTCCATAAAGTTGTTCAGATTGGAATGCTCAGCTCACCTTTTCGGAAATTTCCATATACCCTATCAAATCTGTTGGAGGGAATGCAATAATGACATAAGAAAGTATTAACCGACCTATGACATAGCTCCCCGAAAATAAGACAAACCCTGCCCAACTGCCGACAGAAACATTAAACATTCCAGAAACATATGCTCACCACTTGGACATTTATATCAATACTAAGAATGCTGGAAAGAATTTGCTCTTGGACATGTCACTATAGCATGGTTGCATTATGAGAGCTGTAATTATATCCCATTTACAAGTTCTAACTTAAATACTCTATTTTAAGCATTTCATCATTCTGGAGTGCTATAGCATTATCTGGAGGAACATTTACTTTGACTCTACAACTCACTTGCGATGCCTTGTAATAAACAGTTTTAATAACAAAATTTTATGTTTGGAATTTACTCTGGAAAAGTATGGTTATAGGAGAAGCCTCTAGAATCAAAATGTGTAGGAATTTTTGTTCTATTTGATACTGTTGAGTTAAAATACCTTTGAATTGGCAACTGGCCATTTTAGAACTTTACCAAAAGAAATAATAAAACAATTTCATAAAAAATATATATGCACAAAGATGTTCATAATTGTATTATGTATTAGTGACAAAAAAAGAAAAAAGCAACTTTCCACCTATAATGTTTAATTATTGCTTATAATGACATGTATATGCCATAGTTAATAATAAAATTTTATGTATAAACAAGGGTACAGATTGGAATGCTATGCAACCATTAAAAAGATGGAGTGAGATCCGTGTACACTAACTGAATGATGATGTTCATGGCATCGTATATCTGGAAAATGACAGTGGAAGAGCAATATGTGTAGCATATCTCAACCGTATATGAAAAAATGTGAGGATGCATAGATATAGATATAGATATAGATATAGATATAGATATAGATATAGATATAGGTATAGGTATAGGTATAGGTATAGTAGGTATAGGGGTATAGGTATAGGTATAGGTATAGGTATAGGTATAGGTATAGAGATAGAGATAGAGATAGAGATAGAGATATATAGATATATAGATATAGGTGACATATAGATATAGGCATAGATTTGATATAATTATATGCATGGGTATAAACTCTCTATGACTAAATAGGAATACATCAAATCCTAGCTAAACAGGCACAGAATTGTTAATAGCAGTTACTTTAAGACAATAGAATCAAAAGGGTAGAAGCAGGGGATTTTCACTTTTTACCCTATATAACTTTTATAAAAGGTCATAGAATTGTGGGTGAAATGCATATAACTAATGGAAGTACAAAAATATAATATTAGATATACAAACTACTTGAAGCATCTTTTAAGGGCACCAAAGAATCCTTTATCCAGTTATCATGTGTACTATTACTTTTATGAAATGGAAACAAATATTTAAAGTTTTTCAAAATATCAACAAGAGTTTCAATCAACTACTCAATCCTAATGCCAAGTTTAAAACAGTAAGACTTTTGGAGAGACAGGAGAGCCACATTTTCATGCCTAAGGTATGAGCTGCCAGATTCGGAAAAGACTTTGCTCAATTGTCTCTATCATTTATACTATTTGTCCACTTTAGCTATGGTGACAGCTTTAAGATTAGAGCTTGGAAAGGTAATATAGAATTTGAGCTAATAACATTTTAGTTAGAGAACTTTAATCAGCTCATTATCTGATGGTCGTGTGAGTGAATCAAACCCTCCACTGAATTTATGAGCATGAGTTTTGGGGGGCTTTGCTTTTTGGCGGTTAGCATTCAATCAAGATTCTAAGACTTGGAAAAAAAACCTGAAAACAAAAACAGAGCTTAAAAGAGTGATCCTCAGAATGTACTGAAATTGCACTCAATTATCATTTCTTGAAACCTATAAATCTTGGCAGGCATTTATTGTACTATATGATATATTTTTTCTTGTTTTCCAATGATTTTTTTTTTTTTTTTGCCATCAGGATAGCCACACATGTATTTTTTTAGGAGTTTCCATTGGAGAGGACTGCATTTGCAGTATATGTAAATATTAACCTTTTAAACTAACAATTCCCCTAAGTATGATGAAATATATCATTAAAGTGAAGCCACTGAAATCAAAGGAAAACCAAATAGATTATGAGCAGACAGTAGAAATGAGCCCTCCAGAAGGCTGAGTGGCATAGGACCAGAGCTTATAGGGTGTGGGTGGGTCTTTGGGGTAAGGCAGCTGGTTAAGAGCAATTCTCAGAGACAAATTCCAAAGCAATCTGGGGGAGGGAGACAGTCTAAGAAGTGGTCTCTGTAAACCAAATGAGATGTGAAGATGGAAAATATCTAGGGCAAGACTTGAGGTTAAACCTTTTTTAGAGAACTCGTGTATTTGTTCTTGATGGTGGTTTACTAATTAAAGAGAAGCCAGCATCCAGTCTTCTCTGGGGGCTATTTAAATAGTTCCCAAATTTTTGAATAACCATAATAGTTACACAAATGTACGAACAGATTTTCATTTGCTCACATAAAACATAATCCGTATCACAAAGCAAAATAAACTCCAAAAGAGAATGCAAACACGGTCTGAACTTTGAGGAGATACCTAATTGCACATTTGAACACAAACCTCATCTTCCAACAATAAACTAAATTGTATCATTTATGCTACAGATTTGCCTGCCAACACAGAAAACCAGCATAAAAGTGCCTTGAACATCTTTCTCTCATATACACATAATAATTGTATATAAGCAGTTCTGGATCCAGGTGTAGGCTCTATGTTTCAAAACCCTCGACCAGGGGTGGGAAATGTCCAGCCCATGAACCATATAAGGCCTGTGAAATCCTTTGGTCTGGCCCTGTCAAGGCATTAGGGGTGAGTTAATTAAAGGTTTGACCAAATACAGCAAGCTAATTTTTAAGTTGATAATTTGTATGGCCTGAGAATGATATCATATATCCAAATGGCCCTTGGCAGGAAAAAGGTTCCCCACCCCTACCTTAGACCCCTTTTATCTAACTGCTCTGCCACCTTGAGCCCTTATTCATATTCAAGCCCATGGGAAGAAGGGTGGGGATGGCCACACTTCTGTGTGAAGGCGGGCCCAGAAGGTGCACACTTTTTTTTTTCCAGAGAGGAAGGGAGGAGAGAGAGCTAGAACCATCGATGATGAGAGAGAAGCATTGATTGGCTGGCTCCTGCACGCCCCCTACTGGAGATTGAGCCTGCAACCCAGGCATGTGCCCTAACCAGGAAGCATGTGCCCTGACCAGGAATTGAACCTCAACCTCCTGGTTCATAGGTCAATGTTCAGCCACTGAGCCATGCTGGCCGAGTGGTACATGTTTCTTTTCCCTTCATATTTCATGTGCTAGAACTTAGCTTCATGGCCACACCCAGCACCATGGCTCAGAAATGGAGGCTGCATTTTGGCCAGCAGCTGTCTGCTAAAGACTCTATTATAAAGGAAGAGATAACTCACCACATAAATATGTTAATGAACAATATCTTAACATAAATATATTCCAGTATATTGAGTTGTGCAAGGAATAAACAAGCTGCATATATGTTCTGTGGCATTCTGTACAAATACCTGGTGCTTTAATTTCACACTACAGAATACCTTTCCATATTAGGAAACTCTTTTGTTTGTTGAAGTGATAGTTATCAAATGCTACACTTTTTCTTGTGGAAAAATTGCCCAGGAGCTAAAATTATACTGTATATACTGTAGTTCATCTCTGAACATTAATTACCAATGACTGACAAAAATCAAATGTTTTCTTTTTACCCTATTTTTAAAATATGTGTCAATTTGGTAAAAGCACACCTCTATCTAAAACAGTGGTTCTCAACCTTCCTAATGCTGTGACCCTTTAATACAGTTCCTCATGTTGTGGTGACCCCCCATTTCATTGTTACAAATTGAACATAATTAAAGCATAGTGATTAATCACAAAAACAATATGTAATTATATATGTGTTTTCCGATGGTCTTAGGCGACCCCTGTGAAAGGGTCGTTCGACCCCCAAAGGGGCTGCGACCCACAGGTTGAGAACCGCTGATCTAAAAGAACCTTCTTATTCCTTTCTATGACTTTCTTGTTTCTTCTATCTTCTGAATGCCTATATGTAAGCCATGTAACATTGACTCATGGGTGACACAAAGATCATAGTAAATTATGCAGGAGATAGAATGGACCAAGAATGGAGGCCAGATGAAAGAATATAAAAGGGAAGGAAAAACTTGTCTAAGAAACAAAAACAAAAAAGATGGTTAAGACTCCAAAAATGTATATTGAGTGATAGCAAGACTGCTGGAAGAATTAGAGTTTATCAATAAGCCTGATATTAGAGGACATAGAGAGAAGGAATAGAAAGTGGGCTAAGTATATATAGAGTGGGGCAAAAGTAGGTTTACAGTTGTGAGTACACAAAACATGGAGTTTATGCTCGTATGATTACTTATTGATTATTGCATTATTTTCCATGCGAACATCTGTAACCCTACTCTTGCCCCACCCTGTATAGCTTGTAGATAGATTCATAATAACAGTATAATTTACACTAAGGGCCTATTGAGCAGATGGTATTGTTTCGTTTTGTTTTAATATATTTTTATTGATTTCAGAGAGGAAGGGAGAGAGATAGAAACATCAAAGATGAGAGGATCACTGATTGGCTGCCTCCTGCAAGCCCCCCACTGGGGATTAAGCCCACAAACTGGGCTTGTGCCCTGACCAGGAATCAAACCCTGACCTCCTGGTTCATAGGTCAACACTCAACTATTGAACCACACCGGCCAGGCCCCACTCTGTCTTTTCTGGTTAATGTCACTTTGAAGAAGTTTGGAATGGAATGGAGTGGAGAGGAGACGACAAGAATAAGAGAATGAGCAGAATAAGAGGATAGGAGAGTAAGGGAGTTTGCTGAGAGAGTATCAGACAACAATAAATTTCCTTTTGATTTCTATTGTGAAAGCCACATAAAATAGGGAGCTTTGTTGCCAGGTGCCTTTAAGGTGGAAAAATATCCTCTGAATGAAAGCAATTAGATCTGAACTTCTCTTGTTGCAGCTATTTTTTTAAGTAGTTATGAAGTGTGATGGGCCTCCGTTCCAACAGAGACTTGGACCAAAACTGCAGATTTACATTATTAGCAACAAGATCATTAATAAGTTCTCATTTACCCAACATCAGTTTTTATTGGAGCACGAATTAATACATTTTTATGATGTTATTTTAAATAATTAATAGGTATTCCAGAGCCAATTGCACCTTAGAGGCTATGGTAACAGTGAAACATTTAGTTTCTTCCGCATGGATTTCTGTTACCATAAACCAGGACCAACTTATTAATCTTTTAATACCAACAAAACCACCATAGATGTTGGCTGCCTCCCTCAAAGAAATGCCAATATCCACAAAAGTTGGGAAAACTAGCATACCCTACATCACAGGGCACTGCCTCTGTTATCTGGGCACTAAACCCAATGCTGCCATCAGACTCTGTTTGTTTTCTGGCTCATGTTCTTAGAAATAAAGTCCTTCCCTACTGCCAACATGATCTCTATTCCACAGATAATTTTCTAACTGTTGAGAAAATTATAGTGCTACGTTGGAGATAACCTCACAATTTTCAAAGGAAACATAAGCAAATAGGAAAGTACACTTGTATTCTTTCTTCAGTTCTGTCTCTACATTGGTGTAGGAATAAAACTAGTGATTAATGAACCTCTTCAATTTGGGGTTCTATTTTTTGAGCCAGCGAAACTTCAAAAGGATTTACTGCTTTTTATATACATTACAACTTAACCCGGATGTTTAAAAGAAATTCAAATGGCATAATTATTTGGTCTAGAAAATGAATAGCTTGGTTTGAGCTTGATTTTCTAACCAAGCGATTAAGCTGGGATGAGGCGAAAGAGCACGATCTAAATTGAAGGTGCTATTTCATCTTCCTGGGCCTTATAGGTCACTGAAAAGTTGAGATGAGTCCCTACCTCAGAAGACTGTTAGGAGCATAAATGAGATAGAAAATGTGATGAAATAGCTACATAGTACAACCACAAGAATGATCCATTTTTTAACCAAAATTTGAGATAAGGATTTGACAGGTAAATAACAGAAGAATTGCAGAACACTATGTGGGAATAGGTCAAATTCTAGCAAAGTCTATATTCACCGCATATTACTTAGCCAGGGTCACTGAGTACTCTAGTTGGAGGTTTGCAAAGTGCTCCGTAGCCCATGGTAAATCTCCACAGCTTCTATCTAGAACAAAATAATCAAGCCAGTGGACTCAAACTGCTTCCCTCACTGAGAGCTTTGTAATCTTGTATGTTACTTACTCTTACTGTGCCTTAGTTTTTTTTATCTGTATAATGGGATACTTCACTCTGTTATTAGGAAAATTAGATAAATGAATATATAAAATAACTAAAACAGTGCCTGACACATAGTAAACACCATGTGATTTTAACTAGTAATAGATGTTATTATTTGTTTGTTTGTTTGTTTACTATATTTGCCCTAGTTATAGATCTGAGAGTAATGTACAAAGCCCAAAACTATGACAGGAAATTTAAGGATAAAATAAGTTTATCTAAAAATATTTTTATATATACATATATGAGTCATATGCATATATAAATTAATTTTAAATACCTGCAGTAAGCAAGCACAATCTGAGATACAGTATTGGGCTCCCTGCAATAAGTAAGCCTCTTTACTGAGACTTGGAGGAGAGGAAGCGAAAAAACACACAGGAATTAGGTGGAAGCTACCTGTCCCAGGGACATTAGCGAATTGGCTGATGGTGCTCTGCTCCCACGTTTCTAAAGGAAGTGCAAAAGGAAACCAACCGGAAGCAGGCTCAGCTCTGTGATAAATATCACCTTTGAGGCCTGTGGACCATTTTCTCTGCCTCCCCCTCTTCCCCCAAAGGCACAGGAAAGTGGAGTATGAGTCAACACAGCTGACCAGTGCTACCTTAAGAAACAAACAGTTAAGTATCACAGGAACTCACTCATTTGTGGACTGTAATGAACAACATAAAGTGATGAACAAAAATAGATCCAGATACACAGAAGCATCCAACATACCGTCAAACCTCAGGGGAGGGTAAGAGATCAACCAAAGAACTTGTATGCATATAATGAACACAGACGGTAGCAGGGTGAAGTCCTGGGCTGGGAGAAGACAATGGGAAGAAAAGGAGACACATGTAATACTTTCAACAATAAAGAATTAAACAAACAAACAAAAAGAAACAAACAGCTGAGCTCTTGAGTGCAGAGCAGTTATTTTTCACAGTATGTAGATGGGACTTTAATTGTTAATTCATTCCTCAATAACATTCTTGGCATTTTGTCTTCGTTTTGCTGTAAGGTGGTAACATGAAGTTTAATGGTCTGTCACATGTTCATTTACCCAACAAGCAAGACATTGTTCAGTTGACTAGACTCTGATAGGCAGCAACCTACAAACCAATACGGGATGAGGCACAGAGAAGTTGCTTTTCATAGGTTCATAGAATGTTCCAGCTGGAAGAGACTTTAAACATCCTTGCTTTCCCCTATAACTGGAATAATGTGTGTGTATTGACAAGGCCAAAGAGCTGTAATTTAGTGTGTTAATGGTGGTATGTTCTGTTATCAATGCAAACTTGCTGCCCCACAGAGAAGATGCTGAGTTGCATATTATCATGGAAAAGCTATAATTTTAAAGTAATCAGGAAGAATTGGCCAACAGCGCAATGGAACATAAACCTAATATTAAGGGTTTTTTTGAATGATGAAAGGAAATGTTTTATCCTTCTATTTCAGACATTTGTCCACTTTATGTGCGGGGGCGGGGGGGGAGACACAGCTTTAAGAATTTAACTACCATTTCAGGTATATGCTGACAAAAATATAAAATAAAATTTTAACTGAAAAGAGAATCTAAAATGAAACTTGCTTTTCTCAGCTTCTCCTGGTTTCTAGGTTTATAATAAAAAGTTGCTGTTTCCTGAGGCATGATTTTCATTTAATTCAATTATTCTGTATTCTTTTCCTGTGATCAACCTAGACTTTTATCATAAATATTATCTCTATCCACTTAGAAGTTACAAAGTGCTTTCTCTCAGATGTCCACAGTGTTTGGGTTGAGGCATGATAATTTTAAACAAGCTGAAAAGTATTTCAAACAAGTTCCGTACTGTGAGCAATCATTAAGAAGGCCAGGGGAGAAAGGCAGCTAGACAGTGAATTTCAGTAGGATCACCATGTGATTTTTTTTAAAACATATTAGTAATTATGTAAATCACTAAATTTTTATACTAAAAATTCTGTCTAGACTAGAAACAAGAAAGCATGCTCAGCTATATGTCAGCCTATTCTGGGCAATTTAAAGTGTAAATAAATCTGTTTCTCCCATTTTCATACGCAATCACTTACGGTTATTGTAATCCTAAATTTCCCACCCTGACCACTGAGACCATTTATTTTCTTAATAGAGAATAAATAGGCAATCAGTGTATTGCTTACAGTCAGCCAGCTGATGGTGAAATTTAATCACTAACTTTCCCATCACTCTTTTCAGTTTGAAGAGGACCAAATTTACTCGAGAGGTGTCAATAGATAAGTCACTACATTGATATAGTGAGTGATGCCTGTGGCTGGCTGCTCCGTATTTGTGCCTCTGATACTCCTTCCAAGATCAGAGGGGCTGCACAATAGGAGATGGAGCTCTGGTATAGTGTGGAGAGTCACAGCAAACCTTCCTAAAGGTTGGGGACATATAGAAAAACATGATTGCTGCAGGCTCAGGGAGGGGACATTTCTATGCTGTGTGTTATCAACCTACATTAAAGTCACTTCAAATCTATTGTTTATACTGTGAGACTAAAACAGAATACTGCAAATAATAAAAAAAAGGGCTACACAGGTTTTCTATACAATACAGGTGCTCAGGGAAGAAAAATAAAAGTCAGTCTCTACTAAGTAGAAAATAGTAGAAGTGTGTGAATAGAACCCAGGAACACTGCTATTGGAGGGAAGATAAAGGAGCCACAAAGTCACACTTAAAATACCAAAGAGGTGAATAATCCCCTTGCCTAGAGATTTATGTGGTGGTGGTTCTACCTTTCCAATCCAGGGGAGTTATACGTGACTGTTCCCAAGTAATTGTTACCATTTCAACCACTTAACCATAAAACTTGATTCCGGAAGAACGATTAGCAAATGATCAAATAGCGCCCACTGAGGTTGCCCTCCAGGCCACTTTCAGAGGCCGGGTCATCTGTCTTCTGCATGTCAGTCAATAAGCACCTGCCTGCTGTGGCCAGTGGGCACCCAGGTGAGAAGCAGCCGACATGCACTGCCATTCATTCTCCTGGAGGAACTGCTCATGTTCAAAGTGACATATTTCCCTTCTCCCACTGCTGCTGCCTTCTTGCTTTCTGCACGAATCCCCTTATCACTTTGAAAACACCCTTCTGCACTCCTAACCTTCTCTTTGAAACCAAATGAACTTAAACAGGTACATACAATTAAGAGTGGGCCGTGCGCAATATCCACCACCCAATGTCCAGCCCCGTCCTTTCCCTTCGGAAGGAATGCAAAATATCCAGATTTCCTTGGCCACAATGCAAATGAACGTGCAGCCATAGCTCTAGGAACTAAAGGGAAGCAATCCATGCAAAAGTTATATTTCACAAATTCAAAATGTTCATTCAAACCTGCTGTTAGATTTGTATTGTTATGTGACTATACGTACCTGTGGCTAGTCCTAGTTTTAGGAAGTTCAGATGAAACCTTAGAATGCAGAAATGCACCTGTGCATTTGGCAGATGTTAGTGATGGTTTTGAAAATAGCAATTCTACATTCTCAATATTTCTCATCCCAACCTCTTATATCCCCCACCATCTCTTGCTCTAATGACTGCAGCAACATCCTAACAGTTTCTTTGGAGTCAGTCCTAATCCCCCAACAATCTATTCTCTGCACTGCATTCCAAATTATTTTTATACAATGCAAATCTATCCCTCTCCCCTCCACAGATTTAAAATACCAATATTCTAGCCTGGCTGGCGTGGCTCAGTGGTTGAGTATCAACCTATGAACCAGGGGGTCAAGGTTCGATTTCCAGTTAGGACACATGCCGGGGGTTGCGGGCTTGGTTCCCAGTGGGAGTAGCCAATCAATGATTCTCTCTCAACATTGATGTTTCTATCTCTCTCTTCCTCTTCCTTCCTCTCTGAAATAAAAAAATATATTTTTTAAAAAAATTTAAAAAAATACTAATATTCTAGACAAGGACAGTCACAATCTGGGCCTTGATTGCCTACAAACTGTAATTTTTGTGCATTTCCTCATCATGTTTTATAGCCACATGAAACTTCTCTGCATTACTCATCATTCTCTCTCATCCAGAAAGTTCTCCCCAGACCACCTTTCTACTCTTGCCATTCCTTAGGTTTCATCTTACATGTCATTTCCCCCAAAAAGTCTTCTCTGAACCCCTCAGGCTGAATTGGGGCCTCCTTCCTTATGTTCTCTGTGGTACTCTAAGCCCTTGTGTGGACCCTAGCATAGCGCCACACTGTGTTGAAATGATCTATTCATGTATCCATGTTGTAGTGGTGTAATAGTGCCCTTCCCCCCCCCCCCCAAAAAAATAGTACGTGCATGTCCTAACCCCTGGAACCTGTGAACGTGACCTTATTTGGAAAAAGGGTCTTTGCAGATGGAATGAAGTTAAGGATCTCAAAACAAAATTATCCTGGACTAGCTGGGTGGACCCTAAATCCACCGCCAAGTGTCCTTATAAAAGACAGAGAGGAGAAAACACAGACACAAGGAGAAAGCCAGGTGGAGATGAAGGCAGGCATTGGAGTGACGCAGTCACCGGCCCAGAAACCCCTGAAGCCACCAGAGCTAGAAAAGGTGAGAACAAATCCTCCCCTGGAGCCTCCAATACAGCACAGCCTTGCCAACTCCCTTTCATCTCTAACGCCAGGGGCTTCAAGAAAAAAATTTTTTTTTGTTTTAAGGCACTAAGTTTGTATGCGTAATTTGTTACAGCAGCCTTGGAGAACTAGTGCACATACCTACACGCCAAACTAAATTACTCGAAGGCAGGAACTAGCATACTCATAACTTACTCACCATTGTCCTCTGAATGCCGAGCACATGCCTGGCCTCCAGTGTGCGCTTATTACACTTCTGTAGAATGGTGTTTTTTTGTTTTAAGGCACTAAGTTTGTATGCGTAATTTGTTACAGCAGCCTTGGAGAACTAGTGCACATACCTACACGCCAAACTAAATTACTCGAAGGCAGGAACTAGCATACTCATAACTTACTCACCATTGTCCTCTGAATGCCGAGCACATGCCTGGCCTCCAGTGTGCGCTTATTACACTTCTGTAGAATGGGTATGTGAGTGAAGACAAGCACGGAATTCTGAGCATCATCCTAGTGCACATAATAATTACTCTTTGTACTGTCTTCTTGTTCCAATAAAATCTCTTAATCATCTCGGGCTATATTTTCTCATCTTTAATTTGACCTGATAGCTCTTTGGAAATTTTAATAAAAAAGAAATGTAAACTATAGTGAGTAATATGAGGACATTTCTACATAAAATGTACCTTTTTTTGTTTGAGGGTTTGCCTTTAGATTGGAGCTGAGAGTTTATACCTGTAACCAGAGCAAAGGTGAAGAATATGGAGAATGTTCTCTGCTTGTAACTCTGCTAGTCACATGCTCATGCTTTATAGATGCAATTCTCTCATATTCCTCTGAGAATACTAATTATAATAATCATTTCATATGAGGCTTAGAGGTTTTTAATGTGTTGTTGGTATTACCTTTTTGTACAGCAGTCTGTTTCCCTGCTACTGATTTTTCTTAAAGTTTTAGTGATTTCAGTTGACCTTTCCAGGTTCTGACTAAAGAAAATTGGTTAGAATAGGTGACTGGTGTGTGATCTCTCTGTGATTCTTGTAGGAATATACTATTTATGTTCTCTACTTCTCATGTGTCCACCCTATGTATATGCTCAATTTGGCATGAGGAGGAACTATAAGAAATTCCTTGCTATCTTTTTGGATTCCATTTATTCTACACGGTATAATCAGATTTAACCTTTGTAAGGAAACTTCAGCATAAAGTTATTTCCCTTCATAGACAAGCTAACCAATCTCTTGATTTTTTTCAGATGAAGACCATATCCCCCAGCTTGTATTTTAAAGTCCCCTATATTTACTCTTTGTTAAAATGTTAAGCTTACTCTCAGTTCTCTAATGAGTCCGGTAGCAAAGCACTACAAATCCTTACTCTCTGACCACCATGTGCTCTGAGGGTGTCTTAGCAGTCACTCCGTACACCTATTGCCTCATTCCAGCATTTACTACTTAACTGTTTCAAACTCACTCAATTTTCTTGAAGTTCCAAAATCCACATATCCCTTCCCCTCTCCCTGAAAAATGTCTTCACTGAGAATAAAAGTAAAATGAGTGAAAGTTAATAATTCTTTTCAACTTGTTAGAGGATGAACCTAATAAACGCCAGAATTTGGTGGTCCTTTATGCACATTGAGGACAGAGGCCATGTACTTCCCCTGTGTAGTCTCAGGGATCAACATGGCACAGTGAGGTGGGGGTGGGGGGGGGGGGGGGGGGGGGGGGGGGGTGGATGGATGAATGAGTGAGTCTGTACTCCCCAAAGATTGACTACAAAATTGTCTCCATTCAGTAAGATGATGTGGGAGGAAAGCACAACAACCCTTGCTATGTGTCTAAAAGAAGGAAAGGCGATTCACTCACCATGATGTCTTCCATGTCCTTGACCCTGATGCTGTCATCTTCTTTGATTTCACATACATGAAGGAATCTATCCTACAATAAAATTATAATTATTTGCACAAACATATTTATGTTCATTCATTCACTCATTAGCTTTTTTATTTTTAACCATCTAACATTTGGGCATTATGTTAGTTGCCTGATAATCAGAGATGAATAAGTTACTGTCATTCTCCTCATGAAACTCAAAAAACTTGAAACAAAAATATTCATAACAACATTTATGGTGCATGCTCCGTTAGTGTGGTGACCATTCATCCTGGTTTGTCTGGACACTCAGGTTTATGCCTGTTGTCCCCACACCCTGACTTCTTAGGCCCCCCTTTCACTTTCTAACAGTCTCATTTAGGTGACAAATTACATGGTGAACCTACTAGTATGTACTAACCATGCTGAGAAGAACTGGGTGTGGATATGTACATAAATGTGACTTGTCTCCTCTTCTAAATTTAAACTTCTTAGCGGCATAAGAAAACTGTTGAAATTATTAAGAGATATTTGCCTATGTTTTAAATATCCTTAATATTTTGAGAAACTCAGTTACATTTTCTGATAGATAATAAACTTTGACTAACTGGTATAATGCTTCAGAAGCATCATGAAAAGTAAAGCTCTTAACTGTATGTTTACAGAAAGTCATGGAAAGCTAATATTCACAAAGCAATAAATGATACTAATTGGGTTCCTGAAACAATATTATAATCATTTCTTTTTTATTCTATTTAAGTTCAAAATCATGTAATGCTTATTACTCACTTTTCCCCGTCACGATTCACTCCTATAGCTTCTTTTTGCTTTAATAAACAATCTACTCACTTTTCTTATGCTGGGAAATGGTAAACATAATGATGACTGTCTATATTAAATACATTTCTATACCACCCATTCAGAATTCAATGGAGAGGTGGTTATAAAATAATGACACATGCATGTAGGAGCTACATACAATACTAAATTGAAGGAAATGATGATAGCTTAGGTTCATTTTCTTTTTAGAGTCTGCATAATTTCATTATCACTAATTAGTTTTCCAAGATGACATCCTGGTCTCTTTCACATCACAAATCCAGTTCTTAATGCCACATACCCTACACTAGTCAATCACTGACTTCAGTCCATAGCATGTTCTTCTAGCAATCTGAGTAGCAGCCTCCGGGTTAGTATCTCCCCCAGTCCCCCCAGAGCTGAAGTACCCCATGGAGTCTCCTCATCCTTGGAGGAGGTGTTGTGGTTACGGTTATGTCTTTCTTTTCATTGTGAAACTAGTACTGTTTATAATCTTTATTTTCTATGGTTACTATTCATAATAGGGTCTTTATTCACTTTCTCTCTTTAATTCACTAAATAAATCCAAAAATCTTCATGGTTTCTGGGCACATGCTAAGAATAACAGGCAATTCATTATTTTAACCACTATTTTTTAGCCAAAGGCATGATAGGAAAGATGGTCTTATGCTGGCCCTCAAAAATCAGAAAACTAAAGTCCCTTTGAATCAAAATAAAAAGTTAGAGATTTCTTTACGGTAAAGATTTTCAGAAACAAACTTGAATTATAGGCAACACCTTTTTTTTTTTTACAGGCTTTTTAAACAAATTCAATCCTGACACAACATATTTAAGTCAAAAAGGAAAACCAGCTGCAAATGTTTAGAAATTTACTACTTTTTAAAATTAAAATTATAGTTTAGCCTTCTTTGTCCAAAAAAAAAATGCCATTATAATTGTGTCATGTCCAAAATATTTTCTCATTCAGTCATTAATGCCTGCACTTTGATTTGGTATAAAATCACAAGAAACTTAGTGACCAAGTAAAAGAAAACCAAGACAAACAATTTGGGGGACTTAATCCCAGAGGCATTTTATTCTAAATAAACCAGACGGACAAATTTTACATACATACTATAGAACAGTAACAATGGACTCGTTATTGTATCTTATGTTATAATAGAGAGGGTACAGAGTTAGTCATGGAAGAGTGTTGCTCCTATCCCAGCTCTACAACACTTCTGACATAGGGCAAGTCTGTCCCCTCCAAAGGCTTGTCTCCACGTTATCCAAGGGGGGTTTAATTTAGAAACCTTTCTGTTTCTCCCAGCTCCCCACTTCCCTCATTCTCACATACTTGTCTGTTAGCAAATTGTGTTTGTGTCTCAATGTAACGATGGTTGTTTACTTGTCAGTCAGTGTTTACGCTCAAGCATTAGAATTTGTCACACACACCACACTGTCACTGCAACTGAAGAATTATAACCGTATCAATAAAAAAAAGGACTTTAAAACTTCTCTTCCAAAAATTTGTGGGTGGTTTACTCAGAGATTCCACCTGAGCATTGGGTATATGTCTTAGTCTGCTTAGACTGCTATAACAAAATACCTTAGGCTGGGTGGTTGAAACAAAACTTGTTTCCCCACAGTTCTGGAGGCAAGAAGTCTGAGATCAGGGTGATGGCATGGTCAGCTTCTGGTGAAGGCTCTCTTCCTGGCTCACCGATGGCTACTTTCTCATTGTGTCCTTATGTGGTAGAAAGAAGTTCTGCTTGCTCTTCCTTTGTTTTGTTTTTTTTAAATATATTTTATTGATTTTTTACAGAGAGGAAGGGAGAGGGATAGAGAGTTAGAAACATTGATCAGCTGCCTCCTGCACACCACCCACTGGGGATGTGCCCGAAACCAAGGTACATGCCCCTGACCGGAATCAAACCTGGGACCTTTCAGTCTGTAGGCCGACACTCTATCCACTGAGCCAAACCGGTTAGGGCTTGCTCTTCCTTTTGTTATAAGGATGCTAATCCCATCACAGGGACTCTAAACCTAATTATTGCTCAAAGGCTGGGTGTTAGGGCTTCTACATAACTTGGGGTGACACAAATATTCAATCCACAGAAATGTCTCTCTTAACATATCAGGTCAGCATATCCCCCTCCAATCCTGATAAGTCGAATTACATAGTCTGGCTTTTGGTGGTTTTCTAATTCCTTCATATTTGTCTCAACTATAATATCTTTAAGGCAAAGACAGGTTTTTCTTTTTCCCTGAATCCTTCAGTGACTAACATTTAGGCACTCAGTAGATATCAATTGAGCCTCTGTTTTGCTAAGCAAAATATTTTACAAAAAAATAGTGAATATATTCCTGAGAGATATATACATAGTACTCTGCTATAATGCCCTCATTAAAACAATCAGTATGCTATAACCCAATTTAATTAATAGTCAATTTGTGTGTTTCTTATGCATACAAATCTACTATCAAAAAACAAATGTTTGAATCACCCCAATTTAGCAAATGGCATAGTTTTGTCCTAGACGGCAGTATTTTTTGCCAATTGCAGGCCAGGGATGGTTCTCCCCAACAAAGCATGACTTAGCAAACCATTAGGGCAGTGGTTCTCAACCTTCCTAATGCCGGGACCCTTTAATACAGTTCCTCATGTTGTGGTGACCCCCAACCATAAAATTATTTTCGTTGCTACTTCATAACTGTAATTTTGCTACTGTTATGAATCATAATGTAAATATCTGATATGCAGGATGTATTTAGGCGACCCCTGTGAAAGGGTCGTTCGACCCCCAAAGGGGTCGCGACCCACAGGTTGAGAACCGCTGCATTAGGGGGTTGCAACCATGTCTTGGGAAACTGAAGCTGAAGACTTCTAGGGATGCAGGCCAAGCCTCAGTGTGTAGAGAAATCCCAAGGATTAATGGTCATTCATTCAAGATATACAGGGTGGGGCAAAACTAGGTTTACAGTTGCGGGTATGAGAAAGACAGTTTATTTTTATATTATGATTTATTAATTATTGTATTATTTCCATACAAACAATTGTAAATCTACATTTGCCCTACCCTCTATAATGAATTCCTAAGCAAGAATATGGGTTAATTTCATCACGTTTAGAGTGTTATAGAAAACTAAACATTGAATTGAAAACATAAATATTTCTGCAAAATTTCCATCTTCTCACTCCCTTACTCATTCCCCTCCCCCAAGAAAACGAACAACCACTCCCTTCATTCAATTGACATGTGCATGTATACATACATGTATGTCTGTAGTGAGAACAGTGTTAGTTTTTTCTTGAAGGAGCCTCAGCGACGGACACTGCTCCCAGTCTCTCAACCATTCCCTGGGAAAGTTAAAAATAAGTCCCACTGAAAAAATAAGTTGGCACTTGTTATTTGAGAAAATTGCTTTATTCCAGGAACTGCCTCATGTAGCAGAAATTTATTTACCATCTGTGTGGACTTTAAAAATTTTCCATCTTAACTGATACACAACTGAAATAGAAACAGACTTTCCGTGCGTAGGTTTTCCACAGGCCTCAATCTTTGAAAGGGTGTTAGCTAAGAAACTTTTGGGATTTTTGTGGTCCCCAGCATGAGACAGCTCCAGGACTGCCTCTTAGCCCTGAGATCTCCTTCTGGGGATGGGCCCCAGGCTGATGTCACCCAGTGAGGTCAGGAGGGACTTCAGGGTGGGGCAGACGAGTTGGGAGGAAGGGGTGGAGGTATCTGCCAGGGAGCATTCCAGAGGTTTTGCTGAAAGGCATTCCTTCTTTTAAATGGCCATTAGAATAGTTACCTAGCACATTATGCTCAAATAATAAAATAAAAATAAAAGTCCCTTGGGCAGTAAATTGCCTTTTTCAGAACTGCTTTTAAGTTCTGTTGTCAGATAAGACAAATGTGCTTTTCTCTTTTTCAGCTCTATCAAAGGATTATTTTTTTCAAATGTTTTATTAAATTCTTCCACAAGAGGAAGTAACTTTGTTCACTGAGGGGGAAAAAATGGGGTTGAATGGGTGGCTGAACACAAGCGGGTTTATTGTTAGGCACTGTTTATATAAACTACAGGAAAATCAAGGGACATCCAACTGCCACTTTTTATACAAAATAAGCTCTCCTGCCCAGATGTTTTCCTACAATACTGAGCTATTACGCCATTATTCCGGATGATAGAAACTAGAGTTGCTTCTATATTCTCTTCACAATTTATGCTTTCCCTCAGAAAATTCAAGAGCTGCACTATTTGTATATCTGTATAGACTTTTGCAAAGCAGTATCACACTTCTCTAGACATGCGATTTTAACAACTACTATTGGGTCAAATCATGTCAAATTGTGTACATTATATATTTCAATAGATTCTTCCAATCATTTCTTATTGCAAATTTAACATACAAACATAAATTTCAATAAAACCTTTAGGATATGGAAAATTACACAACCTACTTACAATTTACCTTTGCAAATAATGGTAATTCCTACTGTTTGAGTGTTAACTTGTGCCAGCACCAGACTCCGGCTCCTTATATACATTATCTCATTTAATCATCACAACAACTTAAAAATTAGGTACAAATTGGTACATGAAAAAACTGAGGCCTTAACAAATAAGTCACATAATTCCAGGTTACAGAGCAATTAAGTGTGAGAGCAATTAAGTATTCAGAGATCAACAAGTCAGAGCTCCAAAGCCCATTACTCTGGCCACAGTATACATTACCAGGCATTAATGTAAAAACCCAATTCTGCCCGGCCGGCATGGCTCAGGGATTGAGCATCGACCTATGAACCAGAAGGTCACATTCGATTCCCAGTCAAGGCACATGGCTGGGTTGTGGGCTTGCTCCCCAGTAGTGCGTGTGCAGGAGGCAGCTGGTCAATGATTCTCTCCCATCATTGATGTATATACCTCCCTCTCCCTTGCTCTCTCTGAAATCAATAAAAACATAATAAAAAAATTCTATGGGATACATAGGATTCTTTTAGAAAAACAGTATTAATCTCAACTATTAGGGCTTTATTTAAAATATAGAAGACTTCAGAACTTCCAAGACTATTGTTTATTTACAAAAATGGAAGGAGAGTGGGCCTATGAAAGTCTAAAAAGCAGTGCTTCTATTCAAACTATAATCACTGCCCAGTTCTTCCTCACACCTAGAAAACTATGCTGCTATACAAAATTTATGAGATAAAAAAAGTTTAAGAGAATGGATTCCAAAAACTGAAGAGAGTCCGTTTGATTCCTAGATCCCACCACAATTTAGAGCGTGACACTGGGCCAGTTATTTGATTTGTTCGTCTCAATCATCCATCCATACATCTGAGTAACAAGGAGACAAGTATGCAAAGCAATGTCATGAAATCTGTCACAGGGGAGGCAAATGAATGGTAGCAAAGCTGCTGATGAGGATCTTGAGTCAGGCCAGGGTAGGTAAGTAAGAAAATATGAGCAATAGACATGTGTAACTGAGTTCCAGCATATTCTTGAAAAAAACAACAACAACAACACAATTTTTTCTGCAAGAACAAACACTCTGATCGCATCCTTATTCTCCCTCCCGCAGCATTTGTGTATTACTGTTTTGCAGAATTATTTTGCATGTTTTAATAATAGTTTTAAAGTCTAAAAGAGTATGGAATTGGAATTTTAAAAAAATAAAATCAAGCCCTGGCCGTTTGGCTCAGTGGAAAGAGTGTCGGCCTACGAACTCAAAGGTCCTGTGTTCGATTTCGGTCAAGAGCACGTGCCCAGGTTGCCAGATCGGTCCCCAGTAGGGGGCATGCAGGAGGCAGCCAATCAATGATTCCCTCTCATCAATGATGTTTCTATCTCTCTTCCTTTCCCTTCCTCTCTGAAATCAATAAAAATATATTAAAATAAATTAATCAATTAAATTAAATTAAGAGTTTAATCTCTTAATTTGTTGTTGTATCTCATGCACATTAGCCTTTCTACGTCAAAATTTCTTCAAGGTAAATGTGTGATAATAATTTTGCCTTGATTGTATTGTTAAAATAATTGAAAGGGAGACTTCCCCTTACAGCAGTCTTGCCCAAAAAGTAACTTCTTTTTTCAGTTCACCTAATGCCTGGAAAAGACAGACTCATGCAGATTCCATTGGTCTCACGGGTATTGGGAAGATCACCAATGAAGGTCTCTTCTAAAAACACGACAAGGACATGAGCTAGGAATCAAAGGAAGACCTGGCCCCTTGATAGGAACCTGAGAAGTAAGCAGACAAGTAGAACAGGGTTACCTGAGGACTGATGTCAACACTGCAACTGGGAAACAGCCTCAGGATGGGAAGTGGGGCCTGGAATTCCCAAGCTGAACTGAGATCCTGAAGTTGGAGAGTGTGTCTCCGAGCTACTGACAGAAGCAGCACCTATTTGGCAAAAATTTTTCTCCAATCCCTTAGTTAGGCCCACAGAGTTCCAACCTATTAAGATCAAACAATGAGATCCAATCACAGATTACAAAACAGAAAAGAGAGCTGCTATGACTGAGTGTAAATCAGAAGAGTGGTGATCAGAATTCAAAAGGTCAAAGTTCCTTGTGCCTTGGGGTCGAATTACAACTTTTTTTAGCTTTAAATTTTATAATGGAAATTTGCCATGGTAAAAATAAATGGTAAAATTTCAGGATAATCACTAAAGGTATAGCAATAATTTAAATAAATTCCAGAGAACAAAATAAGAGGCAAACAAATTAAAAAGTCGACCAGTCCTGGTCGGTGTGGCTCAGTGGTAGAGCATCATCAGCCAGCACACCCAAGGGTTGTGAGTTCTATTCCCAATCAAGGGGAAGGAACTTTGGTTGCAGGTTCCTTCCTGGCCTAGGCCGGGCCTTGCAGGAAACAACCAATTGATGTGTCTCTCTCAAATCAATGTCGATCTCTCTCTCTCTCTCTCTCAACAGTATAAAACACCTCAACCAAAATAGGTTAATCCCAGGAATAAAGGGTGCTTTAACATTAGAAAAGCTATATGTGTCATTGTAAATATTCATTTATGGTTTAAAGGAGAAAAACTTTATGATCCTCTTAAGAGATGCAGAAAAAGCATTTGGCAAAATCCAACACCCATTTATGTAGGTTTTTATAAAAAAAAATGAAACAGATTAAAACTATCTTAACATTAACAAAAAAGTGATATCTACTTTTCAGAAGCCTACAGCAAACAGCATTTGTAGAGGACACACTGTCATAGCCTCTCTTCAACTCTATACTGAAGATCACACCAATGTGATCTTAACTGACATTGCTTTTCTGGCAGCAGCCAAAACGTCCAAGAATCAGATTTTTTGTCGACAATATGATTGTCTACTCAGAAGTACCACAAAATAGTCAGACATATTATTAAAAATAATAAGTACTTAGCAAACCTACCAAAAATGTAGAAAATGTAAATGTTTAAATTACCATTTATGAACACAACAAGAACTATAAGTTATAAGGGAGTAAATCTTCATGTGTTGTAACATTGCATGTTTACAGCTTACGCAGGAATTATAAAACTTTATTGAACAATATTGAAGAAGATCTAAATAAGTAAAGTGATATATCATATTAACAAATAAAAAGGCTCAATATTTTAAAGGTATCAGTATTCACAAAATTGGTCTATAGACCATTTAAAAACAAAGTTCCAACAGAGTTGTTTCAAAAAACTTGACAAGCTGATTCTAAAATGTATAAGGAAGAGCAATGGGCAAAATATAGCCAAGATATTGTTGAAGAAGTAGTGCAGGTGGGAGGACTAGTCCATTCAATTGTCAAAGAGTTTTAAATATATTGAATTAATATAATGTGGTATTTATGAAAAATATACAAAATAACTAATGGAACAGAAGAGAAAGTCCAAAAGAACCCACATGGATAGAAATTCCATATAGGATATAATTGTCCTTGAGGGAACGGGAGCTGATACCTGCAAAAGGTTATCTGTACATAAAGGGGTAAAATTAAATCCAACTCCTCAGCTTCTCTCTCTTTATCTCTTTATCTCTATCTCTCACCTTTCTCTCTCTCTCTCACACACACACACACACACACAATTTTAGATGGATTAATTTAAATATTAAAGAAAACTTGAAATATTTTAAATAAAAACATAAACATTAATTTATGACCTTGAAGTAGAATAGTAAAGAATTAATAAACAATACAGAAAAGAACAGTAATTACTTAAGAAAAGATGGGTATATTTAATATATTAAAATTTAGAAATGTTGTTTATCAAATACAATATAAAGGAAGCATTTTTTAAAGTGATTTTAAATAGAAGAAACGCCGATTAAAATCACAATGATGCATTGACACAGACAACAGCATGGTGATTACCAGAGGGAATGGGGGTGGGCCGAGGTAGAAGAGGGGGAAGGGCAGATAAATAGTGATGGAAAGAGACTTGACTTGGGGTGGTGAACATACAATACAATATTCAGGTGATGTGTCATAGAATTGTACTCCTGAAACCTATACAATTTTATTAACCAAGTCACCCTAGTAAATTCAATAAAAAAAAAAATCACAATGATGCACCATTTTACAGTCTCTAGAAGGCACTAATTAAAAAGTCTAACATACCAAGTGTCAGAGTTGATTAGGATCAACAGGAGCTTCTCTACATTCTGAATATCAATATAATGGATAAATAGTTTTAGAAAACTGTTTGGCATCATAGCTTAAAGGTAACGTTCACATACTTTTAAAATAATTTCACTCCTAGATATACATCCTTAGAAACCATCTTGAATTTCTCCTCCAAGAAATTTGTACAAGAATATGCATTACATTAATGTCCATAATAGAGAAAAAAACTAAAAATAATCCCAATATCCATTGATAAGATACAGGGTGGGGCAAAAGTAGGTTTACAGTTGTGAGTATGTGAACAGAGTTCATTCTTGTATTACTATTTATTCTTGTATTATTTTTCATATGAACAACTGTAAAACTACTTTTGCCCCACCTTTTACATTATCATGTATAAACATAACAGCATATTATACAGATATAAAATAAATTAAGCATCTCTACCCACAACACTAGATGTTTAAAACATAATGTTGCAGGGAGAAAAAAAGGCAAATTTCAGAAAATCACATAGAGTTAAATAAGTTTATGGAGCTCAGAGAACTAAATGATATCTTATTTAGGCACACATATATATGAAATTTAAAACCTTTTTTTTTAAATCAAGGGAATAAAAAAAAAATTCAGCAAAGTGGAGGGAGGCGAGGATGAGATAGGAGAGGAGCATATAAGTTGATTTAAGTCCTTGGTACTGTTCCCATGCTAGGGTGAGATGTGGGTTCACAGGGTATCATATACTATACCTTATAATTTACATATCTGGAATATGTTTGATGTAAAACTTGATGTATTACTATACAATATAGAAAAGTGCTTAAATGTGATACCAAACGTGAATGTGATTTAACCATAAAGACTGAGGGGGGTTTTATTGTCACGTTTTAAAGTATTGTGTTTGAGATCTACTTTTCCCAATTACATTGTAAACTGCCCAAAGGCAAGGATGCCTTCGAATTCTGAATAACACTTGGCACATATAATGCATCAATGCATTAAGTTGGTGAAGAAAAAAGAGTGTCTACGGGTGCCTTTTGTTTGTATGTTTTGCTTTTTCGCTTCTGTGAATCTAGATTATATCTGACCCCGTGTGTGTAATTGGTCACAAGATACCTCGCCTCTAGAATAAGAAGAGAAAGGGCCCTCTTCCTGATGTGTTCAGGGCTTTAGGGAGCTTTTTTTTTTTTCTCAATGTTTTCTAGCAACAAATCTGTAAGTTGTCCCAAGGCCTCAGCCCACACCAATGCCCATGATTTTTCCTCACTTGTAGCCTTCAGCTTTAGTCTTTTTTGACTTAGGGGAAAATTTTTCACTGTATTCAATTCTTTTTCTCTTCCTTTTATTTTAGTTTATCTCTTTCATTTATTTCATCCCTTGGTCTGCAGAGAAGGAAGCAGGTTAGCTGCCATTTTCGCTTTATAGCTCTTCTTTCATGTCCCCACAAACACATCTAGTCCCAGATGGCCCTCTTTCCCTAACAGGCAGCTCCCTGGGGAAAGTTGATAATCTTACTCTTTAAAGACATAGGTCCTGGGAATCCAGCAAAATGTCAGGTTTCTGTTTCCTCATCAGAGGATAATAAGCCAAAAATAATAACTCGAAACAGCTATTAGAACAATGTTGCTTCCTCATGACCAGAAATGACCAGTCCCAATTTGGAGACAATAAACACAGAAGGCTCTTTTATCTAATCTTCGTGAAATCTTTATCAAATTCATTAGTTTCAACAGGCCTCCTCTAAGGTAAACAAAATTCAAGCTTTTTCAGAAACAAGTATCTGTAGCAAATCAGGAGGAAAAACAAAATCGTGAATATTCACATAGTTTGAATGTGTCAGATTACAGTCTTTTATTCCTTGAATAAATCTGAAGAAACGTTTCCTTTGCATGATTATTCTTTTATTCTTGTAGCAAAGAGGTCAGTATCACCCAAGCAGTTGTTCTTTTTTGCAACTAACAGAATCTGAAAGTTTGGGTCATAATCAGGACCCAAATTCCAGCGATCAGATTCCCACAGAATGGCAAACCTGATCCCCATGGTCACACCAAGTTATCATCCTAGATAACAGTCTTTTGTGAAGGTCCTTGAAGGCTGGCAACCAGATAAAAAGCATCTCCCAAACTCCTTTGCTTGTTTTTCTAAGAATATAGAAGAGGCTATCTTGGATAGTCAAAGACATTTCAATTCAAAACTGCCAGATGTATTTTGTCTGTGATGACAAGGAAAAAGGCCAGTTACTTCTGGTTTGTTTGTAGTCTTTGACTAATGATACCTATGCATCATAATGACCAACAATAAAACTAGAGGGTTATGGGATTTCCAGAAACAGCGACAGCAACTAATAAAACATGTGTTCAATCCTCCTCTCTAAAGACTGTTGGTAGAGAGTGAGCTTCAACACTTTGTAAAGGCACTTGGAGTATAACCCTGCTCATTTCTTCTGCTTTCAAAAGGAAATTAGACTGAGATGTAAAGAACAGACCCATCTGTAATAAGAACAAAAGTAGCAGAGGTACTTCAGTCCTCTTGTTCAAGATGGATTGCCAACTAAATTATGGAAGCAAAGTACTCAGGTGGACTCAGAGCTTTTCAATTATTGTTGACACATATGGTATATGTTACTATAGACTACAGAATGAAAAGACAGCTGAAGACGATTTTGAATAGAGTTTGAATAGAATTTGTATGGACTAAGTTGAAAGTACAGAATGAAAAGACAGCTGAAGACGATTTTGAATAGACTTGAATAGAAGTTGTATGGACGAAGTTGAAAGTGTGTGCTGAATGATAAGGCAGGCCTGTGCACTCCTAGGAAAGGGCTAGAGTGGAACAACAGTAAGTCTCATTCTGCCCCATCTGTCCCTACAATTCAGTTTTCCCCTCTGTAGTGCAGACATAAGGCAGGGTAGAAAAAGAAGGCCCTAGAACTGGGCTTTCTCTCCATGACAGCTAAGGTAAAATGAACTAGATATAAGCAGAGATAAATGTCCCACTAAAATGCTGTGTCCTAGACACGCTGAAGCATCGCACAGTATGTGTCGGGCAGAATCCTTGGACACCATGCGTACTGATTGATACACAAATGTGGAAGATACCCTGGGAAGACAGAAAGAGCACTGGCATTGGAGAAATGAGCCTTGAACCAGCTCTACCACTAACTAGCTCTGGGATCTTGAGTAAGTCTGTGAGCCTTCTCCTTAACCTGTACAAAAAGGGGACTGGATACAACACTTTACTAGGGGGATGAGCAAGGGGTAGGAGAAATTACTTCTTTAAAGGACCAAACATAGTTTGAAATAAGTAATAAATACAATTTTATATTTGAGAAAGGGACAAAATGATTGTTGTTTTTAAATGTATGATTATTTAATACTATGGAGGATTAACTCTACAAAAATCTGGCCTGATGGAGAGTAGCGGAATGGTCATGATTAGCTCCCGAAGGCACAGGTATGCCCTGGACAGGGCAGAGGTTGAGGGGGAAGGGCAGAAGGAGGTGGAAGACCCAAATGCTTATTAAAGTGGTGGAGGAAAATGACTGTATATGCATTTAAATGTTGAGAAACCCTATGTGGACTGAGGTGCTGACTCTTCACATAAAGAGGTGCTGAAATCATCCGGGGACGCATTGGTGTGGAATGCCAGCTCACCGGCAGAGTAGCTTCCCTCATCACATTATTCCTACACATCTACCGGGCCTTTTTTTAACCTCACACTGTGAAACATAAACCACCGTAATTCTGCAGAAGAAATGACTCTGTCTTCAGAATCAGTGCTCATGGCAGTAGTAGTTATCATTTGCGTTGTGATTCTTAAATATGCCCAGCCTTAGGTAGACAAAATTGAATATCAGACATCTACTCCTTGTATGTGGCAATGCCTTTTTCCCTTTGAAAAGCAGGAGTGTACTATCAGGAAACACGGGAGAAAAGTCTCTCCCTGTGCCCTTTGCCCTTTCATTTGTATCTGCACCATGACATCCCCAAGTCTCTCATCTCCCTTCTCTTGTCTCTTCTCACAACCCTGTATTCCCATGGTTGTACTCTAAGACCATTACAGTGACACTCCTTACCTTGAGCTCTAAGTGTTTATTTATTTTGTCCCCGCCCTAGGAGATCTTCCCAGATAGAGACTGTTTTTTATTTGCCTGTGGTACTCCAAGCATATAATCACATCTAAATAACTGTGTCATGATGACTGAATGAATAGATGCATAGAACATCTACAGTGAGCTTGAGGAAAATCATTATGGAAGTCTTTTAAGTAGGCAATCAACATTCGCTGAGCTTTAGTCATGAACAAGGAAGGTGCTTCACAAGGAGCTGTGAGAGATAAAAAGTTGCTATACCCCAGCTGGCTTGGCTCAGTGGTTGAGCATTGACCTATGAACCAGGAGGTCAAGGTTCGATTCCCAATCAGGGCACATGCCTGGGTTGTGGACTCGATCCCCAATGTGGGGCATGCAGGAGGCAGC
>NW_005356870.1:6572520-6597248 GCF_000412655.1 Myotis brandtii | reverse complement strand
TTTAAAATTATATTCTGTTAGGAAAAAATTCTTATTCATTAGGCGCACACAAGAAATAGAATAATCTCCAATAATGGAACAGCACTGAAGGAAAACATTTCTAGCTGCTTAGTGAGTCAGTTGGATTTTGTTCTACCAAAGAATACTCTATATTCTTACATGAGACTTTATCTTTAATGCTATTTTACATAGTTGGGTTACTAAGTTAACAATACATAAGCTTTGGGGGGATTTTTACTAAGAATAATAAGTACACCATTTTTTTCTAAGTAAAGTAAAACTATGGGCATGGTTTTTAGTTTTCCTTACACTTGACAGGGGTAGGATAGTGGTAGAAATGTCACCAAATCTGGTTGGAGAGGGGGGAATTGCAATTAGAGATTTAACTCATATTTCAAAAGGTCATTTGCAGTACTTTTAATTACTGACTTATGAAGTGTCAGTAACATCTGAGATTTTAAAATTGTAGTAGTGACTTCATATCAGATCACTGTTTTCATATATTGTACAGTGTGAGCTCTATGGTAACAGAGAACAAAGTATTATTTGGGAGATTTCGCAAATGCCAACTTAGCATTTCAAATAACAAGGGAATGATTTAATGGGCTCACCCCATGTTCAAATGTTTTATTGACTACATCTTATCAAGGCTCCAAAAAATCAAAGCTTCAATTAGTAGAAATAGCAGTGGGCTGGGAATTAGGAGTTTTGCATTTTAATTCTTTAAAAGTAAGAATGTCACTTTATCTTTCGGGGCCTCATGTCCCTTATCTGTAAAGCAAGGGAGTGAGACTAGATAATCATTAAGGTTCCCTCCGACTCAAAAATTATGGAATGAGCCAAAATTGTTTCATTGAAGTTGCACACTTCATGGTAATAAATTACAACACGCAAATTTTGGCAAGAATTAAAATTCCTAATTCGGGTAATATTTGATTGTTGCATATCCATATATGACTTAAACATTGTGTTTAAGAATCATTCTAGAATCATTCTGCTTTCTTTTTTTATTTATCTTTGTTGTTGAAAGTATTACAGATGTCCCCTTTTTCACCCCCAGTGACCCTCTCCTCCCCCGCTTTTTAATGGGCTCTGCAATAGCCTTTCCCAATATTGGGAGGAATTTTCTAGTGTCAACTGATCACCAGAGAGTTGCTCTGAGGCTCATAATTCTCACACAACTATCACTTTACTGTCCAACTCTGTGGTGTGTGTTGGTTCTCCTTGAACCTGTTCTATACTTTAATAAAGTATTTTGGAGAAGACAGTAAAGGATTAGAGAAATGATAAATAATTCTTCTTTTCAACCATTTGCACACAATACCATAAGACAGAGGCAGAAAGTAAAGGTCTAATTATTCTTGCTGGGGAGGAGGGGTGAGTGTAACTAAATCACATCATTGAACTAAATCACCAAACTCCCAAGGAAGATATGTGTGAAGTTTGTTTTAACTTTCATAATCTCACTTTGCATTATTTGCTTATACTTTGGTTTCCTCTAGAAATTGCTCATTTTTTATTCTTCTTGATAGTCTTAGAATTTTCTATATTACCAAGTTCTTTAATTAAATTAACCACACTTGCCTTGCTCTCTTAAAAATAAGTATTATATTACTTTTCTCTTTTTTCTCTCATTGCCTGATATATTTAGAAAATAATTTCCTACTTCATTTTATAGCTTTTGTAAGATACATCTTACTTCTAGCTTCATCCCCCCTGATTTAACAACTAAGAAGATTCCAGTCATTGTTATAATACAATATGACAAGAATATATCTTATAATATATAATAACATTTGTTTATCAAAAGAATATCTTAAGTTATTCAACACAATATACATAGAAATGATGGCTTTTAAAATAATTTTGTCTTCGTTCGTTTATTGAGTAAACATTTAGCAGGTAATGTGAACGGGACATAGTACTAGATTCAGGAAAGGAGCTCACAAAACTCTAAGAAAGAGAGACATTTAAAAAATGCTGAGCACAACCAAAGAGTCATACACAAAAATAGGAATGTATCAAGAAAGAATTAAACCCAATTTTTATATGTAATACAAATTGTCTAAGCCACCATTGAGGTTGTGTTCTAAATATGGGCAACGCTGTCAATTATGACAACCACAAAATAAAATAAGCAGTGCAGCCACTCAAACCCATTGATAACACTGCAGATTTCATTATGTTGTCTTGATTTTCTGCAGCTTGACATACAGCTGGAACATTCTTTGCAAGTACCTAGGACAGTGCCGTGATAGGAGCTCAATCAACATTAGTGGAATCTATTTGGAGCTGATCCCAGCTTTCAAACCTGAGAATCCACAAAGGCCATCTTACCTGAGGGATCTGCCACCTACCAAGCCCCATATTTTAAACAGTATAAACACATAATCCTTGCTTTTAAGAGCAATGGAGGCGAAGCTGAAAACTTACACACGTGAAACTACTGGTCTACAAGTACTACACTGTGTGATACTGGTCATGAAAGTAAACTTCATTGAGAAGAAAAGGGACATGTGAACAGAAACAATAGAGAAATGCAACATAGAGGAACCATTTGTAGATACAAAAGCCAAACAAGTTTATAAACGATACAGGCAATGCTTCTAAAAGTTTATTTTGCCTGGGATTACTGTTGGCCTACATTGTTCCACATACGCTTTTGACAACATTGAAAAACAATAAGTGTCTTGAGCGCTACAGGAAATGTTATGACTATTATGTTAGAAAGATCCTTGTGAATTATTGATGGAAGAAGCTCATTATCAGAAAGTGAACAGGTAGAATGAAAGAACCTTGAACTTAAGTTTGACAATGAGGTCAAATCACTTCTCCTCAAGCACTTTTCCTTGTAGGGAAAAAAAAAAAAAGAATACCCACCTACCTTATAGATCTCATTGGCCTGCTGAGATGATCTTGTCTATCTCTCATAATTTTTACCACCTATGGACCTCCACCAAACTGTCCCAGTACTGAACATTCTACAAATAAAAATAAAACTGTTTTACAACTCCTTCTCCATTATGTGCACATCAGGCAGTTTGATTCTAACTCCCTCTGTTCTCTGTAATATTGCTAGAATTTTATCATTATTCTACACCTTCTCAGGAACTTGGTGGAAATGAACGTCCAAGAAAATAATATATTTGTGAATGTGTTTTGCATATAAAATATAGTATTTTAAGAAGACAGTGACATTTTTTTCTTAATAGATGTTTCAAACAAAAGAATCAAAATCTTCCCCCAACCACTTCTTTACTTTCTCATATTACATGTTAGTTTGCTTTTACAAGATTTTTTTTTATGCTCACGAAACTATGACCTTGTATAAGTCTCCCAGGAGACACGATTCTCAGCATTTTGTTGGACAAACATTTGTTTTTTGTAACTACATGAACAAGCCAAACTGCACGTAGTCCAAAAAGTAATTCTTCCTTTTTCACCACTCTTTTAGAATTGTCATCTCCAAGGAATACTAGTATAGTGGCAATTAAAAATATTTTAATTTTACCATTCAATCATGAGAAAGATTTTAAATCTTGGCACATGTAATAAGATAATTTAATATTCTACAATAGGTTTTGCACAAGTTTTGGTTGTTAGCTAAGTGGACATGAAGAAAAAAGGAGGCAATCATATTTTGCAACTCCAGAATGGATTTATTGGCTTAAACAATGAGCAGAAATCATTATCTTTTACATTCTAACACGTATTTTAGCAGATAAAGAAGGCGTCTTTGTAATTAAATTTAACCATAAAATAACATTTCAACAATGGTAATTAAGTACTATTGAGTTTCAAATTATAGGAAGCCGAATAAAAAGAAAACCTAGCCAGGGCAGTGGTATGTCTGTAAATTCCTTTGAGGACAGTCATGAAATTTCCAGTGAGATACACTTTCTTAAACCAGGCCAATGAATTGGCTCCCCAGCTTAGACTTAGTGAACATTTCTATCTGACAAACAACATACTCTGGGCCATCTTTTTTATTAGTAAACTCAACAAATTAGCAAATTTCTACTTTCAAAATTATAACAAATAAAAACAGGACTATCTATAAATGACACTGCTCTATTCATCTTTTTGATAAAACGAATCTGTTTTAATAATTGTATACACATATAATTACATTACAGTCCTCTTTATTTTTATCAATAAATATATAATTTGTAAACATTTCATCTTTTGGTTCTGGTGAAAATATTCAAGGGGCTCCTTGTGACGTGGGCTAGTCTCTCAAACTACTTCTCAGTTCTTCTTTAAAACAAGGGTTAAAATGCCTAATAATGTTATTTTGAAGAACAAGTGAGGTAATGAGTGTGAACTCATTTGGAAAGGAACAAATGGTTGAAAAGTAAGAAACTTGTGAATTATAGCAATCACATCATCAATTTGGCATGAGAATATCTGGCTATTCTGACATCAAGTAGAAAATGTTTCAGTATCTCCTCCAGCTATACATAGAATAACATCACTGTGTGATGCTTAATTTCTAGAACAGATATAGCTGCTGGAATCAGTCAAATTATGCGTCAATATAGATAAAACTATGATCTTCTAGTACAACTTTCAGAAATTAACTAAATTTTCATTTTTAATATATTTATAAATAATATATATATTTATCAAGAAAAAGGATTTAAACATTAAATTCACTTTAACTTTTTTATTAGATAATTCTTCATAGGTTGCTATAGTCTTATTGCATCTTTTATATAACACTAGAGGCCCGATGCATGAAATTCGTGCACAGGGGGCTGGAGAGGATAAGCCCGGCCTGCGCCCTCTCACAACCTGGGACCCCTCAGGAGATGTCCAACTGCCAGTTTAGGCCCAATTTGCTTGGCTCGCCGCTCCTTAGTGCTGCTGTGGAGGCAGGGGAGGCTCCCTCCACCACCTCTGCGCTCGCCAGCCATGAGCACGGCTTCTGGCTGAGTGGCGCACCCACTGTGGGAGTGCACTGACCACCAGGGGCAGTTCCTATGTTGAGTGTCTGCCCCCTGGTGGTCAGTGCACATCATAGCAACTGGTTGTTCTGGTCGTTCCAGTCATTCCACCATAATAGTCGCTGGGCTTTTATATAGAAAGATTTCTAAAGACTCTCAAACAAAATTAGATGCTATATTCAGCTAAAAACAAGTCAGGCTTAATATCAATAAAGTCTGATTAAGAAATACCTAGCCAGTTTGGCTCAGTGGATAGATCATTGCCCTGGGACCAAAGGGTCCTGGGTTTGATTCTGGTCAAGGGCATGTTCCTCAGTTGCAGATTCCTCCCCAACCCAGGCCCTGGTCAGGGGTGTGCAGGAGAAATATCTCTCACATCGATATTTCTCTCTTGTCTCTCCCTCTCTCTTCCATGCTCTCTAAAAAATATATCAATGGAAAAATATCCTTGGGTGAGGATTAAAAAAAAAAATAGTCAATACGTGAACTCAGTGTAACCTAAACCAGGCAAAAGGTAATTATACACCCCTGCTTTCTCAAATATATTTACTCTACATTTTTCTTTATCTCAGTTATCTTTAAAATTGAAAAAGATGTGTAGATCTTTTATTTTTATTGTGACTATAATTTTATTTGAAAAAAATTGTCATGGGCACTAATTTTTTAAGACTTATTTAAGAAAACTTTTCAGTTTTAAAATATGAAGTCATCAAAATATCATTAAGTTGTATACTAGAAAAAGAAAACATGTTCACAAAATACAGTGTACCATTTCAGTTAAAAATAAATTTACTTCTCAAATTCTCATTCTAATTTTATTGTTAAACAAACCTGCTAATTTTCATTACCTCAGATTTTTAATGTGTTTCATTGCAGACTTTGTCTTTGACTTTAAAAAAATGTTTTCATAAATTTATAAGAAAATGATATTAAAATAGCTATCAATCATGATATTTCAGTGACTGAAAACAGACAATCAAATGGCACATATATCACAGAGACTTCCATAATAATACAGAATTGGGGAAACCTATAATCTGGTATTACAAGTTATACCTGTTGCAAAGTTGAAAAGTTTTCCTCATCTTGATAGTATCCTCCTGCCCCATGTTCTTGATTGACATTCTGATTTTTCTTTGCATCACATCACAACTTGCCACTAGCATGCCAAGGGACAACACAGAATTCATTTATCCGGTGGCAGATTTCTAAATCTTGTCCTATGTTTGCCAGTGATGCATTCAATATCCGGTAAATAATCAAGTTTGAAAATTGCACTTCTTGGGATAACTAAAACAAATATCCACACAATCTCCTCTTAGAAACAATTACCCCTCATTTGAGACTGGAAATATTGTTCCATGAATTCCAGAATGCCCCTTCCTTGTTCTGCCCCTTG
Source organism: Myotis brandtii (assembly GCF_000412655.1). Lineage (NCBI taxonomy): Eukaryota > Metazoa > Chordata > Mammalia > Chiroptera > Vespertilionidae > Myotis > Myotis brandtii. Next base: position 6,590,903 of record NW_005356870.1, on the reverse strand, counting down.
CAAAGGCAAAGGCTACCTCTATTTCTCATTGTATATCAACTCCATTGGAACTGAGCTATGTGCCAATCTCCACATCTCCAAAGACTATTATTTACTTAAATCCAACTGTATACTTAGCTTCCTACATAAAAAGAGTCTTTGTCAAACCCAGTGATCTCTGATTCTAGGTTATTTCACAATACTGGGTTGATTTTTCTTAATTGCCTCAGAAGGTTAACCTCTAGAATGGTTGTGGCTTACAAGGTACAAGATGCTCATTAAATCAGCTTCCTCAGTAATCCATGAAATGCCTGGAAACTGGTCCCAGTAGCCTGAGTTCATCTTGGCCTCAGAACAAAATAGTTAAAGGGGCCCATAGTAGGAAAGTACACATGCCCCCCAAAACCACTTTGCACCCGAAAATGATTTAAAAACACGTACAATGGTGTTTCCCTTGTTGCCAAATCTGCTATTGTACATTTGTGGCAGTATATTAGAACTACATCATCTGCCCCCAATGTGTAATAAACCAAGAAAGAATGTTTATGAAATTAAAAGGAAAAATTAACCAAGAAACACTATAAAGGAGGGGTGGGTGCCATAATGTGAGGGATGATGTGGACACTTCTCCAAAAGGACATTTTAGGAGACACAGGAGAGAACATATCCTTGGGAACTATCCCTGGGAAATCCCATGAATGTTACTTGAAAATACGCTTCTATTCCAGGGCTTCATGATTCATTACCACACTTTTCCAAGTGAATGTAAGTGGATACCCACAGTGGCATACTATAGACTGAGCAAAGGGGATTGAGTCACCTGGGAAGAGGCCTGCCCGGCCATAATTACTGACGGTGACCAAGTCGACTAGAAGCACTTGCCAAGATGAGTTTTGTTTCAAAAATTGTTCTCTTCAGAGTCAAAAATTTATTAACATTTAGTTGCCAGTATCCTGAACCTTCAGTCTCTCACATGTTTCACTATCCTGGGGACAAAGTTTAGGAGAATTTCCACATGCAGAAGCCTGATAGGGTGTGCATGTATGTTTCTGAAATGTTTTAAATAAACAAGCAGGGTATTTTAATGTTTGAGATCAGTTTTCCCGAGTCTCAAAGAACCAGTCATACCGATTTAGCTGGTCTATCTAAAAAAAACACACAAAAAACAAAAAAAAACATCAAAACATCAAAATGAAAACAAAAGACAAATAACTCTAACACCACATTTCACTCCAGAATGGCAGCAAGTTTTAGAAAAAGTTTTCTTATATGATCTTGTAACTTAAATCTCAGCCAATCCTGTGCATCCACAAAAATTGATAAAATCAAGAAAAATCTTTTATTGTAATGTTTATTACCAAGGAGACATAAAGATCTAATGTCTGGTAAGCCACTTTCTTTTTTCTTTTCTAAAACAGTACTGAGAAGTTGTAAAGAGCAAAGGCTCTGTAGTCAGATTGTCTGAACAAAAATCGCATCTCCACCACTTACTGGTGGAGTGAATCTGGTCAATAAGGAGAAAATGTTTTAACATTCATGGCAAACCAATCCTCCACACCCACTCATTCACCTAAACCCGTGGTCGGCAAACTGCGGCTCAGGAGCCGCATGCGGCTCTTGGCCCCTTGAGTGTGGCTCTTCCTAAGCCTTAGGAGTACCCTAATTAAGTTAATAACAATGTACCTACCTATATAGTTTAAGTTTAAAAAATTTGGCTCTCAAAAGAAATTTCAATCATACTGTTGATATTTGGCTCTGTTGACTAATGAGTTTGCCGACCACTGATCCTAAACCAAACTTAATTTATGCCTAATAGATATTACTCAATGTCACCAAAGAGTTGTATCACAAATCATAAACCTAATAAGAAAATTTAAGAACTGCATGATGTGCACAGAATTCAATGAATGCACAGAAAATGGTTAGTAGAAACCAGCATATGTTTAAATCTCAGTATTGGAGATGAGTCGACTTCCAGGGTGATCTTTAATGGGATGGAAAATAAACTGTATTCTAATTCCAAAAATCAACATCTGGAAAAATAGTTGCCAATAAGTCAAGACTCCTAGCATAAATGGTAGTTAATGCAAAGGCTAGAACCATGAACACAGCAACAGTTAGGAGGAATGTCTTAAAATCACAAGAGACATAAAAACTGGGTCCTAAGTTTTTGCTTTCTCTTCTTTTTCTTTTTTTCTTTTAATTTGCACAGAGCCAAAGGTTTCTGCCTCCAGTGTCTGATGATTTAAAATTTAATCATGTCTAAATAAACATGACCAGGTTATGATTTTGAATAACAACTTTTCCCATTAGTAAGATTTTGTGGAAATCAGATGAAAATAATAAAAGTGCTATTTTTTTATTTTTCAAATTATGAAAATAACAGAAAAAGAAAACACTTGCTTAAATGTCCCAAAGTAGATAGTATATTATTCATGAGATTAAATTCTGCTCCAATGTTGCTGAAACATTATTTCATATATTTTTACATCCCCAAAGGGTTGTTGCCTGAGTGGTGCCATGGCAGTAGGATGAGCAAGAGATAAATTGCATTGATAAGTAGAATAAATATTATTTTCTATCATCATTTTTTATGTTTCTCTGGTTTCAACTATGGAACATTTGTCCATGTTATTTTTGATTCTCTTCTGAGGGAATTTTACAGTTCTTTCACTGAATACTGTAAACCTAATTTAGAGCTATCCAGTCATAGAGTTTTTTACTTTGTTTTGTTTTTTTATGTCTAGAGAACAAATCAAAAGTTCTTTGCTTTTTATTTATTTTCTTTAACCATCACTTGAAGTTATTTCCCATTGATTTACTTAGAAGAAGAGAGAGGGAGAGAGAAATATCAATCAGTCATCTCCTGTAGGCCCCTGACTGGGGATAGAACCTGCAATCTTCTGGGTGAATGGGGCAATGCTCTAACTAACTGAGCTACCCAACCAGGGTAGTTCTCTGTCTTGATGTGATTTTTTTCTGATTTGTTGTTAATATACTATTAAATCTTTTCCCACAGCCCTTCAGGGAGTAAATCTGTATGTAAGCAATTTTACCAACAGCTGATCACTATTTCAGTCAACAATTATATAGTTCAGTAATGACTTAAACCATTTCATAACGCTTTCCTTAGGATTCTGTGTCTTCCTTAGAAATGAAGTATACTAAATATGGGCACGAGGGTTTGAAATGTGCATTTCTTTGTATCTCTCAGTAGCAAATAGACATGCTGAATTAATTTTGGCTCCTTGGAAAACTCTTAGATGCTGAGTATGCAGATTCCTCAGGTTTTTAACCTAGAAATAGAGAGATGTCTGGGTTATTTTATTTTGTTTTTCTTTTTTACAGCTGCTGTACCTCAGGGTAGGATGATATCATTCAAGGAAGAGGCCTCCCTACAATAATGTCTAGTTAAGTCTGCAGTCATCATCATGTCATAGATACTAATTCCGTCTCTGCTCATTACTGTGGCTTTTGTGGAATTAGCCAGATGTTCTGCTCTTTTGGGTTGTCTGTGGGACAGCTTTAATAATTGGTGGTGCCTTACTTTGTGCCTCTGTTTATACCTTTGGGTTTAGAGTGAAAAGTCAAATACTATAGGCTCTGCAGCTGTTGGTTCACTCTTTGGTTTATGGATTCTGTGAAGATCCAGACGACATATTTGTGCTTTTGTCTCAGAAATACAGGCTTGTGTTAGTGCCTAGGACTTCCTGCTTCCTTCTTCATATCACTCATTTACCCTCCCACCTTCCCTCCAAAATAATTCTGCTTTCTGTTTTTGGTTAAAAATGTAATGAATACAGCAATCTATGGCCAACTGCCTACTGACTTTTGGACAGAAGTGGAAAAACACCAAGCGCATGCAATAAGATCAAACCATGAAGCTGTTAACTGTCTCTCTTGCACTCCTCCCTCCCTCCATTGATCTCTCTCCTTCCTCCTTTCTGCTTTCTTTCTCTTCCACTTCCCTTCTCTTCCTTCCTCCCTCCCTTCCTTCCAGCCTTCCTGCCTTTCTTCTTTGTTTCTTTAAATCTGGAGTTTGGAGAATACATGACTGTATATATGAATGTTCTAGCCCTTTCACTTTTATTGTGGAATTGGTGGACTGAGTGATTTCTTTAATTTAGGGAGTATTTTACATTTAAAAAATTTATAATCAACTTCACAAATAACAGCCGTAAGTGGAACTTCCCTCCCAGTGTGTTTTATGCCGCACTCAAGATAAGAAAGATGTTTTACATTGCATTTTCCTTTGTCAGTCCCCATTGCTTTTTTAAGTCAATTAAGTCCCTTATCACTCCACCATCTTGGAGACAGGTTTTGACTTCCACATAGCTTACATACTGTAGTTTCTGCCTTTTTCTCCCATTTTTCTTAATGTTGATTCACCTGAAGCACTATAAAAACCAATCCAAAGTAGTCCCCATTGCTTTTTTAAGTCAATTAAGTCCCTTATCACTCCATCTTGGAGACAGGTTTTGACTTCCACATAGCTTAAATACTGTAGCTTCTGCCTTTTTCTCCCACTTTTATTAATGTTGATTCACCTGAAGCGCGATAAAAACCAATCCAAAGGAAAGGTATTGAAAAATCACCAATTACTTGAATACTATCTGTAAAGTATCAAGCAAATAATTTTCTTCTCTCTTTTTCCATGTATTTTTTATATCTTGCTTTTGTCCTACTTAGATTCATTATTTCCTAGTAATTTTTTCTGAAAATAATACATCTATTTATGTTTTAAGTATCCTTTTTACCACATTCTAGGATTCAGCATGTATATGCTCTTTTGAAATGTCAGATTGATACATCTAGGAATGGGGTGGCCAGAAGGCTTTTCCTGGAACTATGACAGAGAGTTTAATTTCTCAGATTTTCATGGAGTCTAGAGAATCTGTCAATTTTTAAAAAATCAAATAGATGTCAACTTCTGGCCATGACAGAATAGCTCCTAACAAGCCAATGTTCCCACCAAAATTAATAGTAATGCTGCTATAAAATAAATACCAAGAAAAACCCATACCCCAAAACCTCTCTATCAGAGAGCTACTGGGGCAGATAGAAATTAGGGTCCAAAACATCAAGAATGAAAGGGCCTGCAGAGAGCTGCCCTCGCATATTGTGACGTGCCTGTCTTCTCAGAACATTCTCTTGTCCTCTCAAGCACTTCACAAGGCAAACCGAGCAGAGGGCCACTGCTAAGAGGTGTGAAAGCAGCAGGGCTCCCACAGTCTCATACTTAGGAAGAGACAATACTGGATTGAAAGCTGACCTGGCAGTCAAGACAGGGGCGAATATGATCCACGGAGAAGGGAGCACAGGGAAATGGCCCTGCTACACAGAGGGCTTGCATTTAAGATATTAATAAACTAGAGGCCCGGTGCACAGGATGATTCTCTTGTCCTCTCAAGCACTTCACAAGGCAAACCGGGCAGAGGGCCACTGCTAAGAGCTCCCACAGTCACATACTTAGGAAGAGACAATACTGGATTGAAAGCTGTCCTGGCAGTCAAGACAGGGGCGGATGTGATCCACGGAGAAGGGGGCACAGGGAAATGGCCCTGCTACACAGAGGGCTTGCAGTTAAGATATTAATAAACTAGAGGCCCGGTGCACGGAACATGTGCACTGGTGGGGGGCGTGGCCTGTTGGGGTCAGCCCATTGTGGGAGCGCCGCTCATCCTGGTCATCCGAGTGGCTGTGGACCCGCCCTCTGAGTGGCTGCTCCCTCTGTGGGAGCATGGCTCATCCCAGTCAGCCGAGTGGCGCTCCCACTGTGGGAGCACACTGACCACCAGGGGGCAGCTCCTGCATTGACCGTCTGCCCCCTGGTGGTCAGTGTGCATCATAGCAACTGGTCGACTGGTCTTTCTGGTCGTTCTGCTGTTCGGTCACTGGGCTTTTATTATATAGGATTCTTAGGCTGTGCGGGACCGAAGAGTGCGAAGCCAAAGGGAGGTTTCAGCGGCTCATCCTGGTCATCCGAGTGGCTGTGGACCCGCCCTCTGAGTGGCTGCTCCTGCTGTGGGAGCATGGCTCATCCCAGTCAGCCAAGCGGTGCTCCCACTGTGGGAGCACACTGACCACCAGGGGGCAGCTCCTGCATTGAGCATCTGCCCCCTGGTGGTCAATGTGCATCATAGCAACTGGTCGACCAGTCTTTCTGGTCACTCTGCCGTTCGGTCACTGGGCTTTTATTATATAGGATTCTAAGGCTGTGCGGGACCAAAGAGTGTGAAGCCAAAGGGAGGTTTCAGCAGTCACTTGGAGCTGAGAGACAAACTGAAGTTCAAGTCTAACCAAGAAGTTATTTACTAAACTCTTCAGGTTCTTGTTGGGGATCCCTAAAGGGCAATGCAATTGAAATCAAAGTGAACCAGAGAATAAGTATGGTCAAGACTTCAACCCAGGCAAAAGGTAACTCAGTTCCTAATGGAATTAATACTATTGACCTCCCACTCTAGCTGCTTACCAGGAAATAAGCTGAACTCTTGCTAGAGGAAGAAAATATTATACAGAATCTCTACAATATTTTAGGCAAAATTTCTAACAGATGATCAAAATTATTCAAGCATATGGAGAAATGTGAGCAAAGAAAAATAGATAACAAATAGATACATAAATGATCTAGACGGTAGAGTTATCGGTCATGGACTTTTAAAAAATGATTAATAATTTTTAAAAATAGAAAATTTTAACAGAGATACTCATAAAATTCATGTGTATTTAGTAAAAAGAATCATATGAGAATTCTAGATGTAAAAACTACAACTAAAATTAGAATTCAATAGATGTTAAAAGATTTAACCAGCAGAAGAAACAGTTAGTGATCTGAAAAATAAGTAATGGACAAAATTATGTACAGACTAGAGGCCCAGTGCACGGCAGTCAGACATCCCTTTCCCAGTCTGGGACTGCTGGCTCCTAACTACTTGCCTGCCTGCCTGCCTGATCACCTCTAACCACTTGCCTGCCTGCCTGATCACCACTAACCACTCGCCTGCCAGCCTGATTGCCCCTAACTGCTCATCTGCCTGCCTGATCACCCCTAACCACTCTGCCTGCCTGCCTCATAGCCCCTAACCACTCTGCCTACCTGCCTGATTATCCCTAACCACTCACCTGCCTGCCTGCCAGATTGCCCCTAACCACTCTGCCTGCCTTCCTGATAACCCCTAACCACTCTGCCTGCCAGCCTGATCACCCTAACCGCTCGCCTGCCTGCCTGATCGCCCCTAACCGCTCGCCTGCCTGCCTGATTGCCGCTAACTGTCTGCCTGCCTGCCTGATCGCCCCTAATCACTCACCTGCCTGCCTGATTTCCCCTAACCACTCTGCCTGCCTGATCACCCCTAACCACTCTGCCTACCTGCCTGATCATCCCTAACCACTCACCTGCCTGCCTTCCTGATTGCCCCTAACCATTCTGCCTGCCTGCCTGATCGCCCCTAACCACTTGCCTGCCTGCCTGATTGCCCCTAACCAATCTGCCTGCCAGATTGCCCCTAACCACTCTGCCTGCTTGATTGCCCCTAACCACTCTGCCTACCTACCTGATCATCCCTAACCGCTCACCTGCCTGACTTCCTGATCACCCCTAACGGCCTCTGCCTGCCTGCCTGATCGCCCCTAACCACTCTGCCTGCCTGATCACCCCTAACCACTTGCCTGCCTGCCTGATTGCCCCTAACCACTCTGCCTACCTGCCTGATCCTCCCTAACCACTCACCTGCCTGCCTTCCTGATTGCCCCTAACCATTCTGCCTGCCTGCCTGATCGCCCTTAACCACTCTGCTGCCTGATCACCCCTAACCACTCTGCTTGCCTGACCGCCCCTAACCACTCTGCATGCCTGCCTGATCACCCTTAACCACTCTGCCAGCCTGATTGCCCCTAACTGCTCGCCTGCCTGCCTGATCGGCCCTAACTGCCTCTGCCTTGGCCCCCACCGCTGCAGCTTCGTCTGGAAGGTCATTCAGCTGTCCAGTCTAATTAGCATATTATGCTTTTATTATTATAGATAAAACAATGGAATTTTTTTACATGTGATTATTGGCACAAATAAAATATTAACATACATGTAACCTGCTATCCAGAAAGTGAGTAGAGAGAAAAAAGGATAGACATAATAGTTGAAGAGAAAATGGCCAAGAATTTTTCAATGAAGGTGAAAATCAATTTTAAGAGTGCTACAAATGCAAATCAATAAAATGATATCCACTTTTAGGGAAGTCATAATAAATTTTAAAAGGGTACTCTTAAAAGAAAGTAGAGAAAAATGGCAATATATTCAGAAGACCTAAAAGAACATATGATTCAGCAATGAGTAAATATGCCAGTTTCTGCACAGTATTGTATATCATGGAGTTCACATTTGAGAAAAAAATAAGGAAACAGCGGGAATCCTGTGTGACTGTTATGACTACTAGTTTACTAAGGCCTTATCCATGAAGAAAATGGGACTATGGCCTTATACAGCCTCCAGGTAAAGAAGTAAAGAAAATGGAGCATACAAACCAATAAGAAATGTGATTAGAGAGTTAAAGCAAAAACAGTTATTACAGAAATGAAATGATGGTTTTACAAATTGCATTGAAAATTTCCATGAACCATAAATACTATAGACAATCACCTTGAATCTCTTCTACCACTGAATGATGCTTGCTGTGTTCTTATAATTTTAAAAGACAGTACAGTGGAATGTTACTTAACAATAAACTAACTGGATCAAGATAAATTTGTGAGAAAAATACTGTAGCTTGTATTAATAAAAAACTCAATCAATAAACTAACTGGATCAAGATAAATTTGTGAGAAAAGAAATACTGTAGCTTGTATTAATAAAAAACTCAAGATTATTTTGGTCTTAAAAATAATACATTTAAGTGATTTTAACATATTGATTTTCTTCATTCCTTTGGAAGTATAGAATGCTTCTAAGCTTACCACATTGATCACTGTGGGGCTGGTGCCTTCCCCTGATCAGCCCGTTCGACTCCCACAAAGGGTGGCCAGACTGTGGCTTAGGCCCACTCCCCAAGGGAGCAGGGAGCAGGTAGTAGGACATCCCCTAGGGCTCCCAGTATGTGATAGGGGGCAAGCTGGGCTGAGGGAACCCCCTCCCCAGTGTACAAATTTCTGTGCACTGGGCCCCTAGTCCTATATAATAAAAGAGAAACATGCAAATTAACAGTCCCTCAACTACACTCAAGCCACACCCACAAGCCACGCCCACAAGCCAATGAGGAGTGAGTATGCAAATTAACCCAACAAAGATAGTGGGTAATTTGCATACACAGAGCAGAGTGGGAGAGCCGGTAGCTTTGGGGGACGTGGCTCCCTCGGTCGCTCCCTTGGGGGGATGTGGCTCCCTTGGTCAGGGAAAACCCAGAGCATGGGAGCACAAGGAATTCTGGGAATAGTAGTTTTGGTGGCAGCCCCAGGACTGGAAGCGGAAGCCCAGAGCGCAGGGAGCATCAGGTATGCTGGGAATTGTAGTTCTGGTGGCAGACGGATATCCTAGACACTAGAGCAAAATGAGCCTGGAGCAAGTTACTATTGCTGTTGGGGATGGAGGGAAAGCAAAGGTGAGAGACATAAGTAAAATCAGAGGGTCTAGGAAAAATTAAAGGGAAGATATCCTAAAACTTCCAGGAATTCTCCACCAATGGAGCAAAGAAAAAAAAATGCCTCTATTATTCTGTGAGCAACAAACCAAACTGGGTTGGGGGTCTCAGACAATTGGCTCATATGATTGCAAAGACAGACAGAAACTCCCGGATTGGAGAGGGCTCCCCTGAGGGCTCCCAGATTGGAGAGGGTGCAGGTCGGGCTGAGGAACCCCCACACACACACCCCTCCAACCCCCCTGACCCCAGTGCATGAATCTTTGTGTACCAGGCCCCTAGTTTGATATGAAAGAATAGAGCCACCCACTCATTAGTAAAAACATGTTATAGAAATGCCATACAACAGCTGCTTTTTTGATATTAATAATGCTCATTATCATACAAAGGCTGGGAGAAGTATTGCAACTTCTCTGAGATCTGTTTGCCTGCATTTAACATAGTGTTTCCCTAATTAAATACCTCCCAGATCCTTTTTTCATGAAAGACTAATAGTCTTTGAGTTAACATAGGATGGAACACTTTAGTAAAGAATTAAGTAGTCTAGTCCGGCCTGTGTGCGTCAGTGGTTGAGTGTTGACCCATGAACCAGGAGGTCATGGTTCGATTCCTAGTCAGGGCACATGCCTGGGTTGTGGGCTTGATCCCCAGTGGGAGGCATACAGGAGGCAGCTGATCAATGATTCGCTCTCATCATTGATGTTTCTGTCTCTCTCTCTCCCTCTCCCTTCCACTCTGAAATCAATATAAATAAATAAATAAGAACTAATTAGTCTAGAACTTCAACTGCCTTTGAAGCTTCCAATGGCCACGAGGGGTAATTTCATATCAGGTCAATGTAATGTAACAAATAATGAGGACGAATGCCTCTAAGATAAATTCAAGACATTGGACTAATAACATTTTTATACATAATTTCTCTAGTTTGTTTTTTAAAACTACTAAAAGGACTGTGGATGGTAAATGGCAAGAGTAAAGTAAAGCTAGTCACTGTGCTCCTAGCATTTTCCTCGCGTTCTTCTTTGGTTTCAACTCAGTTTGGGTAAAAGAACAAAATGGGGATGAAGGAAACTTATACAGAATACCATGTTTCTTCAGGCTTTCAAATCAGTCACATGTTCTTCTTTGGTTTCAACTCAGTTTGGGTAAAAGAAGAAAATGGGGATGAAGGAAACTTATACAGAATACCATGCTTCTTCAGGCTTTCAAATCAGTCACGTTGTCTATTTGGGGGTTTCAAATATATTGAAGATGAATGGAATTCTTCATAATAGTAATTTGGTAGAATTATCCCAGGATATATTTCAAGTTTGAACTACTTGACTATTACTATTATATATCACTAATTAGAATTTACTTCAGGGAAAGTGTGAATAAAAGAGTGTTCTTAAAAAAATATTTCTGAGCATATATAGAGTAAATAAGGATCACTAATTAGAATTTACTTCAGGGAAAGTGTGAATAAGACAGTGTTCTTAAAAAAATATTTCTGAGCATATATAGAGAGAGTAAATAAGGGTAAAAGTAGTTCTACACAAAAGTTAGGTAGTAAAGGGAAAAGGAAATTACTGCTAAAAAGGGGTAGCTATTATTCAGCCTGTCTTTTTAAATTGACTTGTGTTCTTCCACTAGTTGCAGTATTCCTTTGGAGTACTTTTTTATCTTAAGTCCCATAAATCTTACTCTCTCATTGAGTTTTATTTTTTAGGATTCACTATTGTGGCCTACTTTGAAATATTACATGGGATAAGAACTAGATGCTTTACCTCAGAAAAAAATGAGCAGGGTTCCTATAACTTTATACTGAAATTTTAAATATGTAAAAAGCAGTATCACTCTTTAAAGATATTAGATTGAGATATATAGCAAATCAACCAGAGCTGAGACAGGAATGTTGAGATTTTTTATAGGCAAACTATATTTCTATTTATATTTACTAACATGTTTTCTAATAATAATAATAAACAAAGCAATGTGTATCAGTAGCATTTGTGAAGCTTGATAATACCAAGGAAACCTCCAAAGTTATTACATAACTTTTAGTGGGTTTAAGATTGAATAGTTTTTCTCAAGATAGATTCCATGGAACCCTATTTCTGCAAGATACACTGCAAGTAAGATAGGTTTCTATGATCAAAAATGAATGAACTCCAGCTAGACTATTTATGAATTTTCTTGAACACCCATAATGGATCAAAGTAGCCATGGATGTTCTAAAAATCCTGCAGTACAGAAAGTAATATTTTCCAAATTTATTTGACCAAAGGCTTTTTCCCTCCTAATATATATTAACATCTCACAGATCCAATGATCAGTTGAATACACTTCCAGGATCATTGAACTATTTTTATTTCATTCTTCTGCTGGGAAGGATATTCTTAGAGTAAGTTCAAATATCTGATGGTCCAGAAAAATATCATTTCTACCACGTGATTGTGTTTAGAGCTGTCATAGCATCCTCATCAATGATGAATTATGAAGGGAAAGACATTCTTTCCCATACTAATCGGGTTTAGGGAAGACAGGCACCACGGGATATTCTGGCGGCTGGTTAATAGTACTCAGGAGATAATGTATCACTCCTTTCTGTGACGTCACAAACAACTCCCTGAAGTCCCTTAATGTCAGATCTGCTACAGATCCCCAAAATACTAGAGAACAAGTTTGGGTTTTATCTCTCAAAGGAATTTGACTCAAAAAGAGCATACAAACTATAGGCTCCCATTATAATTGGAAAGAATATCAGGATTGGCCCAAATACTAATTACACTTGAAGTTTGCTAATTTACACTCATATGCATTATTAATTTGGAAATTTTTTAATGGAAATGTTTTATCAGTGACAGAAAATGTAGTACCTAAATCCAAATATGTCTAAGAATCTCACTTGTACAGCAAGGATCAGCAAACTACTGCCTACAGGCCAAATCTGACCCTCTGCTGTTTTCATAAATAAAGTTTTATTGAAACTCAAACACATTCTTCTGTTTACATATTGTCTATGGCTGTTCTGGCACCATAACAGCAGGGTTAAGTAATTGTGACAGAGACTATTCGACAAGCAAAGTCTTCTATATTTACTCTCTAGCCCTTTATAGAAAGACTTTGCTGGCCTCTGGCTTGAAAGGGTGCTGTGTGTATTTTGATAAGTGCAATGAGTCAGGGTAAATGGATGGAGAGTAATCATGGAAGGGAGGTGGCTGTTTTGGAAAGGTCACATCTCTGTTTGGAGATGACATTTAAGCATAGAGAGACATGAAAAAGTGAGGAAGCCAGCCCGTGACAATCTCAGGACGAACTTTCTTGTCAGAGGCACTCGACTTGGCATGTTGGAAAAACATTTGGAAATCCAGTGGGAGGAGAGTGACATGAGAAATGCATGAATGGGAGAAGGTGTGGTCATAACGGTAGGTCAGCTCACAACTTCTTAGCCACAGTAAATGTGGATTCTGAGTGACAGGAAGCCTTTGCATTGTAATGAGTTATGGATCTGACATGAACTGACTTGCTTGAAAACAATCATCCCTGCTGTTTGGTTGAAAAGTGACCCCAGGGAGACAACTAAGAATGACGTAGGGCAATTTTTAATTTAAAAAAAAAACACAAATAAAAAACTATGATTCTTATTCTACCATCAGATTAAATACCTGCTTCCAGGAGAGACCATATATTGAAATAGTGGTTTCAAATCTGGTAGCAGCTTTTAGAAATACCAGCAGGATAGATCTCAAAGAGATTCTCTGATTTAACCTGTTGAGTGGGGGTTGAGTATCTGTTTTGTTTGTTTAAAGCCCTCCTGATCTCTCTAATGTGTAACCAAGATTGAGGACCCCTGCTTCAGAAAAAAACATTGAAGATGGGAAAAAAGGTCAATTTTATGATAGCTAAGAACAAGTCAATATGCAACATAAATTATTAAGGAGCTCACTCTTCCTCAGAACATTTTAAGAATCTCAAAACTGTCCCGGAGAGTCTTAAAATCAGTTTGGGGACCCGTCTGTCTGAAGCAGGCATAACTCTGGTTAGGAGCTGAGTCAGTATCAAATGGCCTTCAGACATCCCAGGCAGCCTCCTGATTCTGGCATTTGGACCAATCTGCACTACATTTATGACCTGATGGTGTTTGCTGGCCGGGAATTTCATAGGTTGGGAGTTTAAAACACAGTCATCAGCACCCAGACCATCCTCTAAAACAGACATAGGGAACCTCTATTCTGTCAAGGGCCATTTGGGTATTTATAACATCATTCGCAGGCCATACAAAATTACCAACTGAAAAATTAGCCTGCTATATTTGGTCAAACATTTAATAAACGCACCCCTAGTGCCTCGTCAGGACCAGACCAAATTATTCTGAGGGACATATACAGCCCATGGGCCAGACATTCCCTACCCCTGCTCTAAAAGATTCTGCACAGTGGTCCCCAAGAGCTAGTTCCCAGAATGATACCACAATATTATTTGCTATACTTAAGCATGTGGATCTTCTAAGCCTCAGGCATAGCCATTACATGAGGTCATGCATGTGTGCTGATGTGATTTGTTGAAAGAAATAAACACAGAATTAATCAGGAGAAGGGGGACCTTATTACTTAATGTGAAAATGATTAACTTGGCTTAGATCATGTATAAGATAGAAATCTGTGTTTTGACTGTAAGAATATACAAGACATATTTCACCGTTCAAAAGATACTCGATTGACTGAAATATCCACCAGCATGTCCTAAAAAATACAAAAGATCAACATACACCTAAAAGAAAGCCAGCAGCATTTCTAAGGAAAATCAGGCAGCATGCGCTTAAGATACACAATGGCTCCTTCATCTCCTTCCCCCTGTTTTTGCTTCACCTTGATTAATATTTTCAACTCAAGGGGAAACTGAGACTGTTACAGCCTTCAAGTCCAAACTTATCAACTTGAGAATCAGTAGGAATGGCCTTGAATAGAGAAAGAAGGCAAAGAGAGGTGAAAGCTCTGTAAATTTTGAGGAAAAATTAGAAGTTCAGTGGGCCATCTGAGCGTTGGGGAAGTCTTTAAGTCAAGTCTTTAAGTAAAACATTAAACTTGAGATGATCAACCCCAAAATTCAGTGACTACAAATGAAACTACACTCTCTTTAAATTTGCATTTTAATGTAGATTTTTAGAAATGCAGATTTTTATAGAATATTTTATACAATGAACCCTCAGTTTCCTTTTATACAACAGCTGGATCACATAACCCTCATCCCTTCCCCCCTCCCCAGAAAAGTACAAAGATATGAGAAAAGTTTTTTGTCAAGCCTCAAATCTGGGAGCATCCAGTGACTAAATACGTTCTCACATTTCTGTTAATATGTGATTTTTTAAAATAGTCTATGCATTTTGGCAAGGTGCCAAATAAATAAGTCATTATAGCAACACACGCCGTTTACATGGCACACAATCTTACAAAACAGCGATGGAGCAGAGCTCTGGGAAAGCATGGTTTCCTCCTTAGCTTGTCTGTTTTCCACATTGTCCTGTTGCTGTGTGTTAAAAACCTGCTTTTAAAAAGTTCTTTAGTAACTCCTAAAGGAACTTTTAAATCTGTAAAGCCCCCATTGTCCAGACACTGACATATTTTTTTTTAATCTAAGAACCTGTTTTTATGGGAAAGCCTGGAAAAGTGAAAATAATGACAATTGAGGAAGGGTCAGTTCTTTTGGTGTACTGACCCTTTTCTCCTTTCAAGGATTAGTCCTGATAGGTAATCGAATACTGGACAGTAAAATTCTATATAATGTGATTTTTAAGACAAGCATAAACCCTGCTAAAAACAACATAATAAGGCAAAACTAGGAGTAGAAGTGGCCTCTTTTTCCAATTTATATTTATAGAGCACATGTTTCCTCCATACATTTGGACAAGATGGGGAAAAAAATAACAGGATAGGAAGCAAGATACCTGGATCCTGGTTCCTGCTTCCCATTTACCAGTTTGGGGACGCTAACGGTTATCTCTGTACTCCTAAAGTTCTTCGTTTATAACTGAGAAAGTTGTACTAAAGCTCTTTCAATAGGGTATTTCAAAGGAATACCCTATTCCTTTGCTAGGGTATCAGAAAATGTATGCGTTAGTTTCCTACGGCTGCATAACAAAGTATCACAAACTGTGTGGCTTACAGCTAAAGAAATGTGTTGTCTCACATTTCGGAGGTTAGAAGTTTAAAATCAAGGTGTCAGAAGGACCACACATTCTGAAGGCTCTGGGGATGACCCTCTCCTGGCCTCTACTAGCTTCTGGTGGTTGTCCGCAAGCCTTGGTGTTCCTTGTCTTAAACATTTTTGTCCAGCTCACTAATACCCACTTTGACAATGTGTCACATATTGATTTGTGTTTTTATTAAATGTGAAGTAATTGGATCTTGAATTCCCAAGTCTTAATAGGTATATTTCCTATTCCTGCCCCAAGTCCAGTACGGTATGTTACACACCACAGATATCTTTTGGGGAACACAACTCAATCCAAAACATGTGTATTAAAACTTTCAGCTACCTAAGACCATATCTAAGTATGAAATAATCAGACTATTTACTCTCTGGTCTATAGTTCATGCTTATTTGTTTATATGTCCAATAAAGCAGTCTAAAAATTCAAGTATAAATTTCAGAAATAGTTATAAAAGCTCACATGATTTATTCTTAAACAAACCTAAGTCCAGCTCACTAATACCCATTTTGACAATGTATCACATATTGATTTGTGTTTTTATTAAATGCTGAAGTAATTGGATCTTGAATTCCCAAGTCTTACTAGGTATATTTCCTATTCCTGCCCCAAGTCCAGTATGGTATGTTACACACCACAGGCACTCCATAATGACTCAATTGATAGAATATCACAACAGTAAAGGAATTCAGTGTCATCGTACCAATTCCCATCCAAAGTCCTCAGCCACATACATCATTCTTCTGTCTCTCAATCTCTCTTGTACCTACATGCATGTATACATATGCACACATACACACACATACACGCATTCTCAATACATTTTCATCATGTACTCCCTGGCCTGCACATTTTCACAGCTGCAAAGATAATGGTAATAAATGTGTGGATAGAAAAGGGGAAATTAATTGGTTTCATATATATATATATATTTCATATGTGTATATTTAAAGTCTAGAGGAGTGACATCTTGAATTATGGAGATCTATTTTAAAAAAAAACACAGCAGTGCTTAGAAGTCATTATTCTATCTCAACTCTATTGCTACCTAGTTATGGAAGCCTTATCTGGAACTTTATCCTCATTTGTAAAACTACAAAATTAAATTAGAGTTTGTTATCAAATCCATGGCTCCTTTCCTTTCTCCCTTCAATGAACACAGAGTAATTGGGGAAAACATTGTTTAGTGTTTTTTTTGTATTTGTTCCCAGAAGATTTTTTTTGGGGGGGGGGCATTTACAGAGCATGACTTGTAAAATTTATAAAACCAAAGAACCCTGACATCATACATAATTGAAGATAACAGCCTGCATATAATTACATAATCTCATTCAGTCTGTCCATTTTCTAGATAAATTTTACAATTTGTTACTTGTCACTTTGAGAGAAGAAAACTTAAGAGTCTTGCAATTTATGCCCTGGCTGGTGTGGCTCAGTTGGTTGGAGTGTTGTCCAAACACCAAAAGGTTGTGGGTTTGATTCCTGGCCAGGCACATACCTAAGCTTCGGGTTCCATCCCTGGTCATGGTAGGCAACCAATCAATGTTTCTCTCTCACAACAATGTTTCTCTCTCTCTCTCTCTCTCGCTCTCTCTCTCTCTCTCTCCCTCCCTCCCTTCCTGTCTCTAAAAAACGTTTTAATTAAAATAAATAAGTAAAAATAAAATAAAACCATCTTGCAACTTATAATTGGATTTATCATTTAGATATTTGACAATTACATACCCCCCCCCACCTTATCTAGAGTTTCTGTTTCCATGGTTTCAGTTACCTGCAGTCAACCGTGGTCGCCATTGTGTGGAAAATTCCTGAAATAACAGTTCATAAGCTTTAACTTGTGCGCGGTTCTGAGTAGCGTGATGAAATCTCGAGACTTTGGGCTCCTCTCGCGGTGGACGTGACTCACCCCTTCACGGGCCTCCACTCTGCAGACGCTCCCATTAGGCACGTAGTAGCGGGGTCCTCATTAGATGGACCTCAGAGGTTCCCCAGTGCTTGTGTTCAAGTCACCCTTCTTTTACTCAATAATGGCCCCCAGCACAAGAGCAGTGATGCTGGCAGCTCGGAGGAACCGTGAAGAGCTGCCTGCCTGTAAGTGCAAACGTGAGTACAGCCCGTTAAGATGTTCTGAGAGAGACAGGCAGAGAGGCAGCAGTCACATAGCTTATGTTACAGCGTATTGTTATAATTGTTCTTATTTATTACTAGTCGTTGTCGTGCGTCTCTGTGCCTCATTTATAAGTTAAACTTCAGCATAGGTGTGCATGCATAGGAAAACACATGGTTTGGTACTATGTGTGATTTCTGGTACCCAATGGGGTCCTGGAACATATCCCCCATGAATAAATGAGTGTGTGTGGGGGGGGGGGGGGCTGCTATAATCAGAAGAGCACACTTGGTTGCAACTACTTACACCTGGGGCAGGCATGTGGGCTCAGGTTATGTAAGAATAACTTGAATGCATGCTTTTTCCTGACCTGGAGCTACCTCAACGCCTAGAAGTTTCCTTTGTGGAAATGTGACACTCCCCACAATCCCAGAGATTGCAGTTACCACATTCCTCAAGTCTCACTGCAGAGCACCCTCAC
>NW_005356870.1:6561465-6572477 GCF_000412655.1 Myotis brandtii | reverse complement strand
AGCCTTTTTAATTTTCAAATTAGAAATAGAGTCATGGTCAAATAATTGCTTCACGTTCCTGTCTTCTCCCCAAACGTGCATACCTTGTTATAAATTCTTTCTTTCAGCAGAGTATGATTCCTCAACCTCTTCACCTGTGTCTCTTCTACCTCCTCAGCAGCTTGGCTCCATCCATTTTCCTACATTTCTATGCTATCAACAATGTTTCCTTCTAAACTGGCTCTTTATCTTCAGTTTACAAAATAGATTTAATCTCTCCTATCTTCGAGAAAAAGGAGAGGCGAGGCAGGGCAGGGTGGGTAAAGCGAGGAACGGAAAGGAACCATGCGACCATTCCGCAGCTATTTGGAACACGTTTTTTCTTCTCAGCCCCTTTTTTGGTAAGGCCAGCTTAATGTCCTTGTTTTCATGTTCTTACCTCCTGTTTACAATGCGGCTGATTCTGTCTTACAGCTTCATTACTTTCACAAACCTCACCAACCATTTCCTAGTTGCCAGAATTGAAAAGAAAAAAAACCCACACATTTTAATCTTTTTCATGTGTTTCCATTGAAGTCCTTGACACTCTTCATTACCCACATCTCTTCCCATAGGTGAAAGAGATTTTCCAGCCTGGAATGGTGTCAAGCAAAGATCAACCTTAGAATTGACCTAAAAACATTGCCTTTCTTAGCGAAAAAATCTGAAAGACTTCTGCAGTAAGCCCAAGGTTAAATCTCCATTTTCTTTTTATAGCTTTCATTTTTAGTTATACACACCATATGTAAATGATACCTGATGCTTGCATGAGCATACAAGTGGTTCTTAACCTTGATTAAATATTGGAATCACCTAGAAGGTAATTCTAATTCTTTTAAAAATCCAGATACACTGGCCATATTCCTAAACAATTATATCAGACTCTCTGGAGATGGAACTTAGGCATCATTATTTTATAAAGCTCCCTACATAATTCCAAGGTGAAACCCAGGTTCCTACCTCCATCAATAGTTCTCAAATTAGAGAATGCACAGGCATTACCTGGGAAGTTAATTGGAAATGCAAGAGCCCCTCTCCCCTACAACTGAGGTTCTAATCTAATAAACCTGTGTGTATAGGAGTTATAAAACTGTAGGGTCAAAATGAGAATTCTAACTTTCCTATTAGCATGAGTGCATATAGGATGTATTATATTATTTAGTGATCGGCGGTATATTGTTTTATAATTGTTCACACTAATTTTTCTTGGGTGTGTTTTGATTCCAAACTAGATCACAGTTCCCATGTACACCTTTTTTTTTTTTTGTATCTCCTATAAGCATTTGATTATAGCCAAAGAAATGCAATAAATACCTGCTATGAAGCTGACTATAGTTAGTCAGGTCTCATTTTTAACATAATACTGGTTCAGTTGATTAAAAATAATTTGTGTGGCCCTGGCCAGTGTGACTCAGTTGTTAGAGCATTGGCCCTGCACCCTAGGTCTCAAGTTTGATTGCTGATCAAGGGCACATACCTGGGTTGCAGGTTCAATCCATCTCTATCCCCTGATTGGGATATGGGAGGAAACCAATCGATGAGTCTCTCTCACATTGATCTCTCTCTCTCTCTCTCTCTCTCTCTCTCTCTCTCTCTTCCTTGCCCTCACTCCCTCCTTCCCACCCTTTCACTCTCTCTGAAAATCAGTGGGAAAAAATATCCTTGGGTGAGGCTTAAAAATAATAATAATAAAATAAAAAATAAAGTTATCAATTTTAATAGTGATGATAATCTGTGTGAAAATTAATTTATTTTGGTCAAATTTAGTAGCTTGTTGAAACTATGTGATGATTGAACTTAAAGCTTGAAGGAGAAAATGAGGCCAATCAGAGTATCTTTCTCTTTAAACAGATAGGACAACGGAGGCCTGGGATTGGGCCTAAACCAGCAGCCAGACATCCCCCAAGGTGTCCCAAATTTCTAGAGGGTGCAGGCTAGGCCCCCCTCCCCATGCACGAATTTTGTGCCCTGGGCCTCTAGTAGCTATGATAAAATATTATCTATGAATTTCTAAGATATGGTAAAAAATAATTATTTCTTTTGACTCATTTTCTATAGTGAGTATTGTAGGAAGCCATTATCTTTCATCTGCCCAGATCTTTTTATTTCTGTATCTTCTCTTAGGAGATTATCAATCAGATGACCCCCTTTTATCCACTGCATCTGCATTACAGTCACATCTAAATGTTCAGATAAGCCTATTGGACCAGAATCACAGTTGTAGGAAAGAGGGGAACTTGAATTTCCAATTAACTCCCCAGGTAACTTCTGTGCATTCTCTAATTTGAGAACTATTGATCAAAGTAATCCTGCAGCCCTGCCAGAGTCTACTCTGACCTCTTCCATATACTGGTTTACTGTGTGATATATTCTTTGAAGAAATTGTTCTGTCTTGAAGAAATTTTAAGACCACAAATTAGTCCAATGTTTGTATTTCAAAAATGAGCTAAGTCCTCAGAGAAGTGTTTTTTTGCTGCCCACAAACATGAAACCAGAAAATGGAAGAGCCTAAAGAGGAAAAAAAAATTTTTTTTATTTACCTAATAGTAATAAGATATGTCACCTGTCCTCAGAACCTAAAGTGTAACTATAAGACAAGAATATTGGAAATGAAATAAGAAACAAATAGTAATACAGGTTATATTGTAGTATGTGCTTTGGGGTGATCAGGAAAGGTTTTATAAAGAAGGCAGAGCTTGTGTTAGGCTCAAATTTGAGTAAGAATTATAAAGAAAGGAAATATATGGATGGACAGCCTGTGCCCTTGCATGAAGGAGGAACTTAGCATGGCATATGAGTAGACTAAGGAAGAGACCATACTAACTGAGCCTCACAGCTCTGGGATGAGGGAAAGGAGAAAAGGAGTGTAGATTGATGGCTTAGGAGCATTGTTTGGAGGAGCATTGTATGCAGGAGCATTTGAAGAACAATATGGGTAGTTTTCTCCTGACCTATTTCCTAATTTCTTAAACTTCCCAATTCTCCTTTCATTCAGAAAATTTTTACTAAAAGACTATCCAATAAACAGGAGCAAGTGACCAGGCAGAACTCACTGACTTTCCAGAATGGCAAACCCTGGGGAAAATACCAATGGGACTGGGAGCAGGCAACCAGTTCCACCACTGCCCTTCATTCAAGTGTGATAGGCTGTGATGGAGCTGGCACGGAGATCAGATCCTGAGAAAGGCAGAGCTGGGCCCGAACAACCACATGGCATTGCAGAACCGCGGCCTCCAGCCTGTTCTTTGCCGCATGCCTTGCCTAGGAAGCACCAACCTTTCCCATGAATGATAATGGGGCTGGGGTCCGTGATGGCTCAGTGGTTTTGTCCATTTTGTCAGCATTCCACTACCTTGAAACTTAACAGAATTTCTCAAGGCCAACATCATCAGTATCACCATAGAGTTTATTAGAAATTCTAAACCTCAGGCCCCATTCCCGACCTACTAAATCAGTATCTGCATTGGAACAAGATCTCCAAGTTATTTGTATGTGATTAAAGTTTGAGAAGCACTTCCGGGCTAACGGAGCTCTGTGGTTGACCATCAACCTATGAACCAGAGCTCACGATTCGATTCCCGGTCAGGGCACATGCCTGGGTCCTGGGCTTGATCCGCAGTGTGCAGGAGGCAGCCGATCAATGATTCTCTCTCATCATTAATGTTTCTTTCTCTCCCTCTCTCTTCCTCTCTGAAATCAATAAACATACACATTTTTTTTTAAGTTTGAAAAGCACTGCTTTATTAAAATTGATTTCCTTCAGCCGTTCGCTATGACCAGTATCCGGAGAGCTCTTCAGGGGTCATTTCCACTCGGAAGGCCACCCTGTAGGAAATTTGCCTTGGATAACTTATTTCTTACCTCTCAGATACATAACAGATGGAGAGAAGGCATCCCACAATCTCCTGGGGTGTACTTCTCTTCTGAACTCAAGTCACCCTGGAGTAGTTGGTCAGCATTCCTCAAACTAATAGAAAAACAAACAAGTAGATAAAAGGCTTTCATGCTCAGATATGAATGAAAAATGTTTAGTTAAATAAAGCTATATAACTTTATTTACTTCATGAGTTCTCCAAGCTTTCAGTATGAAAGTAGACATTACAATGTTTCAGTAAAGAATTATGGAAAGTAAATTGCATAGGAAACAGAACTTCACAAATTTATTTGATTATTCATTTTTCTCAAGTCAAGCCTATTAACATCTCAAATTTTAAAAAATCCCTATTAAATCCTCAAATACCAATTAGAGGAATGCTAAAGTAGGGCCACGTGTGCACTTGAAAAAAAAATTATGAGTAAAGTAGAACACATAGCAGCATCTCTTGCCAATGATGTGTTTCCTCATTCTTTGATTTTCGGGGACCCAATGAATGTGTTTGCATCTGTCATTCCTGTTCTCTTTCGCCACCTTATTTTTTCACACCAGCTCACACCCATATAAAGACCTAGAAATGGCTGAAATGAAAAAACTAACAAGAAATCTAAATGCCTTTCCTTCCCGAGCCCTAAATTTTAATCATATTCGCTTGTTCCCAAAAGTCATTTGCATATGGGTTTTTTTCTCTCTGTGACCAAACTGGAA
This sequence comes from Myotis brandtii, assembly GCF_000412655.1. Lineage (NCBI taxonomy): Eukaryota > Metazoa > Chordata > Mammalia > Chiroptera > Vespertilionidae > Myotis > Myotis brandtii. The sequence continues at coordinate 6,567,877 of NW_005356870.1, read as the reverse complement.
ACTCTGCTACTGGGTTCCTAGCCAGATTGTCAAGCAGTCGGTATATCTCATGAGCACCGTGTACTTAACATTTATTAGGCGCTTTGAGAGGGCAAAAGCATAAGAAGACATTATTCCTAAATTGAGTTTCTTTGTAACAAGAGCAGAAATTGTGCAACGCTCAAGACAAAGGCATATAATTTAAAGGTTTACTTAAAGGTCAGATTTATTTCTGACCCCAAGAAGCTCCCAAACTTTTTTAAGAAAATAGACAAAAATGACTAAGAGAACGGGGCCTGTGAGGGCAGTGGGAAAGGATTGTTTCATTCTGGGAGAAGAGGAAATAAGAAAGGAGTCAGAGGGAATGACTAATAAATTGGGCCCTGGAGAATGAATATGGCATTTCCACATGAAGTAGGAAAAGGGGTGAATTCTGAGCTGAAGAGTAGCACAGATTTCAAGCTAACAGAGACAGAAATGTATCGAGAATGATTTGTTTAATCTTTACAGATGCTAAGAAAATCCAACTCTATAGTATTAGGTGTGGAATTACGTTGCATTCAGGAGAATGGCAACGCACGTTGGAAGAAAGGAGAAATGGGTGGAGACTACAGTGATCCTCCGGAGCGGAGCCTGCTGTCCTTGTATGGGACGCCTCAAGGATAGGACAGAACAGTCCAGTGTTGGGACAGGGCCCTAAGGGCCAGAAGCTGACCAAGAGCTGTGAGAAAACCTTGATGGGAGGGGCCAACGTTTGGGGGAAGCAGCAGGATACCTAGGACCTTCCCTATAAAGGGAGGCATTTAATTGGGCGGACAAGGAGAGGAGTTGGGAGCTACTCACCACATTTGCACAGTCGTGAAAGAATAATGCAAGGCGTGTGGAATCAAAGCAAAGAGCAAGAAGTCCTAAAGTACCAATGAAAGTTAGGGTCCCATCTGCATCAGACAAAAGTCAGGGGAATGAATACTTAAAAGTGACAGGTATAGGCTAACACTGGACAAATCTAAGGAAAACCTATGATACTACAAGAAACCGACAATAGGGCCTCAATGTAAGTAACTGCAGGGGGAATTGAAGGAAATCCTAGGGGGACGGGCAGGTGTAGGCAATTTTCAAAGAGAAGGAGAGAAATATATAGACTCGGGCAATATTAGTACAGGAGTGTCTGTAAGATACTAAGTACATGGAAAAACAGTGGGACACAGATCTCAGAGGAGAAAGGGCTGATTTTTAGACCTACCTTGTCCTTGCTAAGAAGTGTCTCCCAGGTCTCCATTGTCCTATCTGTTTAAAGAGAGAGATACTCTGATTGGTCTCATTTTCTCCTTCAAGCTTTAAGTTCTATGATCCTCGAGACCAAGATGGCACAGAGTGAGAGAAAAACAGGCAAAGAGACTGAGATTGAGGTTCATTTGAATACAGAGAGCGTGTCAGAAGAATTTTATTTGAGATATAAAAAGAAAATACTTATTATGATATAGAAGTTAAGTGTTCAGATAACTAAAAAAGACTGGCATGCAATTACCACTGCGGTTGATGCTAATAAAAACCCTGCACATCTATATAGCAACATATAATTGAAAAAACACTATTGAGACTCCGAAAATAAGGGAGAAGTAGTTTGTTGAATATCTACTACTTGACAGTTAATGTTAAATGCTTATTTACATAATAGCTATAATTTCTTTATTAAAAATTGGCTGTTACTTAACAGTAACTTGGAGTATTAAGCATGGACAGCTACTCTATTTGTACACAGTCAAATTGGTCTAATAAAAAAAGGGGGAGAAATAGTTTTTAGGGGACTGTAGGGTGTTTTTGCTTTATGTACATTCAACTACCATCAGTTTGAACATGGTAATGTGACATTTTGCTACAAAATGGTATAATAATGATTGTGACCCAATACTTCAAAAATTTCAGCAAAATGCAGCAGTTGTATTCACCAGGAGGATTCGTCATTCCCCATGTCCCCTCCTGCCCATGCACAGGCCCTCTTTCCAGTATATGAGCGCGTGATTGAGAGAGTGAATCACTGTCTACTGTACATTAATCTCAAAATGTCAGACTGTTCATGCTGCTGGTATCCTTCCCACCGCTGCTTGTTTGTTTCCTGCATTTTCCTCTTTGGCTGAATGAAAATGCTCCGTCCTGTGAACTCTGAGAGCAAGATGTGCCATTCTCTTGACCCACCACACGGCTCCGTCAACATTGATTTGAAACAAACCCTCTAGGGCTGTCTGTGTTCCTGGCAGCGTTTCAATACTAACATGTGGTTAATTTTTTAGAGGGTTTTTCTTCCCCTTCCTGTGCTCAAGAGGAGCCGGGGAGTTTGTGGGAAACAGCAGCTTGATTCGCGCATCTGTGGCGCTCGCATGTTTCCCTTGGAGATAATGACCCTTTCTTCCCAAGGCTCGTTCTTCTGCGGCACGTTGTGTTCTAGAAACTCCGAAGGAGGAGCGTGTCCTAAAATCTTAGAGGGCTTTTCAACAATATTCTTAGACGTGGCATGGGAGGGAGTTCATGGAATTCTCACAACTCGCTCCCTCACAAAATTTAGCAATGAATGCATATGTGTTATATTTATGGCCACTTATACTCAGTATGCATTGGCCATTATGTTAGTCAATGCACAAGTTGCTTGTTATAAGTACTTGCTCACAGCAGGTCAGTTCGATCAAGTAGCTAATTTCTGACCAAGAGAACAAAAAATATCGTAAGGCAAATAATAGAGAACTGACTTTTTTAACCATTACTGTTAAGTTTTTCCAGGTACGACAACAAGTAATTTTATTCCGTTCTAACTTCCATAGTTCATAGAAACTATCTGATGGAAGTATTGCTATTTTCAATGACATAAGGAACTGTCTCCTTAAAAGTCCTACTAATGGGATAAAGACATTTCTTAGGATCATTTTATTTACTTCCTATTATCTTAGTTATAGTAAAATTTACATTGGGTTCTATTTTGATAAACAAAGAACAGAATCTTAAAAATAAGGAAATAGTAATTCCTATTTTTCCCCTTGGTTGGACTTTCTACGTCTGTATTGGATCAACACTCTCAATCCACAAGGAGACATTTAGAATAAAACCATCCAGTCCTTCCTTTAACTTACTTTCAGTAGAAGAGCATGCCCTTCCAATTATTGTATCAATAATGGTGACAGGTTTACTGGAAGATCCATGCTTTTTCATATGTTTGGCTTTTTGTCATCAGCAAACATCTGTTGTTGAATAAAATTTGAATACAATTTCATTACATTGAGTAATGACACACACCAAAGCAGAAATTGTGTGGAAATACCATTTCTGATTAAATAGTCCCAGAATGCTTCAAGAGTGTCTTGCAACTTGACATATATAAAAATATATCATCAAGGATGCTTTGTGTTAGGACTTAACCATTGGCCACCAAGAACAGTGAGGTGAAACCTTATTGACTTAGCAGAGGACCCTCCTTATCGGCTTCTAGAACATTTCTACTTCTGCAAGTCACTAAAATGGCAAATCTAGGTTCACCTTGAGATAGACAAAGGAAATATTGCATCACCAGAGACCCCATACAGAAGTGACCCTGTCCAGGCATAGGGGCTGCGAAGAGGGTAAAAAGGTTGCATTTTCTTTTCCCACTTTCGATATATTTTTCAAAGACATCATTATTTTCCTTGTAAAAGTATCATAAGGAAGATCTGGAAAAGGGGAGTTGGTGGGTGAAGAGAAAAAGTGGAAAGATAATATTCATGGTAAGCTCAGGGGACAAGGCAAACCAATACAGTTCAATCTAATACAACAAATCTTTAGGTATATTGAGTGTATACCTTTCATTGTGCTTTGCACAACACTTTAGCCAGAGTTAGTCTCACACCACCGCTCAACTCAAGCAGAATGCAAACCTTTTGTTAACATGCTTTATGTCCTATTATATCACAGCACACCTTGCACTTCCATGCCTTCCGTCTTCCCAGTCTTACTAACTCTGTTTGTCTTCTCTATGAGTCTTATCCCATTTCACCTGAATAGAATCTCTTTTTTCCCCTTTTTTTTAATTGTTGTTCTGTTTAGTTTTGTTTGGATTTATTTGTTTGCTTTCTTTAATAGAATTTTGTTCTAACACTAAATGCAAAGTCATTCCATTTACTTGTAGCTGTGTGCATGTCAGTCCACTAAATGTTATATAAAATTCTTGAAAGAAGAGAGGATTTGTTTGATCTCTTGTACACAACACAGTGTTATCTATATAATAGTTGCTTAATAAATATGGGGGGGGGGAGTTTATACAACCACTTCCCAGAAACCAGGACTAAATTTGCTAATGGGCCAAGAGTAACTTAAACATTCAAAAAGAAGAGACTTACAGTAGCCAAAATACCCATCTGTCAACTAATGTATGCAGTTATCATGTGTAGTTTTCCAGGGTATATTTTAACCTTCTCTCCAGCTCCCTTCTCCTTCAGTCAAAACCTAGGATGCCAATTGCTTCTTGATATTACTAATCTTAGACAATTCTGTATTTGGAAAAACACTGCATGATACTTAAGGTCCTTTCCAGCTCCAAGTTACTACTTTTTGGTCTGTTTCATTAATTTACCACGAAAATAGAATTTTATCACTAAGTACTGTTTCATCTACCTTGGGCTTCTGAGAAGAGTGATACTGTATTGTCCTAAACCCCACCTTTTGAAAACACAGAAAGTTTTTTTCATTATTGGTTCAATAATATATATATTTCAAACCATAATATTTTAAGAAAACCTGAACCCCATTTTTAAATGCCATTTAACATTATTCGTGTAAGCTCTCTAACTCATAAGCCTTATCGGTCACATTTTTACTTGTACTTATTGGTGTTTATATGATTGATAAGCCAAAGAATTACTACTCATCATAGGAAATCGGGGCACATCAACTCCACAAGAGACTCACATATTATTGAATTTGACCATTTGAATTAAAAATCATATAAACATTGGGTCCCTTTTATGATTACATAGTTTTTATGGAGAACAAGCAAGGTATATAGATAAGGAAAATGCTTTCTTCAGTGTGCTAGATTCCCTAGGCAGAAATTTGGGTTGAGTTATTACCATATTGGGAAAGAAGAAGGCATTGTTTGGTTTCCTTATGCACAAGAGAAAGGCAAACAAACAGGTCTTAATGATCTCAGGGAATTAGAGGATGAGTAACCTCAAGATTTTGGAAGCAAAAGGCTATTTTTCAAATCTCCCTTTCCCTAGAAATGTTATAGCACAAAGACGTTTTAGAGTGGTGAGTCTCGTAAGGACACAAACAATGAACCACTCCCCTGCCAGCACATTTTCTAATCAGTGCATCTGAAAATTCTCTACAATTAAAGAGAAAAAGTTCTCATTATAGCTATTCCTGCTTTTTTTTTCTCTAGAAACTTTGACTTTTAGAGATTGGCAATATTATCTTGATGATCATTAAAAACTGGGTCTTAGTAGGCAACTAATTGTGACTTAATCCAAAAAAACTGTTGAGTCCTACTATGTGCATTCCTGTGCTAGGTACTTCAGTGGTTACAGAGAAGCATGGGGCCCCGTCTGTTCTCATGTGAACTTTAAAAATTGATTAAGGAGACGATTTTGCATGAAATGCTTAATAATATAAGAGAACTACTGCTTACTAGTTATTCTTTTTAAAATTAGTAATCATTGAGAAAAGAAAGAAATATTTATGTTAAAAGTAAATTATATACATCCTGGAATTTAATTGTCATTTATTTTTATCCATATTTTTTTTAAAAAACCCAAGGATGGGTATCCTTCCAGATCTTTCTTTTGTGCTTCTGTATATATGCATAAAATATAGAAATACAGAAGTTTGCTATGTGTGCATGTAGAGTGCTTATTTGGTACCTAAAGAATTTTATGCTATATGCCCTGGCCCATGGCTCAGCTGTTGAGAATCATCCAGTACACTGAAAGGTCTGTGGTTCAACTCACAGTCAGCACACAAGTCCAGGTTTTGGGCTGAATCTCCAGCGGGGGGAGGCAGCCAGTTGATGTTTCTCTCTCTCCTCTCTCCTCTCTCCTCTCTCCTCTCTCCTCTCTCCTTTGGAGTGATGAAAACAGTTTATCTAGAGAGGTGATGGTCCAAGACTGCATTTGTTAAACCTCATCCAGTTGTACTTTTATGTAAATTATACCTTAATAAAGCTGACATTTAAAAGCTTCACGTGCGGCAAAGTGTTTCTTGTGGGCAGACCTCTCTCTTACCTGGGCAAGGCCTGATGGCCTAGGAGAGGGAGACAAGTACAAGAGTGGGGCCGCTGATAATAAAGACCATTATAAACTGATGATCAAAAATAGATACAGAGCCCTAACCGGTTTGGCCCAGTGGATAGAGCGTCGGCCTGCGGACTCAAAGGTCCCAGGTTCAATTCCGGTCAAGGGCATGTACCTTGGTT
>NW_005356870.1:6538459-6561002 GCF_000412655.1 Myotis brandtii | reverse complement strand
GGGGTCACCACAACATGAGGAACTGTATAAGAAGGGTCGCGGCATTAGGAAGGTTGAGAACCACTGCATTAACAACCTAAGTAAATCTGCAATTCTAAAATGATCACAAGAGCAGCCTCATGCATTTTTCACCATTTATTTTGTTACTAAAAAACAAAACAAAATGGCAAGTCTTAGATTTGCCTAGGATTATAACACTGAATAAGATACTGAGAAAAGAACATTTCCATTCATTGAAGTTGTGTAACTAAACTTAAGCGGCAATTGCTGTTTATTCATTCAATGAAACAACCATGTCAAAGACCTCTCTATTGGAGTGACATTGTACTTAAAACTAAGGGTTTCCTCTGACATCCTGAGGCAGGGAAGTGTGTTAAGCCAAAGGAGTATTATTACATGGGTCAAAAATAGAATTTTCCGGAAAAAGCACAGGATTCCCAGTTACATTTGAATTTCAGATAAACAACAACAACAACAAATGGTTTTGTATAAATATGTCCCAGGCAATATGGCCCCATACAATATTTGTACATATGCCAAAATTAAATATTTTTGTTTTTCTAAAATTTTAATTTAATTGCTCATGCTATACTTTTATTGGCAATCCTAAATGCAAATGAGAACAAGCATGGAATATTCGAGAAGCCAAAGGAAGTTCAGTTCTTTAGCAGATCATTTTCCAAAATATAGTATGGTTTATGGGAGATCACATCACATAGTAGAAGGATTTGTTATTTTGATAATTTTGTAATTTGATATGCACCAGAAAGATATGATTATCTATACAGCATTTATATATTAAAAATACACCCTTAACTGTAAAAAGGTGAGTCTAATTAAAGAAAAATATTAAGAGATATAGAGTGGTGGTCCACAGGATAACTGACACTTGAGGAACATGGACAAGATCAGGGAGAGTGATGAGAGGTAAAACTAGGTAAGTTGACCAAAGCCAAGTCAATATAAGACATTTTTTTCTAAATTAAGTCATTTTTATCGAAAAAATAATAAATTTTACTTTTGTCTTTGTTGCAAAGGAAAGACCTCATTATATTCCTGAAAACATTTTATAGAATTTCAATGTTAAATAGATATTTTTCTTATGTTTTCAAATCAGGAAAAAGTCCTGTCTCCTTTAATACCTGAACCCAAGCAGAGAACTATTGAGAGCAGGGATGGGTTATAAGGAGTCAATGGGGAAAAACCGGGGACCTATGTAATACTTTCAACAATAAAGACTTTTTAAAAAGAACTACTGAGAATTGCAAACAAACAAAACTTTTTTTTAAAAAAAAACCACTGCAGGGATTTTCAGATATTGCTGTGTGTCTGTCAATGTATTAAGTAACCCTGAATGTCAATCTCCACCTTTAGCACTTAAAGTGAAAACTGGTTTCAGAACGCATACCAGATTATTTAGATACAAATTATATCCCAGTCCCAAAAATGGGCCTTTGAAGCCAGTGGAAGAAGATTTCCCTGGACCAAGGAATCGCTGCCCACACAATCCTCTGCCTGGTTCACACCTGCCTCTTCGGAGCATTCTTTAGGACCAGCTGCAAAAACGTCCTTTGAAACTATTCAGGAGCCTCTGTGTGCAATTTACAAAAGCCCCAGCTCAGAAACGCTCCATCCGAAGTCTAGTTGGAGTTTAAAAATCAAGCAAAGGAGAGACCTATTTTCTTCCCAGGTCTTATACATGGGAGGAGATAAATAGGGAGTGAACATAAACATTCAATATAAGGCCACCATTTACATTTCAGTTAAAAGATTCCTTGCAGCAACTTCAAGTGAGGATTACTTGTCACTCTTCACCACCTAATATTAAAATGATAGTGGCACATGTTATTCATTAAAGATAATATGCAAAGATTTCGTGGTTGAACAGACTATATCTGACAAATAGGAAATAGTTGCTGGTTTGTTTTCTTACCTCCCATTCTACATAAGTTGCAGCTTGAAATGCACCAGAATAAAAAATTAAGGCTGACTTTGTTTAACTTGCCTAGAAATTCTGACATAGGATAATTATATTAACTCTATCTTACTGTCGATTCAAATGAAAAATCTTTACTGCTTGTGAAGAAAAAAAAGAGAGTAAATAAACTTCTGGTTCTTTAGGCAGGATATTATTTTAAGAAAGGAAAGTCTAGAATGAGGAATTTATTGTCAAATAAAATGTATAACACTAATATGAGATTTCAGACTAGTCCAGCTGGCTACAGATCAAATAATTCAAAAGGAAGTTGAGCCAAGTCTTTTGCTAAAAGGTCCCTTTCTTTCACGGGGGAGCAGGGAGCATGACCAGCCCAGAATAGCCAGTAAGATGCCTATGGAATCAAAGACAGTGTAGGAGCCAGAACCTTGGATTATGAATCAGGAAGTCTTAGTTCTATTCCTGGCCTAGCCTTTAATTTATTACGGCTGTCTCTGATGCCACAACTCATTGACAAGCAGAACATTCAGGCAATGCTGTATTTGCTCAGCCAAATATCCACTCTTTGGAAGCATCTGGGTGTTTTACTGAATTTTTTTTTTCTTTTCTTCCAAATGCTTAGATTAGGAAAACAGCCTGTGTGCCTCTGGGGGAGGCACCCCCCCTTCACTGGTTTTCATGTCTGCCCAGTCTGTAAAATACCTGGTCATTTGCATCGCCTCACCACCCCACAATTGTGCTGTGTTCTGTATTGTTCAATAAAGAGCATCTGAAGAAAGAGGCGGGTTGGAATTCTCTTCCCCCGATGCAAGGAAAGAAGGGTAGTATAGGCCCCTGTTCAGAGGCTTCCTGGAGAGAACGACCCCCTAAAAGCCCTGTATATCTCTCCCCTGGATGCCAGGTGATCAAAGTGGCTTCACTGCCCATGGACCCAATAGCTGTTGAAATAAATAAGGAGCATCTTTCAAATTTCTCAATGAGCACCAGGTGGCTTAGCCATATTAGGTTTCGATAACAAATCAAATTGAACAGAAGTCTCTCTCCTGATTTGGGTAAGTAGCCACTGACTTGTGCCTGAAAGATTTTTTTTCCCATGGTAGCTGCATATATTATCTATACCTTGACAACAGCTGGTTACATTCTCGAGACAACAGGATGTTTCTGTTCTTAGCAGGACGCAGTCACATATTGGGAAAAGGAGGCATAGATCATACCGTCGGTTCAAGGTCAGCTCACAGTCCACTAAACACTGTTTCTTCATTCAAAAAGCAGATTATGGCTATGCCAATAAGAATAGCCTGCTCGTGTTCTAAACAGGCCCTTCATCTTAGGCTGCATTAAAAAGGGTCTAGAACATGGGGCGGGGGGGGGGGGGGTACTTGCCTCCTCTGCCTTGGTCAGAGAACACATACAGTAATATGTTAACTCTGGGCACCAACCATTACTTGGGTCATGGACAAAATTTTATCATGTCCAGAGAACAGTTGACAAAACTAGTGAAAATTTGGAAGCATGTTATATGTGAAATAATGAAAAGAACTGAAGATGATCCACCTAGAAAAGGTAAAAGTGGGCATAACTTAGTTCTTCAAATAATTGAAAGGCTATTTCAGGGAACAGACACTGTTTATGTTATCTAGTTCTGCAGGAAGGATCTGGGGAGTTAGAGGAAGGCAGAATTTGACTTTGTAACACTCCTAAAGATTGTAACTGTACAAATACGAAATAGGTAGCTTCCTAGAGAATGATATATAGCACATAGTAGATGGCCAACAAACATGTCTTGGATAATTGCTAAGTAAAGACCTGGACTAGATGTTTTAAAGGTTTTTTGCAATTGATTGGACCACCCTATACAAAGTGAGACACTACCCCCAAAGTTACTGTGTATCTCGTTACCCTTTTTATTTTCTTCATATTGTTGTCTTGTTTGAGAATATGTTAATTTTCATTGTTCATCTTCTCATGGTTGACTATTATATTCAGGAAAGCAGCGATTTTATACTTGTTATTCACTGATGAATATTGTATCCCTTTAATAGTGGTTAGATACAGCTATGACTGCAGGAGAGAAGGAAGGAAAGATGGGAGGGAAGAGAATTTGGCATTTTGGCCTTGATTTAAGGGGGTTAAGTTACTGAAATACTGAAAAGTTTGTTAATAGGCAGCTTCACTTCTTAAGAAGTTAGTTTCTTTTCATAGACAGGAATGACAGCATGCAATGAAAGTTCCACTGTAGAAGTGAATGTAACCAAAATCTGCAAGTGCACATTTCTGTTTTCAGGCATAAGCTATTTACTGGAGCTCAGCCATGTACGTATGAAAGGTTAGCACCTTGAAAACTATTAATACTTAAGCTTTAAAAACAAGAACAATAATATTTATCCAAAACATCTGATTTGTAGTCAACTCTATTTCATGAAGTTTTATGGACGTGTATGTAACATGTGCTACTGACCTGTGTACTTGACACTTCAGGCTGAATGTAATGACTGGTGATGAAGGAGAAGCATCGTGAAGGAAAGGGAAAAACAATAGGCTATTTCTCTAAAGAAATACTGCAGACCAGAGCTGTTTGGTTTTATTTCTTTTGGCAAATCATTTCAAATAATTTGATGTTCAGCCCATGGATTTGAAAGTGGTTTTAAGGCACAATCTCAACATCCAGTTAATTCAAAAACAAATTGTTTCTGAGACCACTGCTACAGGATATACTGCTTTATCCAACATTAATTTAGTAGCTGGAAGAATATCAAAATATATTTTCTAAGGCTTTGGGAGGTGTTATTTCACTGGCTCCTACTGACTTCATTATTCTTATCCCTGAAAACATCTTGCATGGGCAGTGTGGGTAATTGGACTCTATGCGTGCCAGGTAGAAAAATGTAACTTTTGTGCTTGAAGATGTTACAACTGGGAAGCAAAAGACAGTCACACAAAAACTGTGACTAAAGAGATGCAAAGAACAATACCTTGTCAGACTACTTTGGTTTTAAAGGAAAGGAATTATACAAGCAAACACATTGAAGGAATAATTAAGGGGACTTTGAGTCTTCTATTCAGTCAGAGTTTTCCATTTTCTGGATTATCAAGAAGAGAATTAAACTGAATAATCTATTCTTAATTTATTCTCAAAATTAATGTCTTTGACATTAATCTGTTAACGAAGCACAAGTTTAGCTTAATCATTAATTAAGTTAATATATAGATAAGCACAAATAACTTATCTATATATTAATTAATGATTCTTTAACCAACTTAATCTAGGAAATCCATTCTTTGACATCTTAAAGATAATTCTTTATAACATTAACAATCTGCTCTAGTTGTTTGAGGTACAGAGACCCCTATAGAATTAGATTAATCCATGAAATTGCCCTAGTCCTTATTCTTTTATGGTTCTTCCTAGCAGTGGCTTGGGAATGTAGGAAGATTAAAAGAAAAAAGTCAAAAAACAAACTAAAAGATCTGATTCAGATAGTCAGCTCAGTCATGCCACTAGTAATGCCGTCACCTAAGCAAAGGTTCCAACCTGTTCCCTTATACCCACACCCTTTAGGCTTCTGTTGTGATTTCTTTCCCTTTGAGGTTGCCACTGGTGGTCCTTTCCAAGCTGATTTCACCTAGGTAGATATCTCAGACAGATGAGAAGATGGCGACATGAGTCACAAATGATAATTTCCCTCAAAGGGTTCTCCCTGAGTCCATTGCATCCCTCAATAGAATCTTACTAAGCTTTTCCTGATCTTTTTTTCCCCCCAATACTCTACCCAACCCTGATACCTTACACAACACACAAGGAATTTGGAAGATTTCTAATATTAGTTGATTTGATTTGAACATCCAAGAATAGTAAGTAGTCATGCCCAAATAACTCTAGTAAATAAGAAGCTTTAGCTATTTCTATAAGCAACGGTATTTTCATTAATATATGTCTATATTATAGAGAATTTAGAATGAGTAATCAACATAATTTACAAAAATATATATGATTGTGTGGGCTTTCTTCAAAAGTTTGTGAGTAGGAAAGAAGATTGCTAAAAAATATTGACAATAAAAGCTTGAAGCAACACTAGGAAAATGGCCCCATGCAAAAAAAAAAAAAAAGAAAGAAAAGAAACAAAAACTTGTTCTCTGCCCAAACTGAAAACCTGCCTCATTTGATTTGGTTCATATTTTTTTCCTATACTCAGAAGTAGTCTTCCAAAAATAATCTCTAATGTGTCTCCTTAAATGTCTAACCACAAATAATTTAGTAGTATGTTACAATGGATTTGTCCTAGACAAGAGAAGTATAACTTTTCCTAAGAATAATTCATTGGAAAGTCGTACATATGTATCAGTGCTCATTGATGTTGTACTTCCTTTTCACTGTGCCTTGATCCGAAGGGTATGCATTTAATATTCATGTCAAATGCTTTCTTGGCAGTTGGTTAGTATCTTCCCAATGAAGAGACCATTGATGGTGCAGAACAGAACTTCTCTTTCCCCTTAAGTAGAAGACTGCCTATTATTCAGTGTCCTTTTTGTCACATGGAAGAACAGGGCACTGCTTATTCTTTCCAAGAAATGGCCTTTTAGATTCATAACAACATGTTCTGTTCCTCAGGAAATAAAAGAAGATCGAGACAGGGCGCGGCTTGACTCCATGGTGCTGCTAATAATGAAACTGGACCAACTTGACCAGGACATTGAGAACGCTCTCAGCACCAGCTCCTCTACATCCAGCACACCAACCAACCTGCGGCGGCACGTCCCTGTGAGCCTTCCACTTTCTGCTTCCGTTCCCACGAGCATGCTATCGCCTTACTTCATGCAGTCCCTCTTACAAATGAAACATCTTTGATGGCAGCATCTACCCACATGCGACCCTAAACATGTTCCATAAAACTCACTCAAATACTTCTGTGTTTCATGCAGTCATAAGAGAAGGGTGTGATTCAAAAGAAAATGGTTATTATTAGTTAGAGAGAAAGAGGTTCACTCTGGGAAATTATGCCTCCTAAGTGATTAAATCCTCTTCATATGGTTGTTTCCCTAATTATCAGTATTCAGTGATATTCTATAAACACAATTAGCAATGTTATGTCTATCTTATTTAGTATTTTATTTCCAGTGCCTACAAATTTATATTTCATGTAGAAGATTATAAATATTTGCTGCATGGATGAGTGGGTGGATGGGTGGATGGGTGGATGGGTGGATGGGTGGAGAGACCCATCCAGAATACTACAAGAAAGAATTTAGATCAATTTGAAAATACTCTAAAACTAACTCAGTGAATACAATAAGTAGGACAGAGGTGATAATTTTGTTCTACTGTGTATTAATTTTATATAAGATGTACACTCCTCAGAGATTTTGACACTCAAAATTTGAAAGACACAGATTCTGGACTGACTATACACTTTTCATATTTTAATATTAGTTCCATATTAAATGGCTTATATTTTGGAAATTAGCAAATGTGATGGTAAATGTATTTATAATTAAGCCATGCATTCCTTTTCAATTAATCTGTTATTTTCATTATGCAATAATGAACACATTAAGTCAAAAAATTATGCAGTTACCTAAGAGAAAAGGGACAGACAATGCTATATATAAATTTGAGCACCTTTCAAAATAGAACTGTTCTATATCAAATCTTTTCATTAGTATACAGTAGTTCTACAGTTGATTCTGTAGTTATTCAAGACTCATTCTGACTGTGGGACAGAATATTTCAAAGTCAATAAACAAATTAAAATAATTTTAGTATTATTTTAGTATATACTGGATATTATTATAAGTTTTTGACATATATTAACATATTATTCCTCACAACATTTTTCAAGTGAGTTAAAAGCATGGAGAAGTTAGTAATTATATGTATCAGAGACAGGATACAAACCCAGCCAGTCTTAATCCAGAGCCATGTCATGTGACCACTACACCACACTGTTTGCTCTAGCTGACTATAATGGAAATCTAATAGCTTGAACAAAAAAAAAATAATTAAAAGTGAATATGAAATTAAATACTTCGACCAGAAAGCCAGTACAAATGGCATTTTTATTTTTGCCTATAACCTCTGGATAATTTTTTCATATCCTTCAGGATTCATCTCAAATATTTTCTTTACAGTGAAGTCTTCCCTAAATCTCCTCTGTCTTCCCAGACATCAATTATTTCATCCCTGGTGGAAATACAATAAAAGTAATCTGAAGACCAATAAGAAGGGATGTTTAAACTTGTTTACATATGAAGGGTATATAGAAGTATCATACTCATGTTCATAAATATTTTTAAAGCCAGACATAACCATATTTTTCAATAGGAGGTCCTTAATCCTTAGTACTTCTTTGCTATTAATGTAGGCATAGAACACATTTTCTCTTTTTAAAATGTCTGGTGTGAATTGTTCATCTCTTACTATCTCTTTATTCTCTCCACTTTTCCCTCTACATTAAACTTTCCTCAATCCCCAAATATGTAGGAGAAAACCCACAGCTCATATTTCTGCTAAATACAACTCCATATTGTTGTCTTCATGTCAGAGAATAACATAGCCCTTACCTGTTAGACATGTTCCTTTGTTGAATAGTAAAGACAAAAAAACAGGAGCAAATGTGGGTGATGATTTTGGAATTTGCCTATCTCTATATCTTCTACCTCTCTTTAAAATATAAATTGGATTTTGTATTATATGTCATAGAATATCACTACCATTGCCTAATAAGGGCTCATTCTGTAAATCAAGATCTACTTCCGAGTATTCTGTTCAACAGATACATGGAAAAGGCAAAGTAATATAGTAGAAACATTATGAACGTTGGGATCTGCAGGCCTGGGTCCAGAGGGCAGTTCTACAGCTAAATGTCTGAGAACACAAGAAAATCCTTTAATTTTTTTACCTTCACATTTGCGTGAAAAGGAGATATTGTTTCCTACCTAATGGCTTGTTGGGAGGAGCCAATGAAAGAACGTATGTAAGATGCATTGCACAGGTCTGGCAGAGAGTACAACTGGGTGTTTGTTAATTCCCTTTCCTTCTCCCATGTACTCACTCATACCAGACGCTGGCTAAAAATGAATAAAATTTATCCTGTAGCCCTCAAAACTTCTTTTTGGTCTAATATGGGGTTTTTTTTAGGTCATCCCTTGTTTTTTTATTTCTGTTCCTTGGTATTTAAAGCTAATTTTAAAATTCTCTCATCGCCAAAATATTTTCCACAGGCGCTTTCCATTACTTTTGATAATTGTGCCATGGACTAAAGAGATTATAACAGAATGATTATGACCTTGATTGTCCACCAAGAAGCACTGTCCCAGATTCAGAGAAACTCCCTCTGCCGCACCCTCGTACTGCACTGTGAACTTACAGTTTAGCAGGGAGGACAAGACTTGCAATGAAACAGTGAGCTCAGACTGAGATTCCTTATGAGAAAATGCTGGAGCAAATTCTACTTCTAATAAAATATTTAAAGAATAATATAGGCTGGAATCCTTGAGAATGTCTGCAAAGTGAAAAATATATATTAAAATAAGGGTAGAGGTAAAGACTTAAAGGAGCTCTCTTGATAGAGCCTAACAAGTTGGGGTCAAATAGATCTGAGTTTTAATGCCAGCTCCGACACAGAATGTGAATTTGGTCAAGTTCGTTGTCTTAAGCCTTGGCTTCATCATCTATCAAGTAATAATGATAACTTACCTTCTACATAGAGTTGGTGAAATTGAGGCAGAAAATAGCTGTAACGTATTGTCTTTAAAAGATAAAACATATAAATGGTAGATTTTTAAAGAATTGTCATTTAACTTCAGAATTATTGTATTGTTAGAAAGATACAAAGTTACCTGTTTATTTATCTAATCAATTCATAAGCAAGGTAAAATTAATGCGAAAGATTTCTGATGTACATGAAGGCTGAATGTAAATGGCTTATACTAGTAAATTACCTGCTACTTATGCATTTGAAGTTTATAAATTACCTGCTCTTTGTGACTATTCATTTAATGTTGACTCAATTTTAAATTTTAATTAATATTTCTCTTATGGTAAACTGTTGTCTTTTCTATGCAAAAAAAAAACCAACAAGAATTGGTTATCACTGATCTAAAATTACTCATGGCATAAGAAATTTGGTTAGGGTTATGTGTTTTACACACACATTTAAAGAATATAGATTCCTTTTGTATTCATTATTACTGTATATGTCTTTTTTACTTCTTGCATCCCACTTTTTTATTTTCTATTTTGCAGCTTTATTGAGATATAACTGACATATAATATAGTGTACACTTAGGGTGAACAACATGATAAATTGATACACTTATATATTGCAAAATTATTACCACAATAAGGTTGGTTAACACAGCCATCATCTCATGTAATTATAATTGTGTGTGTGTGTTGAGAACATTAAAAAGCTACTCTCAGCAACTTTCAAGTATGTAATACAGTATTATTAACTATAGTCACCATTCTGAATATTAGATCCCCAGAACTTACACATCTTACAACTGGAAATAAGTACCCTCTGACCAACATCTCCCTATCCTTCTCCCCTCCCCAACCCCTGTCAATAACCATTCTACTCTGTCGTATGAGTTTGGCTTTTTTTTAGATTCCACATTTAAGTGAGACCATACAGTATTTGTGCCTCTGTCTGACTTATTTCATGGCCTAAAGCTTTCAAGTTCCATCATGTTCTCAGGAGAGGCAAGATTTTCTTTTCTATGGCTAAGTAATACTTTATTGTACATACCTGTATATATGTAATATTCCATTGTATTCATGTGTGCATAAATATACATATATGTACAAATATCATATCTTCTTTATCCATTCATCTATCATTGGACACTTAGGTGTCCATTTCTTAGCTATTGTGAATAAGGCTGCAATGAACATAAGGATGCAAATATCTCTTTAAACAGTGACTTTGTTTTCTTTGAAAGTAGCATTACTGAATCATATGACAGTTCTAGTTTTAATTTTTTTTAGAAACCTCCGTACTGTTTTCCATAGTGGCTAAACCAGTTGACATTCCCACCAGCAGTACACAAGGTTCCCTTTTCTCCAAGACCCCATCAACACTTATTATCACTTGCCTTTCTGATAACAGCCATTTTAAATGTGTGAGGTGATATCTCATTGTGGTTTTGATTTTGCATTTCCTTGATAATTAGTGATGTTGAGCATCTTTTTATGTTCCTGTTAAGCCATTTGTGTGTCCCCTTCACAATCAGCTGTTAAATTCCCAAAGTTGTATATTACCTCTTTCTCTAGTATTTGTTTTCTAAAATCAGGGCCTTGGAAGAGTACAATTGTTACAAAATAATGCAGGATTATAAAAAATAATAATAATGCATGATTATGGGTGACACTCAATGTCAGTTGTCAGCAACTCTTTAGTGTGTCAGTGTGTGTTAGAAGGAAGAGGTGAGAAGGTGCTGGTAGCAGGGAGAAAGGCCTGTAGAGAACATGTGCATGTCCTTCATATAAATGCATTTTCTTAATAGGACCTGGAGTCCGGATCTGAGAGCGAAGCAGATACCATTTCAGTAAATCAGACACCAATACATTTGTCTTCTAATGCTGAGTCCATTGACCTACCATCTTCCACTCCAGTGACCAATTCTGGAACCAAACCCAAGTCTACCACGGTAAGTTATAAATGATAGCAGTCACTTTCAACATGAAGTGTGGATGATCATCAGGTAAGAGTTCATATTTCATCCATTCAATGTAGAAGAAATACCCTTGTAGTCTTAGTTGCAGTGACTTGCTAGCACAACCCAGCATATGCTGTTTGTTTTATAAATGATAACACAAGTGCTTCCTGGTTCCAGATTATGCAAAATATGGTATTAAATTTTGTTGCTGGATACTCAGAACTTTAAAGAACCAAGAATGCAAAATCTGAAGGTGGCTATCTTGCATTATTTTCTTGACCATACTGCTTATCAGTTGAAAATTGCCTTTCTAAGCTTAGATAGATAGATGTAAAATCACACACATCAAAAATTGTATGTGGTTATTAAATGACGTAGCTCATGTAACATGCTTAGTGAAATGTTTGGCACAGAATAAACACTAAAAGTGTAAGCTACTATCGTCACTTTGATGATGCTTCATTGACTTTACAGTGCTACCAAGACAAATGAAAAGGAGAATGACCACATATAATATTATAGCACGGTGAATTGTGAATAAAAGACATTTTCCTTTAAGTAAAAAGTTGAACTGCAACAGGAAAGCAGTATTTGACTCTGAAAGGTAACATTTAAGGAGGAAGTAATTACTACTTCAAATATCTAACGTCCCAGCAGCTCCAAAATAACCTTTCCTAGTTTAGTGAAAATCATAGTGTTGTATTATTTTTTTTAAATGCCCATGTTAGCTTAACACAGAGAAATAAGTTTGGGTTCCTTGTTTGCCTGTCTTTAAAATAAAAGACAAGTCTGAAATAAGACTCAAAAGAGAATACTGTACTCTGAATTTAAAACATAGTGGATATGGTCATTTGCAAGCATATCTAGAGCATTTTTAATGTAATAAATATTTATTGAACACCTACTACATGCCATGCATTATGGAGATGATAAAGAGTGGGAATAAAACATATTCTCTGTCTTTAAGCAGCTCTCAATCTAGCAAAGGGAGGTAGGCATGTAAACAGTGAAATACAATGACTGCATATCTACACTAATAAAAGAGAAACATGGTAATTAGCGTACGACCACTACCCTTCCCATTGGCTAATCAGCATATCCTTATGCAAATTAACTGTCAGCCAAGATGGCGCCGGCAGCCATGCACTGAAGCGAACAGGGAGGCTTGCTTGCTCCAGTGACGGCGGACTCCAACGTTCCCCGCCTGACTTGCCGGCCTCTCAGCTGCAACTCTAAGCAACTATGTTGCAAATATAGAAGCTAAACAAAACCCCAGAAACCTGCATTAGTCAGCCGGGCTTCAGCCAGCTGGACCACAACATTGTATAGATGTAAAATCACACACATCAAAAATTGTATGTGGTTATTAAATGACGTAGCTCATGTAACATGCTTAGTGAAATGTTTGGCACAGAATAAACACTAAAAGTGTAAGCTACTATCGTCACTTTGATGATGCTTCATTGACTTTACAGTGCTACCAAGACAAATGAAAAGGAGAATGACCACATATAATATTATAGCACGGTGAATTGTGAATAAAAGACATTTTCCTTTAAGTAAAAAGTTGAACTGCAACAGGAAAGCAGTATTTGACTCTGAAAGGTAACATTTAAGGAGGAAGTAATTACTACTTCAAATATCTAACGTCCCAGCAGCTCCAAAATAACCTTTCCTAGTTTAGTGAAAATCATAGTGTTGTATTATTTTTTTTAAATGCCCATGTTAGCTTAACACAGAGAAATAAGTTTGGGTTCCTTGTTTGCCTGTCTTTAAAATAAAAGACAAGTCTGAAATAAGACTCAAAAGAGAATACTGTACTCTGAATTTAAAACATAGTGGATATGGTCATTTGCAAGCATATCTAGAGCATTTTTAATGTAATAAATATTTATTGAACACATACTACGTGCCATGCATTATGGAGATGATAAAGAGTGGGAATAAAACATATTCTCTGTCTTTAAGCAGCTCTCAGTCTAGCAAAGGGAGGTAGGCATGTAAAACAGTGAAATACAATGACTGCATATCTATATATATAAAAGGCTAATATGCTAAGTATCCCTCCTACCGTCCAACCAGTCGCTATGACGCACACTGACCACCAGGGGCCAGACACTCAATGCAGGAGCTGCCGAGCTGCAGTGACTTGGCAGCAGCGGTTCTTGGATGACACACCCCAAAACCAGAGAGAAGGGAGCCCAGTTCCTCGCGGGTCCACGCAATTCCACCTTTGGCTGTGGGTTATGTTATTGCTGGAGCACTGTCAGCCCTGAATCTGGTTTACTGCACACTTGCATTTGCGTTCTACATCCTTTACGACAGCAACTTTGCAGAGTGCCCTCTTGCACTCCAGGACCCCTTGGGGGATGTCAGAGAGCCGGGGACCTTGGCTTCCTTCGCCCCAACTCCCCAATCGGCCCTGCTCTGAGCCCGACCAGGGGCTGCACCTAGGGATTGGGCCTGCCCTCTGCCACCCAGGAGCAGGCCTAAGCCAGCAGGTCGTTATCTCCGGAGGGGTCCCAGACTGCGAGAGGGCACAGGCCGGGCTGAGGGACCCCCCTACCCCCCTGAGTGCACAAATTTTTGTGCACTGGGCCTCTAGTCTATATATATAAAAGGCTAATATGCTAAGTATCCCTCCTACCGTCTGACCAGTCGCTCTGACGCACACTGACCACCAGGGGGCAGACACTCAATGCAGGAGCTGCCAAGCAGCGGTTCTTGGATGACACACCCCAAAACCAGAGAGAAGGGAGCCCAATTCCTCGCGGGTCCACGCAATTCCACCTTTGGCCATGGGTTATGTTATTGCTGGAGCACTGTCAGCCCCAAATCTGGTTTACTGCACACTTGCATTTGCGTTCTACACCCTTTATGACAGCAACTTTGCAGAGTGCCCTCTCGCACTCCAGGACCCCTTGGGGGATGTCAGAGAGCCGGTTTCGGCCTGATCCCCACAGGCCAGGCCAAGGGACCCCACCTGCTGGAGGGACCCGGCTCACTCAACAGACTCTGGGGAGGGACTGCAGGAGTTTGGCTCCAGGGTGTATCCAGCCCGTCTTGCCCAGTCCCATCCTGCCAGCCACCTTCTAATTAATTTCTTTTCAAGGTGCACAAATCCATGCACCGAGTCACTAGTACTGAAAATAAAAGAAACCAGTGATATACTACACATGCTATTTTTAGGTACACTGAAAAAAAAATGTGTTAAAAATGATGTGTACCGACAGGCTGACTTCAATGAAATGGTGTGCTTCTTTTTTCTAATGGGTAAAGAAGGTTAAAATGCAAAATTATAATATGAAACTCGGTGATCTCATTTTACCACTTGCTTATTAAGGCAAAAGATAAAAAGCCACTCAATGGTTTTAACGTGAAGGTTTGAGAAACATTGGAGCATTGGCTCTTTTAAGCTTGGGAGGAAGTGTGGCACTGACATATAAGAAGAAAATCTAAAAGAAGGTAAATTACCTTTTAAAGGTATATGCAAAGAGCAGTTCTCTTCACTCTGATATTTATTGCATGTTCCTCTTTGCTTTAGAACTAGAGGCCCGATGCACAAAATTCGTGCAAGAGTAGACCTTCCTTCCCCCGGCTGCTGCCACCGGGGACCTTGGCTTCCTTCCGGCCACCTGCAGGCACCCGGGAGCTGGGCTTGCCTCGCAGCCCTGGCTTTGTCCGGAAGGTCATCTGGAAGGATGTCTGGAAGGACATCTGGTCTAATTAGCATATTATGCTTTTATTATTATAGATAATTACCATTGGTGCCCACTATTTCTCCCTTGAAACATACATACAGTGTGTCCCAAAAATATGTCGACACACTTTAACGGCTGAGAGCTACACATGCTATTACATTTTGAAAATGAAATGTATGCTGGCTTTTTAATTATTCAAAGTGTGTCTACATTTTTTTGAGACATGCTGTATTTTAGAGTGTGGTCACCTTATAAGTTGTTATAATTTATACAACTCTGTGTAAATTTCCTTAGTCTGTCTTTAATAACTGCATGTTTATAAATGTGATCAATATATTTCCATTAAAATATATACATGATGCCCTGGCCAATGTTGCTAAGTGGTTATAGCATTGGCCCATGCACCGAAGGGTCACAGGTTCAATTCCCACGCAAGGACACATACCTGGGTTGTAGGTTCGATCCCCAGAATGGTAAGGGTGCAATCAATTGATGTATCTCTCTCACATCAATGTTTCTCTTTCTCTCTCTCTCTCTCTCTCTCTCTCATCCCTTCCACTCTCTCTAAAAATCATTGGAAAAAATATCCTTGGGTGAGAATTAACTATATATATACTAGTATACACATAAAAAATAGTATATATTATTTTTATAGAACCATCTTTGGTAAAGTTTTGAAATGAAAAACATAAAACCATCAGTTTTCCAAGGACTTTAACCACTTAGAGTATTTTATAATGGGTTCTTATTCATGTTTTACCATATCAGTTGACCAGACTATTCATTCTCACAGACAAAATTTAAAAAACACTAAAATTAGTTATTGAACAGAAACATTTTTTCATGTACCGCAAATCAAATATTTACTGAAAGTTAATGAAATTGGATGTGAGTATGTATTCAGCTGTTCAGGTGTGAATTGTTACCTGGGCACACAATCACAGCTGCATAGTGATGCCACAACTCACTAGACAGTGAGCAGTGAGAGTCATTACGTAATTGACTTGTGCTCCAAACACTCTCTTCCACTTCAAGACAACCAAACACTGCTCACCACGTCTAGATCAATACCGCAGGTAGAGATAGACAACTAGACATGCAACTCCGCCCAACTCCTGAGCTATAATTTTGTGAAATCATCTAGCCAGCCATGAGAAGTACCCAGAAAAAAAACACTCCACTGTCAAATGCAACTGACTTTTAGGAAATGTCTTAAAGAAATTGGCTGATAATGAAAGTAGCTTGAAAAACAGGCTTTTATTTTGGGAGAAGGGTTGTTTTAATTTGTGTGTGTGCATTTTATTTTTTGTTGCTATTTATGTTGTTATTCTTTTGAGCACTCCCCTTTTACTACCGTTTGAAGATAATTTGGGGGCCATGGATCAATTTTATATTTTCAGTTGTTCCTGAGTTTCAATATTAGGAAGGAAAATTTTACCTATTTTATGAGAGATTAAACAGATACTTTTCCCCTCGATTTTAAGCTCAGAGAATAAATAATGTTTAACAGCAATCTGAATACTTCAGGGAAACTCTACAATGCTGTTCTTTTTGTCCTGAACTAAAATGTCAATTTTAATATTAAGTAGAAACATTAAATTCTAAGGACATCTACTTCTAACACCCACCTAAAATGAACTAACCTTCTGCTCCAAAACGTCACATTTTTACAGAATGCTTACTTTCATTTCAGAGTTATTTAATGTTATATTTGATTTGCTGCTGTGCAGTCTATTTATAACAGTGACTAACTACCAGAAATATTTGGCTTTCCTTTTGTGTGTAGGCTCTCTGGGTTTCTAAGTGCCTATTTTTCAATAAGGTTTCTTTTTTTATATTACTAGGATGGGACCAATGACTAATCTTCAGATTTTCCATATATACCATACATATGTATATGTATATATACATACATACATACACACGGGTAAGCAAAAGTGGTTTAACAACAATACAATCCTATATAATAAAAGCCTAATATGCAAATCGACCAGTTGCTATGACATGCACTGACCACCAGGAGCAGATGCTCAACTCAGGAGCTGCCCCCTGGTGGTCAGTGCGCTCCCACAGGGGGAGTGCTGCTCAGCCAGAAGCCAGGTTCATGGCTGGCAAGCAAAGCAGTGATTGCAGGAGCCTTTTCCACCTCAGAGGCAGCACTAAGGAGCAGCGAACCCAGCTTCTGGCTGAGTGCCAGGCACACGGCTGGTGAGTGCAGTGCCAGTGGCAGGAGTCTCTCCTGCCTCCGCTGCAGGTGGGTGGTAAGGAGCAAGGGGTCTCAGACTGCAGGAGCCCCAGACTGCGAGAGGGATGTCTGACTGCAGGCTTAGGCCCGATCTCGCCAGGAATTCGGCCTAAGCCGGTAGGAGGACATCCTCCGAAGAGTCCCATGCTGCGAGAGGGTGCAGGCTGGGCTGAGGGACTCCCCCCCACCCCAGTGCACGAATCTTGTGCACTGGGCCTCTAGTAATCAATCAATAAATAATAATATATGAATAAACTCTGTGTTTTGAGATTTCACAACTGGAATCCTGCTTTTGCCCACCCTTGTGTACATATGTATGTGTATCATACTGAAAATTGAGTGTTAAAGTAGATTTCTCAGATATATTTCACACAAAAATTACAAAGTTAAAAGGTGGGATGTCCACTACCAAAAAACACATTCAAGGAAAAAAAAAAGATCTAGTGCTTCATGTCAAAAAGTTCATCAATTTTTCTAAATTCTTTGCTTGTTCCCTTGAGGCAGTCTCATAACCCTTCATACTAGATGCTTCTGCAAACAACCCAGAAGTAATCATATCACTTTACATAAAGTGCTTTTATTCACTGACATCTCTCTGGCCCTGGTATTTAGTTGCTTGTGTTGTTCCTGTATGAATTAATATAGGGTGGTTACATGAAAGATTTGAAAGCTCGGCACTAAAACCCCAGCGGTTCTAATGTTCTTGTTCTTGTTGTTTTTCTTAAGAACACTGATAAGTGTAGGTGTTCACAAAATCACTGTTAGTCATGCATTTTGAAAAAAAGAAACAAAATCCTAGATAAGAAAAACAACGTATTTTAAGTTGTAAAATAAGTTATTGGAGGAACAGGGAGAGTCTAGCATTTTGCTGTGTAGAATGACTGAGAGCATCATTAAGAGCATTACATGCTTTTAATTTAGTCTAAATCCCCCCCCCCCCCCCCCCCAGAAATTCCTTTAGTTTCTTGTGATAGAATTCTGATAACAGTGATGAGACCCTCAATCATCTGGGCATGTTGAAACCACAGCTAGACAGAGTAGCTTTGAGTATATCCTAAGCTACCTAAAGCAATGTTGAAATCTATTGGCATTCATATCAGAATGTACTGAATACTGGAATTATAAAATAATTGAAGGCATCAAAAATAGCAGAAGATATTAACCTTCATTATTATAATTGCTACCAGGTTAAGAAAAAATAAAAAAGAATAGACAGATAGATATACTTTATTCCAGCTCAAGGTGTCAACAGTAGCTCAAATTCCACCCCTAATCTTTTCATCATTACCACCCAAATAGCGATGGATAAATAAAGGGGGAAACATCAGATTATGGAGAAGCAGGAGCTGAGGGCAGGCAGGATGGCACACAGCCAGAGACTGCCAACATTTTTAAAGAGTGCTTCAGAGTAAATCCTGCCCCAAGGCTGCTAGAGGGTCACCAAAACAAAGCCTCAAGAGTTTGCCCTGACTGCAAGTTTATGGTCACTTCTGAGAATGTTAAAAAGAAAAGGCTACAATGCCACAGACACCCTGACACTGCTCCATCCAGGTGTTCACATGCCAACAGTGTGGCTTCAGAACCAATATAAATTGGTTTGAGATATTATTATGTCAGAAACAAATAGCGCTAATGTTTGCATTCTCAAGGTACACAAGAACAGTTTCATTGAAGAATATGAAAGTATGGGAATTGCTTTCTCTTTATCTTCCTGCTGTCCTAGGACACCATCACTTGAAAAATATCAATATTCATGACTATTCTGAGTACTTAATGACCAATTTATATGCTGGGTTTTTTTAATCAATAGATCATATCCTTTACATTATTGTTGCCACTGTCACTTTTTGGTGATTCTCTATTCTTTCCATTTTGACAATTTGTAATTCAGATGACTTCTGGATTGGCACTGAGCATGGCATAGGTTATATTATTTTAACATCATTTTCTAAATCATTCATCCACCATGGCTTTTGTGTGTGTGTTTATATGCATATATGTGTGTGAGTAGATTAAGTATATATATATTGTGTATGTGTATATATATACATATATATCAGATTATATGAATGAATAGATAATATAGATGTAGATAGATATAGATACAGAGACGGAGGCAGAGACAAAGATAGAGATAATATAGATATAGGCTTTTGGAAAATAATATCAAGAAATGGATATACCCTGATATCATTTTCCAAAATCCTGTGTAGAATAATTCTTAATTATATAAATTTTCAATAAAACCAAATTAGTAGTAATTATGAAGTTCTTTTTTAAATTTTTTAATTTCAGTTGGTATTTAATATTATATTACTTTCAGGTGTACAATGTCTTGATTAGACATTATATAACTTATAAAGTGATTCCCCCAATAAGTCCAGTACCCGCCTGGCACCACAGATAGTTATTACAATGTTATTGATCATATTTGCTCTGCTATATTTTACATCCCCATGATAATTCTGTAACTACCAATTTGTACTTCTTCATCCCTTCACCTTTTTCACCGCATACCCCCAATTCCCCTTCCATCTAGCAAACATTAGTTTATTCTCTATATCTCTGAGTTTGTTTCTGTGTTTATTTGTTTTGGTTTTTAGATTTCACACATAAGTGAAGTCATACAGTATTTGTCTTTTTCTGTCTAACTTATTTCACTTAGCACAAAATCCTCTAGGTCCATCCATGTTGTCACAAATGGAAAGATTTTATCATTTTTATGGCCAAGTAATAGTTCATTGCATATATGTACCACCACATTCTCTTTATCCAGTTGTCTATCAATGAACACTTACTTTGTTTATGTAGCTCTTATATATTCATATAATTATTGTTCAATATACATTTTAATAATATATTTATTATTTTTATATCGTATTTCATAATGTCACATGTGGGAATTGAAGAAAATAACATAGTAAAGGAAATACAGACATGCAGAATTTTTTAAAAAACTGTTTAATAGTTGCCCTAGCCAGTTTGGCTCAGCAGATAGAGTGTCGGCCTGCAGACTGAAGGGTCCCAGGCTCAAATAGAATGTTTAATAGTTTATTATGGCACATCAAAAAATTAAATTAAATACAGCTTACAATACATGCAAACAAAAATGTAATGGTATTAGTAAATGCCTTTGATTATAATGTTTCTGAATGTGGCAATTCAACTTTGATATAGCTAAGCAATAATATTAAAGTATGTGGATTTTTAAATAAATATTTGTCTTTTTTCACTAAGGCCCTCATGGTTTATGAGAAAGCAAAATAAGGAAAATTTTATTGATATTTTTAAAGAAAAACTGATCCACCAGAGAGCTAGAGAAAAATGTTTCTTAAAAAAAAATCATTCTGTGATTCTTATCATGAGATAGTTTTTAGAAATCTATGATTCTAAAGCATAGAGGATTTCATTCACATATTCTAGATTTGAAATAATAAAGGAATATGTAATTCATTAACCTTGGGCTTTGAAAAATAGAAACATTTTTCATTGCCATTTGCTTTTATATTCAAAAGAAATTCAAAATTCTGTTGTTTTTAGTGTTAGAAGATCCTGCATCTGTTTCCAATCCATTTACACATTAATTCATGACAGTAGTGTTAGGGAATGGGTTTTCCAATCTCCACAATGACCTCCTCACATAAGCCTCTTCACATTCAATCTAGGAGTTTCACTTTGCCAAGAAAAGTATAATTTATATCCAGATATACCAATCTCTAATAGTACTAAAATATGAGCACATGGTATTTAAATAATTGTTTGGAGTTGGAAAAATTGTTTTTCTATCTTGTTTGTGTTTAGTTTAAAATAAACTTGTTAATTAGATGTCTGCAGCAGAATTCCTGAAACCAAAAGAAAGATGAGGAAAATGAAACATATGTGAATGATGAGAAAGTTAACATTGACTAGACTCTATTAGGGCAAGAAACAATTTTTTAAATCATTTCTGCAACCTAAGATTTGGTCAGATGAATAGTACTTTTGTATGTTATCATCATTACAATGAGAACATTTTAATTTTTCTATGTGCTGATGTTACTTCTCAAATTCAGCTCATACTTCATCCAAGAGAAATAACAACTTCCAGTTATTTTTGGGCAATGTAAGATGGCAAGCCAACAGCGTGCCACATCACAGCAACCAAGAATATAATTCATAACACTGAGCAGTAAGAGTAACCGGTAAGCCATTTTCACTGAGTCCTCACTTTCTTCATTTCAGACCTAGTTGTCCCAAAATTCAAATTATATATTCAAAATGTTTCCACTTTTGTCTACTTCTCTACTTTGATTCTTTGATAATTCTTCTCCTGGTATTTGATGGTTTCTACACTCACTTCTTAGAGACAGTTGAAATGTTTACCCGGGGATTGCATTCAATAGCAGTTACACAGAGTTTACATAGAAGATCTTCTTGACCATAGTTTTGAGCTGTTGACCACATTCCAGATTTATAAATGAAAAAATAACCAAGTACTTGAGTATTCTGAATATCATACATGTAAAATAGTTGGCCTCATGAGAATATGAAAGTATGGGAATTGTTTTCTCTTTATTTTCATGGTGTCCTAAGACACCATCACTTGAAAAATATCAATAATCTTGATTATTCTAAGTATTTAATGACCACTTTATGTGCTTTTTTTAATCATTAGTTCATATTCTTTAGATTATTGTTGCCACTGTCACTTTTTGGTAATTCTCTATTCTTTCCACTTTTACAATTTGTTATAATCCAGGTGACTTCTGGATTAGTAAACTCCTTCAAAGAAAAAATCAACTAGTGTTCATGAAAATGTCTCCAAGTTCTTCTTCTTTACCATAGATTGCTTTACCCATTTTATTTTGTTATTTTTCTGTTCATTCATTTCGTGTGTGTTTTTTAAAATATATTTTTATTGATTTCACAGAGGAAGGGAGAGGGAGAGAGAGAGAGATAGAAATATCAATGATGAGAGAGAATCATCAATCAGCTGCCTCCTGCATGCCCCACACTGGGGATAAA
>NW_005356870.1:6510600-6538193 GCF_000412655.1 Myotis brandtii | reverse complement strand
CAACCACTGAGCCATGCCAGCTGGCCTGTTCATTCATTTTAAAGGCCTATCCTTGCATTCATACCATAGTAACTACTGAATGAGCATTTACCAAATTAGTCATAATGTGAAATGCAGATAATCAAAAAAACAGGCAATAATCTATAATAATAAAAGGGTAATATGCTAATTAGACCAGACATCCTTCCGGGCATCATTCCTGATGTCCTTCCAGACAAAGCCGGGGCCGGAGCAAAGCCGCCCGGGTCCCAGGTGCCTGCCGGTGGCCAGAGGAGGGAAGCCCAGGTCCTGGGTGCTGGAGGGAAGCCAGTGCCGGCATCTGGGGGAAGGAAGGCCTACTCTTGCACGAATTTTTGTGCATCGGGCCTCTAGTAACTGAATAAATCAGTTTTATTCAGACTGTGCATTCTGGGATACCTCTTCCCACCCAGAACTGCTTTCCTCCACCTACCCCAGCCAATTTATTTTCTTTTATCTCTTTTATATATTGGCCATCTGAATAAGGTCTTCTTTGTTTAATCCATAGCATAAACTTTATTGAAAGCCTAGACTAAAAAATATGATATGGGCAAAAAAAAAGCTTTAGAATGTTGTTGTGCATCCAGGCAGCCTCTGATATATGTCTACTTCATTTCCAAGAACATCCTGGTGAAGCTGCCCCAGAACTTCCCTGCTGCCAAGGCTACATAATCATTCCTAAAGCTTCATCCTCACTGAGTCCTGAACTCTAAGGACAATGGAAACAAAAAAGTGAGAGAAAGCAGACTTGATCAGAACAACTCAACTTAGCCCAGGTTTCAGCTCCGCTGGCCTAGGTCATTTAATGTCATCCTTCAGCACAGAATAAACCACATTACTCACTAATTGCTTTAAAGAATATTATTCCAGTGGATTATCCATAATTCCATTTGCTGTATAAATTGGAAGACACATTACAAGGACATGAGCTATATTCTCCCCTGTGCATCTTTTCAATTCAATTAAAGTTGTTACTAAGGCACATAAAGGAAGTTCTCTTACTTTTTCTGGAATTAAAGACTTCCAAACAAATAAAAACACGTAAGCACATGTCTGAACTTAAAATAGGTTTCTGATAAGAGCACAGAGGTTTTAAAGGCTTGTAAACAGCCAAATTGATTTATTTTATAAACAGATTAAATTTATTTCTTTATATATAATGTTTATATTCTCCATGGAAGAATATTATTATGTTTTTTTCATTGTGCCTTTATGCAATGCATTTTATAGTGCACAAGAACAATTTCTCCTCCCCAAAAAGATATTTTAGAGAAAAATTCTGACACATTTAATGCCTTTCTGAATCATAAATTATTTTTTTAAATATATTTTACTGATTTTTTACAGAGAGGAAGGGAGAGGGATAGAGAGCTAGAAACATCGATGAGAGAGAAACATTGATCAGCTGCCTCCTGCACACCCCCCACTGGGGATATGCCCGCAACTAAGGCACATGCCCTTGGCTGGAACCGAACCTGGGACCCTTCAGTTGGCAGGCCGACGCCCCATTCACTGAGCCAAACCGGTTAGGGCAAGGATCATAAATTTTATTGCCATATGTTATTTTCAAATATTATTTTTTACTCCAAAAAAATTAATACATCACTGTCTTAAAATCCTATGGCCTTTAGATAATTGTTGAATCTTTCAAAGTTTTTTGTTTATTTGCATGTTTTGTTTCAATAAAAATAATAGTACAGTTAGGTCCTTCTAATTACTAAGTTGTTTAGAGGCAGTTGTTTAGAACATCTTACACCTTGCAAAGGATAATATCCAAAAACAAGTTGACACTGATTTGAGTAGTGTCATCAAAACTTTAAAGAACACAAAACATGGTGATTTTATTATCTTGCTTTTTGTTTACATGTTTGCTTTCTTGTTTTGTTTCTTTTTTTCTATCAGAATGCTGCCATCTTCTGGTCAAATTGTATATCACTTCACACCCAAAATAGATCCACAATTTGAAGCAATTTAGGTTTATATAAATTCACTTTTTATCATTATAAGTCACCTATGTAAGGTTTGTGCCTCCAATGTTCCAAAAATAGAGAGCTTTAAATGACTTTTCAGAAACTTTAAGAAGTTAAATTCCCAGAAGATGTTTCAGGACTTGTAATGCTACCAACATATGTTTACTGCACAGGCAATGCTTATGATAATAGATAAGGCGAAGTACCTCTAGGGAATATTTGCCTTTGTTCTATTTCTGTTGGAATCTATGGCTGTGTATAGTGAAGCAATTTTGACATGTAGTTGCTGTCTTCATTTCTACAAACCTTTAATTTTCAAAGTGGTTTACCTTGAAAGAATTTTTTATAGTATTTTATTTTTAAAAAACCTTATTTAATGTCCTCCTTATGACAAAAAAAAGGGTTATTGTGGCTAACACCTGTCTTCTTGTCAGAGTTGTTCATATTTGTAACTTCTGTTAGAATGATTTATTAAAGGATATATCATTTAAAGGGCTAGCTTTGATATACATGAATGTGATTACTTCCTACTTCCATATCATGGCTTTTTCCTTTTAATTAATTTATTACACAAAAATGAGAGCTCTTGCCATGCTCCAGTCTCTATGGTAGGCACTGAAAATTCAAACAGAAGGTGCTGTCCTTCGACTTAAAAGCGTGCAACTTAGAGGATTCCTTTAGCCAAATCCTAGAAATCTTCACTGTACCACGCTGCCCATAACTAAGCCTCCGAAAACATTTTAATCTACAAAAACAAAAAAACTAGCAAATAACAGTGCAGGAGAATGAAGCAGCTAAAAAACTCATTAACTACTGCTTTTTGTCACTGATGGTTTCTACTAGATTCTCTTTGTTCCCCCCTCATCATATTTACAATTTGCTGACTCATAATTCGCCTCAAATAGCCTTGTAATCAGCTACAGGGATCAATATTGAACGGGTGAGGAATCTTGACACAGTGACACCTCCTGACTTGAGTCACCCAGCAAGAGCTAGGGTTGCGTATCGGCTAAAAAGAGCAGCCTTGTCTTGCTTTTGTCATGTGCAAGGCCTCTGCAGGGGAACGCTGACGGTTGTTTGGGCAGACTTCGGAATGATATGAAGCAGAATCCTGCAGAAAGAGGGGAAGTGTACTGGCAGTGCTGAATTTCCCCTCTCCCCGTGCTAGCTGTGAACCCTTACAATAAGGCCCTCCTGCCTCCCTCCCACACACCCACTGCCTTATTTCTTAACATTTCTCTGTATTATTACAAAATCATACTTTCTATTCTAACCATATTGCCTTCCCCATATTCAAAAATTGCCTAGTTAAAAATGTCCGAAGCATAAGTGATGGATGTGGACAACACGGGGTGAGGGTGAGGGCAGGATTGGGGGGATGAGGGGACTTTGGGGGAATGAGGACACATTTGTAATATCTTATTCAATAAAGGGGCGGGGGAAACCATACTACTTTAATATGAAAAAAAAAATGTCCGGAAGGTCTTGGGCAGGGAGGAAGGGGTGGGGAGAGGTGTGTGAGAGAGGACTGCATGCCTTTTGCAAGTCCTCCTCCACAGCTTTGCCTTGTTCACTGGCACATCCCACTGTGGGTTTTTTTTTTTTTTGGGTTTTTTTCATTATTAAGAAAACAGGTACATGATCACATGGGTTGTTGAGCAATGTTTACCAGATACTGTGAAAATGTTCTCTGTAAGAGAAAGTATGAGCCACTGCACAGACATTAAGCTTAAGAATCCACATGATCGCCCAGCCAGTGTGGCTCAGTGGTTGAGCATCAAACCATGAACCAGGAGGGGCGTGCAGGAGTCAGCCTATCAATGATTCTTTCTCATCATTGATGTTTCTCTCTCTCTCCCTCTCCCTTCCTCTTTCTGAAATCAATAAAAACATATTTTTTAAAAACTCATTCTAACAAGTATCCTAGATATCAATATTTCCAATATTTTGGAGCTGACACATACATATATATATAAAATATATTTATTGTCCTGGGTTTTTAAACCCCAGTTTAAGCAAAAACCAGAGCTAGTAGTTTATGCTCTTTTTTTTAATTAGAATGGTAGCCACTCTTTAAATAATTTTTAAATGATTTTTAAAATTCTCATCACATGCCAAAAAAATTATTGTGGAAATTTTCAATTTAGATGTTAGATTTCAAGAATGTAGGATTGAGTCCGTCTGTTCTTTGGCCTTCTGGGGTTAAAGGTGAAGTTTTAACTTGGGTTTGGAGAGCTCGCTGTGGAGGATCTAAATCCATAACAAACTACATGACCAGGGACATAGCATTTCTGTTCCATAGAGACCTATTTCTAAAGACAAAATTTTAAATATTAGAAGAATATTTAAAGAAGATATAATTACAAGAAATTAAAAAAAGATATAATTCTTTCATTTATAACATTTCCACACATGCCTCAAGCAGAAAATATCACATTATAGGCACATATAATTTGTCCATCATTAATACTTTTTCTATTTTATCAAATTCTTTTTAAAATTGATTAGATTTACATTAAATTTCGATGAAGCAATTCCAACCTGGAAATTATGGTAAACATGTCCATGAAACTTAGCTACACAGATTCATAATAGTATTCTTAACATTTGTGTTTTATCTTTTATCTTTTCTAGTAGGCAATAAGCTAGTTTTAAAATATTTTTATTTTAATTAAATAACTAGCCCCTTTAAAAGGATATTCATAAAGATTCAGTGATTTATGCGAGTAAATCTCGTAGCAGATTGATTGGTGCACAGTAAATCCTCTACCAGCCTTTTATACAGCAGATGTGCTCTTTAGAGGAGCACATAAAATTATTTTTGTGAATCAATTTTAAATAGTATATTTTCATCTTGCTTAAATTCTATGGCAAATTGTTCTTTGAGCTGAATCAAATTCTGGTACTTTCTATACTAGAATGTATTATGGAGGGCACATGTAATTGAGAAACGGACCAAAACAATTGGGTTAACTAAGAAGATCAACAGCCCATAAAGGACATCCTTGTCCTACAGGTCCTAGCATATGATAAGGAGTGATTTACAGAGTCAAGTTCCCAGAAAGACTGGAATATTCCACCACAAGGAAAAGCGAAAGATATGAAGGAGCCTTTTTATCGCCAGGGAAAGCCCACAGCACACTTCTGTATTCAAAGTGACACTAATGAATGTGGTCATTGTGTGGGAAGACAAGGATTATGGAAAAGATTAATAATTCAGTCACCCCTCTTTGCATCCATCTTAATAGTTGTCATGTGAGTTTCAGCTATAGCCATGCTTGCTGCTTCCTCTAGCTATACTTCTTTGTTGCTATTCTCTGAGCCAACCCACGGTGGATGCCAGGTCATAGTGCCGATGGCATCTCAGCCATCTCGCCTCATCAGGGATATTCTAAGGAGCGTATATTAGAAGTTGGAAATGCATATAGTCCTGGCAAATTTGTTTATCTGGCTTCTTAATAGCTTAATGCATAGGCCCCATTCTATATGAGCAAAAATTGTGTGCTAACCAATAAGTTGAGTGCATATGACTATTTCTTTTAAAGTGAAGTATCTTTTGTGCTTCTATTAAATTTCCTATTTCAATCAATGGCATGTTCCTTAATGTTCCAGAAGTTGAGGAAAGGGTTTAACATTTGATCAAAATATGACAGAAAGTTCATGAACTGTGTTTGCTTTATAATTGTAAGAAATCGAATGCCAGCAAGTAAGCATCAGAGTTCCATCAATGATGAATACCAACACTTGAAGGAGGGGTTTCTGCACTGTACCGGCGCCTCTGAAGAAATGATGTTCTGTCCACGTCACTGTGGAAGAATTTGTTTGGACATTCTGTTGGAATTCTCGTGAACTGACGACCAATCCTAGAACAATACTGCCGTTTGTGTACAAAATGGCTGTAAACAGGCTACCCAGGGAAACACTGATTTATATTGATTGCAGTTCTCTCTATAAATGTTTAATCTTTATTAGCAGTATTAAGGAAAGCATAATGTGAACCTTTGATGTGGAATTTTCTGGAGCTTTTAAAATGATCCCTGATAAAGGTCACTTCTCTTGAGCCCCATTTTTTTCAGACATTTAGTATCCCACTTCCCATGACCAAAACCACACATGCACACACACACATTTTAAAAGTAAACAAGGAGAATGAAAATGGTCAAGAAGGTGTACCCATTCTGCAATTGTAAAATCTTAAATGGCAGGTCAAATGAATGAGCTCCAATCTGTGTTAATGCATTAGTTTTCTGCTTCCACCATTCCCTAGTGAATGTATTTTCAAGAGCCTTTGGCTTGTGAGAATGAATCAATATAGCAGCACCCTGGGTTTTATTTGATCCTTTTCTGATATACTTGGCTCAGTAGTAAAGATGCTTTTAAATACCAAATAATACCTTCTAATTATTTGCATTTTACATACGCATTCAGTAATTATGTATTGAGTGCCTACTATGTGCCAAGTGCCATGCTAGATACTAGAGACACAGTAGACTTTCTCAAGGAAACTTACATTTAAACAGGGAAACACACTAATGTATAGCCAATTCTAACTCAGAGAAGGCTAGGGCGAGGCACCTAACTCTCTCTGAGGGCATCAGGGAAAGATGGTATACAGAAGGTGCTCAGAAGTAATT
Organism: Myotis brandtii; assembly: GCF_000412655.1. Taxonomy (NCBI): domain Eukaryota; kingdom Metazoa; phylum Chordata; class Mammalia; order Chiroptera; family Vespertilionidae; genus Myotis; species Myotis brandtii. The sequence continues at coordinate 6,531,571 of NW_005356870.1, read as the reverse complement.
CCTTATTACTTAAGGACAGTTGGATCTCCCCTGGTGAGCATGTTGAGAGCCAAGAGAAGCACTTTCCTGGCAAGACAGTGAGAGCAATGGCATGGAGGTCAGAAAGCCCGCAGCACATTTCTGGACTATCAAATGGGTCGATCTGGCACAAAACAAAACAAAGAGGCCTGAACTGAGGTAGCAGAAATGTATAGGAAGAGGCATGGATAAATCCAAGATATATCAAGGAATTATAATCTGTGTGGTAAGTAATATAAAAATGTAAGGAGTAAAGAGAAGGGAGGAAGCAAGACCTCATAATGACTGAGCAACCAGAAATATGATAATACCCAGTCAAGTAAGATCTTTGGCATCCACTTTCCATTCTCCTGAAAACCATCCCCAATTTTCCCTTGAAGATCTCTCCTCAGAACCCAGTTCATATGGTATGGCAAGTCTGTCCAAAAAATACAACAGGTGACCCAGATCAGAGCCACCAAAAATACTGCAATTTCCCTGGCCAACGTCATGTATGAGGGTGTATGAATGGTGTGTTTGTATTGCTAGTTGCAAGTGAAGGAGGCTGGGCTCCACCTGTCCTAAGCTAGTCCAACTAGGGTTTGAATGTCTGTAATTTTGTGGAACCTTCTAGAAAAGAGGCTCTCTTCTTTGAATTTGGATTTAGAGTTGTAAGAATATGAAGCTAGGTCTGTTGGTGTCCCCTTGCTACCCCAGGAAGAGAAACTGAGAACGTAGCCAATGTAGAAAAGCAGAGCTGAGGGAGGGAGCAAGAACCTGCAGGTTTGGTGACATTGTTTGAACCCTGCTTTCTTTCAGCCAACCCCTGAAGCCAACCCTACAACCAGACTTTTCAATTATGCACATCAATATGCTCTAGTGGTTCTCAACCTTCTGGCCCTTTAAATACAGTTCCTCATGTTGTGACCCAACCATAAAATTATTTTCGTTGCTACTTCATAACTGTAATGTTGCTACTGTTATGAATCGTAATGTAAATATCTGATATGCAGGATGGTCTTAGGCGACCCCTGTGAAAGGGTCGTTCGACCACCAAAGGGGTGGCAACCTACAGGTTGAGAACCGCTGCAGCCATTTGTAGGAGAGAGCCGTAGTGAATACATAAGTCAAGGGCAATGCCTGGGGTGTTTAAATATACATGTCTGAAGCTCCAAGGAGAAATCTTCCATGCAGTGTTATCTGCAGATGGGTGATTTTAAACAGGTGACACTCAAGTGACATGAAAAAAGACTAAGAGAAAACCCTGGGAAACATTTGGTCAATTAGTCACTCAACAAATGCTTATTGAGCACTTACTCTGGCAAACACTACAGACAGTCCTCGGGTTACGTCGGACTCGATGTACGTCATTTTGTGGTTATGTCGCCATCTCCCATTTATGTATATAAAAAAAAAGTTCCATCATTTCAACATATGTACATATGTGCTTTATGTTTTTTATTATTTATTTACCGCAAGTAAAGGTCAGGAATTGTTATCTTTCTTTTAATTTTTTTTTTTACTGTTTCACTTCATTACTGCTGTGTATGTGCTCCATGTGAGTGACGTAGGTGCTTATGTAGGTGGGTTCCAACTTACAGTGAAAATCACGCTATGTCGCACCATAGGAACGGATCTCCGACGTAACCCGAGGACCTACTGTACATTAGTAATAAAAGTGGGAATAATAATTATTATAAGTCCTTGTCTTTGTAGAGCTGATAGTATATTAGCACAGTTAATAATGATATGTTCTAAAGAGAAAGAGAGGAAGAATGGTTGGGGTGTAGGCTTTGAGACGGTGATTAGGTTGGGCCTCACTAAGAAGTTCTGACAGTAACATTATTTTATTTTATTTTTCAATTAAAGTTCACATTCAATATTATTTGATACTAGAGGCCTAGTGCACAAAATTTCGTGCACTGGGGGTGGGGCCCTCAGCCCAGCCTGCACCCACTTGCAGTCCAGGACCCCTCACTCCTTACTGCCCACCTGCAGCGGAGGCTCCCGCCACCGCCGCTGTGCTCACCAGCCATGAGCTGGGCTTCTGGCTGAGTGGCACTCCCCCTGTGGGAGCGCACTGACCACCAGGGGGCAGCTTCTGTGTTGAGCGTCTGCCCCCTGGTGGTCAGTGTGCATCATAGCAACCGGTCATTCCGCAGTTCGGTCGATTTGTATATTAGGTTTTTATTATATAGGATTAGTTTCAGGTGTATAGCACAGTAGTTAGACAATTATATAATTTACAAAGTGATACCCCCAATAATCAAAGTACCCACCTGGCATCATTCATAGTTATTGCAGTATTATTGACTATATCTCATAAGCTAAAATTTACATTTCTGTGACTATTCCATAGCTACCAATTTGTACTTCTTAATCCTTTCACCTTTCTAACCCATCTCACAAACCCTCTCCCCTCTGGCAACGTCAGTTTATTCTCTGTATCTATAAATGTTTCTGTTTTGTTTGTTCATTTGCTTTGTTCTTTAGATTGCACATATACGTGGAAGCATATGGTATTTGTCTTTCTCTCACTTATTTCACTTAGCATAATACCCTCTAGGTTCATCCATGATGGCAGACAGTAGTATCTTGAGTAAAGATTGGAAGAAAGCAAACCATATAGATCTCTGATCAGCAAGTGCAGAAGGCTTGGGGCAAGAGTGCCCCAGGTATGTTTGGAAACACAGTAAGGTCAGTGAGCTGGGGCTGAGTGATAAGAGAGAGACACCAGGGCACCGAAAGCCTCATGGGCCATAATGAGCACTTTGACCTTTATTCTAAGTGAGAAGGGAAGCCTGGGGAGGGTTCTGAATAATGATGTTGCATGATCTGACTTGGGCTTTAAATGAGCTGCTGTGGCTGCTGTGTTGAGAACAACCTGCCAAGGCAAGGAAGCAACCAGGGAGGTGAGTGTAACAGTCCAGGCAAGAGAGGATAAGCCAAGGCAATAGCAGTGGTGGTGGTGAAAAACAAACAAGCAAACAAACAAAACCCCACAACATTTATATTCTAGATATAATTTTAAAAAAGAAAAAAACAGAAATTCTGATGGATTTAATGCTCTCTGTAAGAGAAATAAGTCAAAGATGTGTTCAGGTTTTCTTCCTGAGGAACTGGAAGAATGAGAGAAACATCCAGAGAAAATGGAATTGGAGTATCCAAAAAATTGATGAGAGAGCACTGTCTGAGACTACCATAGAACATAGTTTTGAGAGGAGAGCACGGTTACTACTTTTACATGCTATAGGAAAGCCATGAGAATATGATAAAGACTAAAAATTGTCCATTTGATTTAACAACAGAAAAAGCCGGTCTTTGATGATTTGGTGAGAACAATTGTTATCTTTTTTGACAAAGTCAAAAATACTGAAAGGAGGTAGATCAGTAGACTGAATGGAAAGAATAAATCTGAAGTTCAGCCAAATTCAACAAATCTAATCTATCTATTCAGCACCGTGGAAGAGAGAGGGAGATGGGTGGAAGACATAGTATGTGTTCTCTAAGCACGTAGAGACTGTCAGATGCACGTGTGAGAGTAGGTAATGCATCCGCAGCATTGCCCCATCTGCCCCATTCTCCAAGCATCATCAGAGAAGGGTTGAGCAGGAAGAGCATTGCTGACATCAGTATCATTCATGTTTAGTCAGGAAAAACTTCTGTTTGTTCTAGAAATGGTGAGCCATTAACATCCAACCCTCACCTTCCTATCTGTGAGGTCTGTTTAGCCTAAAAAGTTGGACTATATGTGCTCACACCAGACCATCTAGGTTCATCTCCCAGGACTGACATGTGCCAACTCAATTCACAGATACATACGGCTTCACTGGAAGGTGTCCTCTGATAGCAAACATATTTTGTAAGCATTCTTTTCCCACATAGAGGAAAACTGCCTTGCATTTTCTTTCTTTTTTTTTCTTTATTTATTAAGGTATTACATATGTGTCTTTATCCCCCCATTGCCCCCACCCTCCTCCCTCATGCCCTCACCCCCTGGTGGCTGTGTTCATTGGTTAGGCCTATATGCATGCATACAAGTCCTTTGGTTGATCTCTCCCCCTTACCCCCACCCTCCCCTACCTTCCCTCTGAGGTTTGATGATCTGATCGATGCTTCTCTGTCTCTGAATCTGTTTTTGTTCAGGAGTTTATGTTGTTCATTATATTCCACTTATGAGTGAGATCATGTGATATTTATCTTTCTCTGACTGGCTTATTTCACTTAGCATAATGCTCTCCAGTTCCATCCATGCTGTTGCAAATGGTAAGAATTCCTTCTTTTTTATAGCAGCGTAGTATTCCATTGTGTAGATGTACCACTGTTTTTTAATCCACTCATCTGCTGATGGGCACTTAGGCTGTTGCCAAATCTTAGCTATTGTAAATTGTGCTGCTATGAACATAGGGGTGCATATATTCTTTCTGATTGGCATCATTTTCAACCTCGGGTCCCTGCAGCAAATAAGAACTTGACCTTATTGTTGTGCTGCCCCACAAAGTGCAAGGGCAACACTTCAATCAGTCAGTGGTACCCTTACCATGAAGGAGAAGGTGACAAGGCTCTGAGGGAAGAAAAACAAAACAGGGAGGTGAAAAAGAGAGAAAGAGACGTCACATGAACTTGGACTTGGTGTAATAGAAACTATACTGCCGGAGCAGATAGAAGACTTGACATTGAAGGGCCCTTCTTCACACTGGGACATTAATCTCTTAGCTCTAAAGTGGGGATCAAAATCTTATTTATTTGAAAATGCCCTATCATTTCTTCCAACAAAACAGCTCTAATTTTCTTTTCCACTCTGAGTTATATGTTGCTGGGATAAATTCAGCTGTTTGGAACACAGTGGTCACTTGAAGCCAAGGTCAAAGATTTGCTCCTTAACTAGCTTTGTTCATTGTACACACGGAAAACAGCCTTAAAGCCATAAACCCTATTCAGCCCCACACAATTATTGATCGTAATTGGGGCTAGAAGAGAGTGTATGCTCATGTCTGCAAAATTACTCTCTAAATTGCAAAACTTCTCAAGGCTCTTGTCCTAATGACATCATTCCTCCTTTGCAAATTGAAGAATCTCTTGTAACTCTCTCCTACTTGAGTTCTTTGCACCGGTGCCAGTAGATAGGCTAAGCCTGCTGAATTCATCCTCAGGTGGCCTGATTCAGATGAAGAAAAGAGATGAAAGAGAGGAATAAGCCACCGAGTGTCTCACTTCCACAGACGTTGTTAGCTAAAGTTTACAGAAAACCTGATTTGAGGGTTTCAAAGGCTACGGGAAAGATTCAGTGTGCTGGACTGTAAAGAACGCAAACCCTTCTCAAAAACAAGCACATTTTGTTTTGTCTTGATTTGTTGTTATTTTTCCATCTTTATTGTCTGTGTCCATGAGTTGATTTGTTTTTTTGTTTTGTTTTGTTTGTTTGTTTTTTGGAGGGGGTTGTCATAAAGAAACGATGTTGTGCAAAGAGACAAGGTTGTACAAAGAAAGAGGAATCCTTTGGAAGGTAGAGGTTGCCTTTTGCTTTCCCTCCCTCTGGCCCTGAATGAGGACCGGCATGTGTGAGCTAACATGTAGGCGGTTCTCAAGAACAGGATGTTGAATGTATTACGGGATCTTTAAGGATAGCATAGGATCATGGCCAGCAATCCCCTGTGACACATTCCCAGGCAAGTTAAGGTCAGGACTGACTGAGGAACATTCCACACCCACAAACCTTGCAGGTCGCCTCCCTCACATAAGCCTGATCAGATCTAACCCTGCAAGCCCCGACAGGAGACAGGATCGCAGGTGGTGGGAAGGGAAGGGCTGGGGAGCAGGCAGGACAGGTGACCAGGTCTAAAGTTGAAACCCCCCAATGAGAAAAGAGGGAGGGGTGGTAAAGAGAGAATGAGAGGACAAGGCAGAAGCACAGAACCAAGAGGAAAATAAACTGGATTTCCTGCCACCTCCCTTCTCGTTTTCAGCATTACAAAATACAGTAACTGCCTCAAGGGCGACAGAGAGAGGAAAGGGAACAGAGGCAAAGTTCACGGTTGGGAGAGTGAGCAGGCAGGAATGGGGGCTGGAGAGAAAGTGTTCCGTGCATACAAGGAAGGAAGGAAGGAAGGAAGTGATGCAACGCAGCGAAGAATGCAAGATAGCCCGAGCGATTCCACAGAGACCGGACTGTGTGAAGGGGCCACATGCCCGGAGAGTGACTGATGGGAAAGCTCCTGGAACAAACCACAGCCAGATGACCTCCGATCGGAGGGGAAACGGAGACATTGGTCTGGAAGGAACAAGACGCATATGTCGGCCCCCGTCCAAGGATGGGCGGACAGCCTTGATTGCATCTTGAAAAAACACTCCGAAGGATAGAAATGAAGATAAGACCTAGTCAGGGGAAGTTCAAGGACTGAAATTTACATCCTCTCTAGCTGAGCAGATTTCTAAAAATTTTTTTTATCCCTTCTCTTCCTGTCTGAACTTGGGAGGAAGAAAGCTGAAGTAAAAACCAAGGCCTCTCAATTCTATCCCCAATTCTTCAGTTAATTAGTCATAGGACTGTATCTCTCTGAATCTCTGTTTATTCGGCCTCAAAATAAGCATGTTGGATCACCACTTGTTTTTAGCAGAACAACTTCACTCACTCACCTCCCACCAGCCCACAAAGAACCTTGCATAGCCTGCAGGCTGCATAGGCTACAGGGAGTCAAGGCCATGGCCATCTTAATCACTATCGCATCACATTTGGAATCGTACCAGGCAGGCCGCAGGAGATGCTCAATGGATGTGAGTTAGGAGAATTGAAGCCGACCACATCCGTGAAGCAGGTAAAAGCAGAGCTGTCGTGGCGGAAACTGTATGTCACCGACTATGTCCACTGCCCTCTTCACTCTGGGGTCCCTGTGGGAACTACAGGACTGCAGGAGACCCAGGTCGAACATCCTTGGGCTGGACGGAGAGGCTTCTTTACAAGTCTTCATTCTATGGGCTCTGTGCGTTGAGTGGAGGTTGAGGAGAAATTAGTCTGGTTTGGCCCGAATTCACCTGACTGAAGGATCACTTTTCCCACTTCACCCTCTACTTCAAAGTCTCGGTCTTTCAACCCTCTTGCTAGTACATTTTTCCCTCCCTTTGCAGAAGATGAAAGCATTTTTCCAGACAGGCCTGCTGTGAGTGACTTCATGGAAATGAATATCTTGCATCTCTAATGTGCCTCTCACATGGGGAACTCCTTGTATTTATTTATTTTTAAGAATCGGGCTGGGAGGTTGACGTTTCCATCAGCAGTGCAGGGATATATTTTTTTTTAAATAAAAACTCTACTCCTCGGTGAGACATGCCTCACATTCCGGTCTCCCCACTTCAGGCAGTTAGGTGCTGCTAAATATGCGGTGGAAATGACACATGTCTGGAAACCCAGTCTCAAAACTGCTTGCTCGGGCTTATACAATGAAGGTGTTGTGAGTGGTTAATTGAGGAAGGCAGGCTGCAAGATCCTCAAAAGCGAACTCGGTGGCACCTTATGCATCTGGCATTAGTCCCTCCAGTGTTTTCAAGGGTGTCTTATATTGGAGGGATGTTCACACATCCAGAGGAACCCAGAAATATCATAGTATCTTGAGATGAAGTGAGGCCAGTAATTCTATCAATAGGGAGGAAAATGCAAACACACCACGAAGGGAGATGGATCGGCTCCTCATACTTCACCTTAGATATTAGCCAGCCTTGCAGGCGCTTGACTGATTGCATTCTATGCAGCCTAGAGTGCTGCTTTTTATTCCAAAGGATGGAGGTAATCAATTCAACTCAAAGTATTTTTCTCTCCGTTTATGTCAACAAAGATACCCCTATAGAGTATGTTGTGGACCTACATGAGGGCTAGTAATAGGAGAGATGTTGTGAAATGTAAATTAAAAAGTGGAATTAGATTGCTAAGGTTTATACTAATGGAATACAGATTGGATTAAATATAAATTAAGTATCAGAACAGGGAGACATTTGTCCCAGTTGTAGAAAGTGTCGAAAGTCTTTGGGCACAGAATCTCCATGCAATCTCAAACCCACCAAAAGTTTAACCCTTGCCAAAACATGAGATGAGGTTCATTAAATCTGCGGGGAAGACGTGGCACTTAGCTTTCAACAACCTCAAAGAATTTGTTAGACAGCAATTAGTTTGTATTGTTTAGATGGTTTACAGGTAAATGAATTAGAGATATGAGACAATTTTCCTTAAAATATATGTTTTTATTTAATAAGAGGAAAGGTGTTTAGTTTTGATTGAGCCTTGAAAAGTTTGGGGGAAACATCTCTAGTATGTGATAAGATTACAATTCATCTAATCCTGTTCCAAAAAAAAGACTCCATGTACACTTAGAGATTTATGTGCCAGGATTAATGGCCACCAAACGAACGGGGAGCTAGGAGTGGCATTCCCCAGAAATCTGGAAACTGAAAAATAATGCTTGACTGTGAGTGGGGAGCAAACTGGGGGAGCAAGCTCAAGAGAAAGCTGGTAGGTGGATGCTACATGCAGAGTTCAGGGTCCTTTGAGTGTCTGGACCAGAAACCACCTTATTAGTTGTTCTCTGGCTTCCCTTGTGCTCCTGCCTTTTCTCTAAAGCTCTAGTCCAGCCCTGTATTATCCAAAATCTGGAAGGAGAGATCCCAGGAAAAAGAGGAAATAAAAGCATAAATATGAGCAAAATCATACCTGGGCATATATGTACACACACAGACACACACACACACACACACACACACACACACACACACACACACACCTCCCTGCTAACACTCAAGGTATAAGTAACAAAGAAACGATTATGGAAATTTTTTCAAATTTCAGAGAACTTCTCAGGGTAAAAGAAAGAGTTAAGATTGTGTGCCTTTGTACCTGGTTTCCTTTAGCCAAGTAAAGCAAATGCCACACAGCATACAGTTTTGGTCTTGATCATCCAAGTTGTCATTTTGGAGCCAAATATAAAGAGATCCAAATGAAATCCGATTTTGCAATCACCAAACACAGAAATATTTGAGCATGTTTGACGAGGTTAGATTTCGTTGGTCCTGCAATGGTATTGGAGAACAAAGTTGGATTCTTTCACATGGTAGGAGGGTGTTCTTGTTTTTGGCTTTTCATTTTATGGGGCAAACACATGAAAGTCATTTTACCCATGAGCTTGGGGTCTGAGCATAGTAAGCAATTTACAATAATTTATTCTTTGCCTCTTCCCTGTCCTTTGTGTCACGGAAAAAGCAAAGATTTGGAATAAGGACCAGGTTCAATTCCTGTTCCTGTCACCAGCATTCGAACCTTGGACCCATTTCTTCTCTGAGCTTCAAAGCCATTAATCCATAAGACAGGAATAATTGTACACAGTTCTCATGACTACCTGAAGTTTCAGAGTAAATCTAAATGCTCAGGGTTCATTCACAATGTGCTGCTCTGGGCTAGTGTGCAGAACCAGACGGAAAGCAGTGACTCCGCCCTTCAGGTGGACAGCAGATAACAAACTACACAGAAATTCCACGTGAAATACTCACAGGCTAGTTCCATGGGCTCTCATTTGTAGATCTTAACAGAATTAGGGTTTTGAAATTATGTATATGAATATATGATTAATGTTTATATCCCCCACTACAGTGTAGGCTTCATGATGGTAGAGACCAACTATTGTATGTCCATACCATGCTCAGGGTAGACAAATATGCATGATTAAAGAATAAATGAATCAGTGCACTGTGGCAAGGAAATAAACAGAAGGCTAATGCATTCAGGAAAACAGAAAATGGTGATATGAGGAAGTAAATCTTTCCATGGGGTCTAGAACGAGCGTGTCAAACTCACGACACATGGGCCGCATGCAGCCCACAATGAATATTTTTGCGGCCCAGCCAATATATGGGTATGTAAGAAACAATTTAATAAAAATTTCGTAACTTAATTTTTACAATATCCTGTTATACATAATCATTAATAACGAACTACAACGTTCGCTAAATTTCCCTTACGCGCAGGTGTACCATTTCTCTCCACTAATACTAGCAGCGGATATTTTAGCAGCCGATTGCCATGTCAGTAGTCTTGGACTGACTTGTTTGGTGTGCGCAACAGGAACTATTTTTCTTTTGGAGAACAAGAAAAATAGGTTTATTTGCATTACGCATATTAATTTGTGAAGTTATTAAGTGTCTAGAAAGTTAATATTCAAGAAAAAATATTAATTTTATTAAAATGTTCTATTATTTTATGTTAACAATGACTCATTTCAGTCCTTTGTATTCAGCATGTCTCTATTGAAATAAACCTACGTTTCTATGAAAATTGAAGCTTTTGTTCTTTTGCAGCTCACATGAACTTAAACCTTGTTTATTTAGCCCGTGTTAGCCTTTGGGTTTGACATGCTTGGCCTAGAAGGTCTCTCTAGGATGCTCGAACATTCAGATGATAAGAAGAAGCCAGTCATATGGATGAAAAGAGCCTGGAGAGGAGAATTCTAGACAGGAAATATCCAGGGCAAAGGCCCTGAGACAGGAAAGAGCTTGGAATGCTTTAAGGAATGGGAAAGGGCCAGTGTGGCTGACGCAGGGTGAGTGGCTAGATCACACAGGGCCTGCAGACTTGCTAAGTTTGAGTTCTGTTCTAAACATATTGTAAGTTCCATTCCCTCTTCCACACCTCCCCTTGTTTTATAGTTTTGTTTGAGTGTCAGAATGAACACACATTTAAAATTTAGGCCACAGCCCTGGCCAGTTTTTTGAGCATCATCCCATGCATGGAAAGGTTGCCAGGTCAATAACCTGGAAGGGCACATGCCTAGGTTGCAAGCTCGGTCCCCAGTAGGGGGCATTAGGAGGCAGCCTATCTCTCTCTCTCTCTCTCTCTCTCTCTCTCCCTCCCTCCCGCTCCCTTCCTCTCTCTCTAAAATCAATAAAAACATATTTTTAAAAATAATAAAATTAAAATTAGGCAATAATACTAGATAGCAGATGACTAATCTCGGATTATGAGAAGCAGATATCCATGTTCAGAAGTGGAAGGGATGTGAGCTAATGCATCCAGGAAAGCTTAACCTACTTTGGAGTTTAATCTAATTTCAGGCTTACCCTTGAAATTATTACATTATCAGGCACTTGGCTCCCCACTTTACAGAGCACTCAGAAATCTGACTGCCCCTGGATAAGATTCTAATTCACACTTTGTTACCTATACTTTGCAGGATGTTTAGAAAATTTTCTTAAGCCAGACTTTGCAGTGCTAGCTAGCCTAAAACATGGCTTTCTCTCCAGTTTTACTGCTTGATTTCCCCCAAATCATTTAAGCTTCACTGCTCAGCTTCCTCTCGTGTCATCGAGTTCACCTTCCCTGTAGAATCTGCCTTCAGCTTCTACACCAACTCCATAGACCAATTATGTGCTTATTCATTTCTGCCCTGTAAGCAAATTCAACTTAAGTCACTGCTCAATATTTTCCTCTTTTAGGGACAGGAAACTGGAAAATTCTGCTGATTTTTCAGAAGTTTAGTGGTTTGCATCTATTGTGTCCCGTGACTTTGGCTCTGAGTTTGGATATATTTCTTTGGTTTTAGGAGATTCTCTTTCTTCCCTCTTCTTCCTGCCGTGACTTTTGGAGAGCTATCTTTTTTTATTTTAATATTTTATTGATTTTTTACAGAGAGGAAGGGAGAGGAATAGAGAGTTAGAAACATCGATGAGAGAGAAACATCAACCAGCTGCCTCCTGCACACCCCCCACTGGGGATGTGCCTGCAACCAAGGCACATACATGCCCTTGACTGGAATCAACCCCGGGATCCCTCAGTCCGCAGGCCGACGCTCTAGCCACTGAGCCAAACCAGTCAGGGCTGGAGAGCTATCTTAGCTTGGCCTAGCATTCGGATCATTACCTGGCCCAATGTGCAGCACCTCGTGCTGTCTCTTCCTCACAGATTACTGATAAATGGGATTGATGAGGACTTGGGCAGCAGGACCCATTGTCAGCCCTTTGAGTTCTGCCTGGAGCAAGAAGCTTGAGTGTACTCCTCCCTACCCTACCAGGAAGGACATTTCACTTGGGTGGAGGAAGTGTGCAAAAACTTCCTGTATATTTTGTCTGGGACTTTGTTTGAAATATGCAAAATAATATGTGATAAAAACTTTTTATAGCTATGCTACTTCTTTAAAATGATACCTAAAATATGTATTAAATGACACTGAAAATACTAATGTTGTAATGTAAGATAAAAAATAACAGGAGGCCCTAACCAGTTTGGCTCAGTGGATAGAGCGTCGACCTGCGGACTCAAGGGTCCCAGGTTCGATTCTGGTCAAGGGCATGTACCTTGGTTGTGGGCACATACCCAGTAGGGAGTGTGCAGGAGGCAGCTGATCGATGTTTCTCTCTCATCGATGTTTCTAACTCTCTATCGCTCTCCCTTCCTCTCTGTAAAAAATCAATAAAATATATTTAAAAAATAAAAACAAAAAAAAAATAACAGGAGTATAATATTGTATATACAGGATGAGCCCAACCACACAAAACAGTTAGCATATAAAATAGGAAACAAACCAAACTGTTGATGATATTTATTTCTGGGCAATGAGATTATAGATTTTTTAAATTATTATTTTCTTCATAGTTTTCTACATTTTATAACTTTTAAGATATATATTATTTTCACAGTCAGAAAAAGTATCCTACATAATAAAAACGTAATATGCTAAGTGTCCGACCTATAGGTTGACCATTTGGTCACAAACCCACCAGGTTTGTGACCAGTAGGTTAGCTTGCTGCTGGGTTCTGGATCATTGAGACTGAGCAAGAGGGCCGGACACGCCCTGGAGCCCTCCTCTAGCCCCTCCCCTGCCAACTGGTCAAGCTCCTGCAGTCACTACCCAGCCGGCCAGCCCCCATTGGCCCCAATCGGGACTAAGCGAGAAGGGCCCAATCAGCCCTGATTGCCGGCCAGGCCGAGGGACCCCACCTGTGCACGAATTCGTGTTCCGGGCCTCTAGTACTATTTATAAGAGAAAAGAAATCACACAGTACAAACAGAATAAGTGTTATTCTCCTGATATCCATGATCTTCAATCTAGGCACATTAGAATTAACTAGGGGGAAAAAAAAACTTTCAGAGGTGATGGGTAGATGGGTTTATGGCCTTGATTGTGGTGATGGTTTAATGGGTGTATACTTACCTTCAAACTCATCAAGTTGTATACATTAAATATGTGCAGCTTTTTTTAATGCAATAAAGTGAGATTTTTTTAAGGATTAACTGGAAAATTTTTTAGCACTCACAATTCCTAAGCTGAACTGTGTATCAATTAAATCAGAAACACAAACCCAGGCATCAATGTTTTTAGGTCCCCAGTGATTTCAGTGTACAGCCAAGGTTAAAAACCACTGTAGACTAATTGGGTAGGTTGAGCAGTGGTTTGCAACCCTGGCTGCAATTAGAATCAACCAGGGTCCTTTCCTAAGGGTGGTCCTTAAGCTCAGGTTTTGATTTAAGTTGGTTTGTAGGGGCAACTGGCTAGCATGGTTTAAATTTCCTCAGGTGGTTGTGATGTACAGACAAGGTTGCATCCACTGTCGCAGGAAGCTAACATGTGAGTGTTCACTATGAGCAGGCCCCTGTGCTGAGTGTTTTATGTGCATCTAATTCTCAAAATAATTAAACAGGGGAGAGGAGTGGGATTTATTCTCCCCTTACAGAAGAGAAAACTAGGATTCAGAGACATGGAATAAATTGCTCAAGGCAAGCCAGCTTGTTCGTGAATTCAGGTTATCTGTCTCCTATGGCGTCAGATAAAGAAAGAATCTCCCCAGTTCTGGGAGAATGCTTTTTAAATATCTGAATAGAGAATCTAGCATACACACTTTTAAAATGTTGAAGCAGGCTCTAACTGGTTTGGCTCAGTGGATAAAGCGTCGGCCTGCGGACTGAAGGGTCCCAGGTTCGATTCCGGTCAAGGGCATGTACCTTGGTTGCAGGCACATCCCCAGTAGGGGGTGTGCAAGGGGCAGCTGATCGATGTTTCTCTCTCATCGATGTTTCTAACTCTCTATCCCTCTCCCTTCCTCTCTGTAAAAAATCAATAAAATATATATTTTTAAAAATGTTGAAGCAGGATGCCCAGCTGGTGTGGCTCAGCAGTTGAGCGTCGACCCAGGAACCAAGAGGTCGCCAGTTCAATTCCAAGTCAGGGCACATGCCCGGGGTTGCAGGCTCGATCCCTGATGGGGGCCCAGCAGGAGGCAACCAATCAATGACTTCCTCCTTCATTGATATTTCTATCTCTTTATCCCTCTCCCTTCTTCTTTCTCTAAAATCAATCTATATATATAAAAGGCTAATATGCAAAGTGTCCCCTCAGGAGTTCGACCAGCAGGAGTTTTTTCACTTGCTATGACATGTGCAGACCACCAGGGGCAGTGCGGAACATGGTGGGCGACCAGCGGCTGTGGTGGGGCGCTGAGGGAGTGAGGGAAGGAGGAGGTGGGGAGGCGGGGAACCTGATGGCCCTGATCGCCGGCCAGGCCTAGGGACCCTACTCATGCACGAATTTCGTGCACCAGGCCTCTGATAAAAATATATTTAAATAAAATAAAATGTTAATGCAGGAGATCTTCATAAGTCTTCCAATTAGCAATTATCCCTTCCCTGTCAAACTCCATCAAGTGTAAATGCATCTGTGATATCCGGGTATTTCTGTTCATTCATTCCATAACAACCTGAATAACATCAGCTTAACTTCATGCATGTTCTGGTACACACTTCAATGCTTTAGAACTTAAACTTCCAACTTGTTAAAAGTTACAATAGTGTCTCACTACTTAATGTTATGACACTGTCCAACTTCTCTCCTGAAACATGGCATGGCTCGTATTTTTTTTTTTTTCATATCAGTTTTTGGTAATAAACAGTTAAGTGTATTTTGAGAATTTCGTAAAGAATTTTGCAAAACTCCTTAAATGTTTGAAGGCACTGTTGGATGTCACAAAACCGGTTTTAGGATTGCTGTTCCGGACAAATTTCAACATCACTGGATTTGCTGAGATTTCCTCTCTGGTGCTTTGTTTAGAAGGAGTTGTTTTTTGCTGAACCTGCTGAAAATAAACGTTCCTTCTTCCGGTAGTCAAGATGCCCACTGACCTCAAGCAGAGCTGCAGGTGCGCGTCCCTGCGGAACTGGGCCCTTTTTCCTTATAACCTCAGTCCCAGGTCTTTGAAGCAAAACTCATTTGCCCAGATTTGTATAGCATTACCTGAGCGTAACATTACCCAATAAAGCCAAATTGATGGGTTCAGGATACAAAATAAGCCATTTCAATGCCAGGAATTCCGGATCCGCTTATGAGAAAGGATTTGCAAGATAACAGAGAGGACAGAGAACAAATGCTTGTAAAAAGTTCATTTGTGACTGCCTTGCTCCTTGCTCTTGTGCGATGAAATAGGCATTACCTTACAAATAGTTTTGCAAATTAAGGAGGAATACAGTCCACAATCTTGCAAGGTAACTAGTCTTAATTTGAGTAACTATGTCAGTGAGTATACACAAAAAGAAGAAAAGAAACAATATTTAAAAGAATCACCACCTTGGGTGCTTAGGTTCAAACAAAAGGGAAATATTTTTCTACTCACCACCTCTTTTTTATTTCCCTTGACTGTTAGCATTTTAATTGGGGTCCTTCCTTATCAGGAATTTTATGTTGTACTTTGTATTGTAACCTTGTGTTTTGCGATTGGGTCATTTGGGAAAGAGTTATAATGGATAAAGTGAAGAAAATATTTTCATGTTTATTTTTAAAGGAAAAAAACTCTTGATGCAGTTATTTTACCCACTGCAGACCAGAACAAAATGTAAAAGACAAAATAGTCCATGCAGCTAAACATGCATGCAAAAAAAATTACTACCAGAGAAACTGAGCACATTTGGACTAAATGCAAATCAAAGGCCTTCCCCATTCTTTTTTTCAATATATTTTTATTGATTTCAGAGAAGAAGAGAGAGAGAGATGGAAACATCCATGAGAGAGAATCATTGATCAGCTGCCTCCTGCGTGCCCCACACTGGGGGTGGAGCCCACAACCTGGGCATGTGCCCTGATTGGGAAACTAACTGTGACCTCCTAGTTCATGGGTTGATGCTCAACCACTGAGCCACACTGGCCGGGCCTTCCCCATTCTTTTACCAAGACAGCACATATCCTTTGCACCCTCACTCATCTGATTAGCACTTTAATGAAGTTCCTCATTATTTTATTATTAGTATCTTATTTTAAAATTTATTTTAATGTTCATATTAATAATACAAACATTCATATTAATACGTGTGTCAATAAGCATATTTAATATTTTTATTATTTTGATGTAAATATTAATTTTACATTAATATTTATTTAATATCTAAGATTTTTATTATTCATAAATAAAAGCATCTGTGTTTGTGTATTTCTATAGGTTTATTTTGTATGTGTACTTCGCACATGTGGAAAGGAGACTTGTTCTGATATCATTGGTTTCAGTTAATTAGCAAGTTAGAATCTTCTGACTTACAGCTATTAGTCCCAGAAAACCTTACAGTGGCAGAGTGTTTGTGACAAAGCCAAGTGTTATAACAAGACTAGCCTTCAAAGATTAATCAGGGAATTTTTAGGAAGTTCTCATCTTTTTTAAGATAATACCTAACTTATGAAAATATTATACAGGTATTTACATAAAATGTGTACCCTAAATGGAATTTCTATTTTTTGGTATCAAATGGCCCTCTTCTAATTTCTCCCAAGCATTTTTACATCTTCAGGAAAGTACAGAATTTCCTAATGTTATTCATTCAGGATAGTCATAGAGCATTGAAACAGATGAGTGTTGTTGTTTTTTGTCCACTTCAATTTTCATAAGAGTTTAAGACATCTGTTGCAAAAAATAGCTTAATGACTATTATAATTCTCAAGAAAGCTGAAGATGAAAAGAGTTGGCATTGGATTCACAAAAAGAGAATCAACCTGTCTCTTTGTAACTTTATTCAGAATTTCGCAATCCCAGCTAAACCATAAGGGAAGGGCCAAAAGCAATAAAACAGCAGCAACCCAGTAAGAATGTGCCAGAGTTCACAGAACAATTGCCCCAGGCTTAACTTCATTGACCTTTAATCTGTTTGGGGCATCAGTGATTTTTGTATAAAGCATCTTGAAACGTGACCATTGTCAGGCCTCGCATAGTTCTGCAAGCCAGAGACATAATAGTAAAAGTCAAACTTGAGGAATAGTTGGGTGAAGTTTGTCCCATAAGAAATGGAGCAGTTTTCTCCAGCACGGTGTATTTGCAGCAGGTAGGGGTCGGACAGTGAGTTAGGATGTAAACTCTGACTCAGGGAAAGACTGCAGAGGCTCTCTGACTTAAGCTATGAAGTGTTTTGCCCCAGGAGACTTTCTAGAACTCTAAAGCTAGCATCTTAAGAGTGAAGGGTGGTCTCAGAGTGGACAGATCACTGATCAGGAGACCCAAATTTCCATTGTTCATGTACCATAGAGCAACCGCATGACTTTATTCGTTTGGAAATCATTTATTAAGATGCCATCCTATATGGTAGGATTAGTGGATATAAATAGAACCCCGTTGCTGACTTCAAGAAGCTCATAACTTAATGGAGACTATAAACTAACACAAATTGCTATGACATAATGCAACACGTGATATTCAAGCATTTGGAAAAATTCTAAATAGAGAGAAATGAATAATCAATTCTGTATGGGGAGTGCAGGCAAAATCATCTGGAGAGCTTTTAATCAGGGCCTTGAAGGTAATTGTCAAGTAATCTGGCACGGTGAGAACACACAGTGCGGGAGAAGAAAGGACATCTTAGATGAAATGTAAATGGGGGCAGATTGTGAAAGGCTTTGAATAACTTGCTCAGGAATTTGGACAACTCAGACTCTTTGGGACTAAATGTTCTCATCTTCAAACAGGGGAATTGGACTGGGCAATTTCTGATTTCATGACCAGATCTAAAAGTCAAAATAGATGACATTAAACATTCCAGAAGAAATGCTTTATTTAAAATCTGGCTGGATCGTATCAATTCCTGTAAAGATAATGCCAAGTCAGCAGCTATTACTTCAAATTCCAGAAAAACGCCCTCTCTTGCATTATCACAACAGCGCTTAAGAGCTAAATAAATAAATAAATAAATAAATAAAAGGTTGTTTTAATGAATGAATACTACTTTGTGTTTATACATGTCATACGAACACTTACTGGGCCTTCAAGTTTAATGACTTAAAATGTTATGCTAGAATCTAATGCTACAGACTGACTTGGGTCCCCTCAAAATTCATATATTGAAGTCTTAGCTCCTAGTGTAACTGCATTTAGCAAAAGGCAGTAATTAGGTGAAATGAAGTCATAAGGGTGGGCACTGATCCCATAGGATTAGTGCAGCTACAAGAAGAGACACCAGAGAGCTGGCTCTCCTTCTCCCTCATGGACTCACATGAACGTCCTCGTGGGGATGCAGCAAAAGCACAGCCATCTACCAACCAGGAAGAGTCCTCACCAGAAACCAAATCTGAGGGACCTAGATCTTGGACTTCCAGCCTCCAGAACAGTGAGAAATAAGTTGATGTTGTTTAAGCCACACAGTTTTGACAGGACTGGCAGCCCAAGATGACTAACACAGATAACAGATAAATGATTACTTGTAGTGGGATAGATATTTTTTTTAAGTTTTGGTTCAGACATCAAATCTATTTTTAAAAATGTGATTTTAATATTTAGAAGATTTGAATTATTAGCTCTTTATGGTGCTTATTGAGCTCTGGAAAATATATTTTTAACTGATTATGCAGCAATGTGGTGATTATGACTGCAACCCTCCCAATATTTTTAACTGAGATATAAGTAACATAAAACACTATTTGTCTCAGATACACAACATAATGATTCGATATTTACATATATCTATGATGTCTTATTTCATTTGAAATGATAACATTTATTGGTTTACAATTTCTCCTTTTCTATCTGTCTGAACTTTATCAGTGAGCTAAGTATCAGTGACATTCAAAATAATGAATTGGGCTGATGAATTTGACCCATAAATGAATTTCAAACCAAACAAGTTCATTTCAACTTTTTCTTTAATTCTAAGGCAGTGCTATTTATATGCATACCTCTGTTAACAACGCTGGCAATTATTTTGGCATTTGCTCACATGAATCTCTTCAGCAGCTATTCGATGCCAGTGTTGGGCCCCAGAAATAGACAAAGGTGAGAATGATAGAACCATTTCCTGCTCTCAACCAAGCACATAAGACAATGAAACTAGCAATGACGGACAATAGTATGTTAGGGACTATAATAGAAGGACAGGTTGCTAGTTAGAAGGGCCAGGAATGGCTTCCTAGGTTGGCATATAGTAGGTACCAATCGCTATGTTACATAAAGGGATGTTAGTCAATAGGAATCAGCCAAGCAAAGAGGTAGGGAATGAGTTTTCAGGCAGAATAAACATCATATTTGAAGGTCTGAAGTGGAAAAGCATGGCCAATTACATAAATAAAAAGAAGTTCAATATAGCTGGTGGACAGCATCCCGAGGGGCTGAAATGTGGAGAAGCAAGTGTCCATGGACAAATCCATTAGCCTATTTCACACTCCACCATCACTGAGTAAATTGAGAACTCTGCCACTGATATACAGAGTCTAGACCTTTACAGTCAAAAGGGGACTTTAGAAAAGTAAACAAGCATTAAAATGCAGTAAAACCTTTTACAGGTATTATATATGAGTTCAAACATTTTCTGACCCCAAAAAAATGCCACATAAGTTGTTCAGAAAAAAAAAAATTCTTTAGATAGTTTGAAACCCTGACTGAAATGTCCATCTCTACTTCCTCTGCCTGGGAGTTCCTCTTCCAAGCATTGGACAGAGAGGCCTTGTCTAGGCTTAACTTCTGTAAGCTGTCGGGGGTGCAGTCTCAAAGAGTAGAGCCACCTCTAGCCACCATTCAGGTCACACTGATCCATGTTAATAAGAACAGCTAAGAACTTAGGCAGAGTAATACCATCGGGGATAAAATGTGTATAATATCTTTTAAAAAACAAAAGAAGGCTTGATTTTTTATTGAATTTATTGGAGTGACATAATAAAATTATGTACGTTTCAAGTGTACAATTCTATAATACATCATCAGTCTATTGTATTGTGTGTTTACCACCCAAAATCAAATCTCTTTCCATCACCATTTATCCTCTCTTTACCTTCTGCTTCCCCCTTTATCCCCTCCCCTTTTCCTCTGGTAATCACCATACTCTTTGTGTCTATGAGTCATTGTGGGTTTTTAATTGAATTGAAGAATAAAAGGGGAATTTCTCGATATTTTATCTACACTAATAAAAGAGAAACATGGTAATTGGCGTACGACCGCTACCCTTTTCATTGGCTAATCAGTGAGTATGCAAATTAAAACTGTCAGCCAAGATGGCGGCCGGCAGCCAGGCACTGAAGCAAGCAGGAAGGCTTGCTTGCTGCGGACTCCAATGTCCCCCGCCTCACTTGCCGGCCTCTCATCTGCAAGTCTAAGCAACTATATACTATGTTGCAAATAAGAAGGTAAACAAAACCCCAGAAAACAGCCGGACTGAAACCCAGCCGGACCGAAACATTGTATCCATGTTTTCAGCAGCGAGGCCTCAGAGCTAAAGCTGGCCCAGAATAAAAAAAAAAAGAGAGAAGAAAACAAGGAGCAGTTGGAAGCTTTAGTCACTCGCCAGCCGGAAAACAGCCCTCAGCCCCTCACCCAGACTGGCCAGGCACCCCAGTGGGGACCCCCACCCTGAGCCAGGACACCCTTCAGGGCAAACCAGCCAGCCCCTACCCATGCACCAGGCCTCTATCCTATATAGTAAAAGGATAATATGCCTCCCAGCACTGGGATCAGCGGAGCAGCGAGGCTCCCGGCACCGGGATCAGCATGACAGGG
>NW_005356870.1:6495568-6509849 GCF_000412655.1 Myotis brandtii | reverse complement strand
GAGTGTGACAGTGGCGGTGCCCCAACCCCCTGATCGGCCCTGCTCTGTGGGTGATAGAGGGTGGCGCCCCAACCCCCCTCCACGGGCCTTGCTCTGTGTGTGACAGGGTAGAGCCATAACCTCTCCATCGGCCCTGCCCCGAGTGTGACAGTGGTGGCGCCCCAACCCCCCTGATGGGCCCTGCTCTGTGCATGACAGGGGGCAGTGCCCAACCCCCTGATTGGCCCTGCTCTGTGCGTGACAGGGGGTGGTGCCGCAACCTCCCCATCGACCCTGCCTTGAGTGTGACAGGGGGCGGGGGCCCAACCCCCCAATCGGCCCTACCCTGAGCGTGACTGAGGGTGGCATTGCAACCTCCCGATCCGCCCTGCTCTGTGCATGACGGGGCGGCGCCCCAACTCCCCAATCGGCCCTGCTCTGAGCCTGACCAGGGGCTGCACTTAGGGATTGGGCCTGCCCTCTGCCACCCGGGAGCAGGCCTAAGCCAGCAGGTCGTTATCTCCCGAGGGGTCCCAGACTGCGAGAGGGCACAGGCCGGGCTGGGGGACCCCCCTCCCCCCGCCCCCCGAGTGCACAAATTTTTGTGCACCGGGCCTCTAGTTTATTTAATAATAAATTATTCATCTTTAACTCTAGTTCTGGCCAATGTGTTTGGGTGTCAAAATTATCTCTACTACTATATATTAGTCACTTAACTTTGAAAAATAGAAGGACCATACTAGTACATGAATGAACGAACATTTTATTTTTCAAAAAAGGATCAAAGAATTAATCTAATATTATGAAGCAATGGTTAATGTTTAGCCAATGGCAAATATTTATCTGACCTTGTTCTTATCTGCTTGTTGTCTTACACCACACAAGACAATGTGTCTTCATAGAAATGTTAACAATTGAAAAACATGGTATCTGTTCTTTCCTGTGAACTTATCTCTACTAATAAAAGGCTATGTGGTCGTCATGCCCTCACGCTGTGATGCCCTCACATTGTAACAATCCATCACCAGGAGGCTGAGTGCGCAGCGAGGCATGCACGGTGGGCGGGGGCTTGATGCTGCGTGCACAGCGTGGAGGCGGGTCCCAGGGGCTCCACGCAGCACGGAGGCAGGACCCCAGCTCTGGCCTACCTCTTTGGGGCACTCCATTGAGGAGCCCTGGATGGGTGGGCGGGGCCTACCTCTTTGGGGAGATTGATCGCGGGGTTCCCACACTGTGAGAGGGCACAGGCCAGGCTGGGGGAACTCCCCCCCTACCTGAGTGCACAAGTTTCATGCACCGGGCCTCTAGTATGATCATAAAATCCTTGAGATCTTACATATCCTTTCATCACAAACACATAAGTCTACAGATGAGGAAACTTAAGCCAGGGAGAGAGGATGCTCTGTTCAGCTGAGTGCTTCCGGGGTAACAGGCTGGAAGTAAGCAGTGTAGCAGGATTTGGAGGCAGCCAGTCTGGTTCCAGGGCCTGCCTTCAACCACAGGACTCCATTGCCTCTTTCTAGTTGTATTTAGTGTTTTACTTTTTTTTTTTCATCATAAAGCTGTCTCTACATGGTTTTCTTTTATCTCTTTATAAACATGTAGAGTCATTCAGCACATAATGAGAAACACATTATGTGTAAAATACAATGAAATTACTAATAAAGATTTATTGATCTCCTAATGATCTGCAAAACACTAAATAGATATTTTTGAGAGCATGAGAGCTGGCCATAATGACACTACAGTTTTTATTTTATTCTGTGTACTTTCCAGCATTTTTAAATTTTTCTACAAGCAATGACTGGCATATATGAATTAAAGAGCTATTAAACAAATAGATACATATTATATGCATGAGAAAAAATTTAATTTAACATAAGCAATGTCAAATCAAATCACTACAATATAAACTAATGTATCTGATTTCTTTTGGAATTTCTTTTGAGAAATGTGTTAGGACAAAGTTATCCATATTATTATTCTGTTAAGTCAGAGGTCAGCAAACTTTTTTAAAAAAGATCAGAAGTGAAAATTCTAGGCTTTCCGGGAGATTCAGTCTCTGTCACAACTACTCGATTCTGCTGTTGTACTGCAAAAGCAGCATGGGCAATCCATAAACCAATTTACACAATGTGCCCCCAAAACACTGTATGTGTGGACACTACAATTTCGATTTCACATAATACCCATGTGCTACAAAATATTCTCCCTCTTTTATTGTTTTTTCAAACATCAAAAAATTAGCTTACAGGCTGTATAAAAACGAGAGCATGGATTTTATTTGAAGGCATGATTGATTATATTGGAAAAATTAAAATTACAAAGACAGTTTAGCATATCATCCTCGGTGAAGTACCTAGATTTGAAACTGAATTCCAACTCTACTTCCTAGTTGGTGACATAAGTTTCTTAAATTTTTTGTGGGTCAGTTCTTCATCTATAAAATGGGTATAATAATAATAATACCTTCCTCATAAGTTAATTGTGGGGAATAAGTTAATGAATTAATAGATATAAAGTACTTATACTGTGCATGGAATATAATAATGCTATATAATAAATACTATATACATGTTTACATAAGCCTCATTGTTTAAAAACTCTTGAGACTCCTTTAAAAAACTTTCAAAGCCAATTTACAAACCATGAAAGATAACATCATTACATTATAGCCAACTACCTTATTTATGAACAGTGTCCCTGAATTTTCTATAATGATTTTTCTTTATTGATTAAGGTATTACATATGTGTCTTTATTGCCCCATTGCTCCCCCATCCCCATCCCCCCACACACTCATGCCCTCACCTCCCTGTTGTCTGTGTTCATTGGTTAGGCTTATATGCATGCATACAAGTCCTTTGGTTGATCTCTCTCTCCCCTACCTTCCCTCTGAGGTTTGACGGTCTGATTGATGCTTCTCTGTCTCTGGATCTGTTTTTGTTCATCAGTTTATGTTCATTATATTCCACAAATGAGTGAGATCATGTGATATTTATCTTTCTCTGACTGGCTTATTTTGCTTAGCATAATGCTCTCTAGTTCCATCCATGCTGTTGCAAATGGTAAGAACTCCTTTTTTACCACAGTGTAGTATTCCATTGTGTAGATGTACCACAGTGTTTTAATCCCTCATCTGCTTTTGGTCACTTAGGCTGTTTCCAAATCTTAACTATGGTAAATTGTCTATGGCCATAGCACCCTGAACACACCTGATCTCGTCTGAATTTCTCTCTTTCAAAAATCTAACTCAAAATCAAACATCTGTATTAGAAATCTACTTTAAAAATTCTACTTTGTGAAACCTGTTACTAGATTAAAAGGATTTAGCTATTATTTAAAAATAAAATTATCTCCTAGCTGGTTTGGCTCAATGGATAGAGTGTCAGCCTGTGGACTGCAGGGTCCCGGTTTGATTCCTGTCAAGGGCACATGCCCAGGTTGCAGGCTCGATCCCCAGTAGGGGGTGTGCAAGAGGCAGTCAATCAATGATGCTCTCTCATCATTGATGTTTCTATCTCTTCCTACCTTTCCCTTCCTCTCTGAAATCAATAAAAAATGTATTAAAAATAAAATAAAATTATCTCACCAAGGACAAATATTTTACAAGAAAGTAACAAAAGAAGGTTTATGACATTTGAAAACAATTGCTATATAAAATGGCCTTCCAAGTAAGCTGTGAGTACAACCCTATGCCGCATAACAACAGTTCCGTCAAGGATTTACCCTAAATATAAAGGTGGTCCCAAAAGATTATAAAGAAGCTAAAAAATTCCCATCGCCTAGTGACTTCGTAGCCATGGTAACAGCCAAGTGCAACACATTACTCACATATTTGTGGTGATGCTGGTGTAAACAAGCCTATTTGCTGCCAGTCATATAAAAGTACAGCACATACAATTGTGTACAGTACATACTTGATAATAACAATAAAAAACTGTTACTGGTTTATGTTATTTACTATACTAGACTTTTTATCAGGGTTTTAGAGTGCTCTTTCTACTTATAAAAGAATTTGCTGTAAAACAGTATGTCATATTAAGCCGACAGTGGCCTCACATCTCATGCGTCTCTTGATTGCATCATTTTCTCTTGTGCTTGGTTTAGTCTCGTGCTGTTTTGTACAGTAACCTGCTATACAGGCTTGTAGCGTAGGAGCTTAGAGCTATACCATCTAGGTTTGTGTAAGTGTACTCTATCGATGTTTGCACAAGGATGAAATTGCCTAACAATGCATTTCTCAGAACATATTCCCATGGTTACGCGGCACATGACTGTAATAAAATCATTAAAACCTGAAAACTTTCAATTTACTATTCTAACATGGGTGATTCTCATTTAGATATAACCTGGTGTTTTCCTTATAATTACACTTTACATTTTCTCTTGTGCTTGATTTAGTCTCCTCTCCAAGATTTTAACGTCCTTAAAATCTTGGAAAGGAGATATAATATACACACATGAAAAAAACTTCAACTAAGTGCAATAAATGATAAACAACATACAAGTAATAGAGCAATGGCTGTTATGGAGGAAGGCTAAATGAATTCCAGTTGAGGCATTTATAACATCCATCATTAGGTACATTTAAGGGTGGGCCTTCTAAAAAGGGAATAAATATAATTTTTGAAAAAAGTTATACATGTGGTATGTAGTACTTTTGTCCTCTAAACACTTTGTCCTCGTAACAGACCCAGCCTCTGAACACTGAGGGGAGTGTATGATCAGGCTTGGATCATCATAGTATCTTCAAAATGTTGAAAAACAGTTAAATAAGACTCCTCATTTTAGTGTCTGGTCATACACTAAAAGATGTAATTTCTATTACGCTTACAGCTCTGTTGCCTACCTCAAGGAGAAGCTGTTCTCAGAGATTAAAGTCCACAAACAAAAGAAAAGCAGGGAAGAGAGAGAGAGTTTTAATGCAGTTACCGGTAGATCCAGTCCATTCAGAGGCCAATATATAAAATGCAACTTATCTTCTTGTGTTTTACTTGTTCCTTTCCTGTTATCAGCTCTGCCCCGTATTCTCGGGTGCAGGACCTGTCTGGTTAGTCTCCTGCTGAAGTTGCAGATGGGTAGTTAACTGGCTGTGCAGTATGTGCTTGGGGATCTAGGAATTTGCCTGGTATAAAGTTGGTCCTCCTCTTTTCATCCTTATATACCCTTCTCTGGTAACCGGTGTCTTCAATTCCTGAGCATATTCTTGTTTTCTTAAGCTCCATGAATCTGCTTCCCTCTTACAGACTTCCTCACCCCACCCCACCCCAGAAGGCTGAGAATACAGCTCTCCGCAGCCTACAGTCACCACCAACAGTCCATCTACCATCTACTTTCCAGAGTAAAATGTTATTGATATGGGCTGCATGATCTCTATCCTTTGGTCACCTTGGCTTCCATTTTTTTCTATCTTTTCTTTTTTACTCTTCAATGTGTTTAGGGGAGGAATCTAAGATAAGTGAATGTGTTTATTCAGTCATAATAACCAGAAGTACCTAAATATTTTTTGAATGAGAAACCATATTCCTCTTTTCTACTGTCAACACTATAATAATGGTCCTCATTAAGTCTTCATCATTTTTCTTATGGACTCTTGCCACAGCCTCCTACTGGTATCCTTTGCAGCCTGCCATCCTTAAAGCTACTTCCAACACAGTGCCCGTTCATCCATCCAAAGTGCACATCTCTCGACGTTACTTCTGCTTACACTTTAGTAGCTCCCTATCTTCTAGAGAATAATATACTGCTTTCTCCATGCGGCCCATAGCCCTGAATGATCCTATCCCTCTAGCTTGGCTTTGCATGATCTGCCACATAATGTACCTTACGTTCCAGCAACCATCAAACACCCACATACCACCCTAAGGGAGGTCATGCTCTCTTCTACCTCTTTGACTTACTACATGCCTTTTTTCTGTCCCTCCCCATTTACACCATATTTATTCAAATAAGATCTCCAGGAAGTTTTTCATTTTTTTACTTCCCTTTCCCTAGAGGTTTAGGAGCCCTTACTCTGTATTCGTATTGATAATTGCTAATCCTGACTTACTTAAATACTGAAATGAGCTTCTCAGCTTCTGTGCCCAGAGGAGAGGGACTGTTGCTTACTCATCTTCTCTCTTGATTTGCTTATGGCCCAGACCTGTTGGAATTGGCCACAGAAATTCTCCAGCCATGGTCTTCTTTCTTCCCGCCCCTCTTTGCCTCCTGGTACCTAAGACGAATCTCTGACCCTGAAGCTGATTCTAATGGGTAAATCTGTGTCTGAGGAATGATACAGGATGAGCCGAATACGGCAAAAGAGAGATTAGAGTCCCAGACCTGCACCTTACTTGCACCTCCACCCACAGCACAGCTATTCCTGCTCGGTCTGGCTCTGCTGCTCATGGTCCCAAGGCACCTTCACATCCTTAAGCTTTAATGATGTCATGCTTGGGGCTCTGCATTTCTCATTTTCCCCAGAAATGTAGACAAGTTTCCTTCATCATCATGATTACCAAAATGTGATTTTGCGTTTTCCATTAAGCAAGAGAAAAGAATGCACCAGAGAGATTGATTTACTGGTCACCTGTTTCTCTCTTTTTTTTTTTTCCCTAAAAGCAGTATATCTGGTTTTCGGTATGTTTCCTCTTGTTCTCAACACAAGAAGAGATAAAACCTTATCGGAAATATCTACTGTACTTGGGAAAAGAGTACCAGTCCAGGGGCTATAATATAAAAAGGGAGAGTGTGACTGGGGGTTTGAAACTGGCAAGACCACCCAGTCCCTTCATCAACTCCCTCCTGGATACCTCCCCAGCCTGAACAATGGGAAAGTCAATGATCTAATTGCATTAGAAGAACTATGTGCACTTTGCCATCAAGTTCTTGTGCCCACGGCTCATCTTACAAAGAACAAGAAAAACAGTTAAACTTTAGTACATGACAATTAGGTACACGATGATTTTGTGAGCAGACTTGGTAATCCAGCCACCATGTCCGTCTTTTTGTCTATGAGAAAATGATTTCAGAGTTCCATAAAGTAGACTTGAAAGTAAACATTTAGACCATGACTTACTTACAAATTCAAGCTAGCCTACATTTTATTTCTGCTGCTAATTGAAAAACGTACGCTTGGGGAAAATTGGAATAGTTAAATAATTAGAAGTTGACTAAACTTACTAAAATAAGTATCTGCCCACAATTAGATTATTTTTCTCTTTCCCATCACATGCAATCTATGTCTATTTACAAAGTGAAGCCTAGTTCAATGGTTATTATTTTATGTCCTTATTTACTGAGCTGGTAGGAAAAAATATATACTCAAGCGATTTTATCTGCACTCGCTTTCCTAAAAGATCAATCTGGCTTGTATCATGATGATTATCATCTACATTGTGCTCTAGAGGAATAAACAACTAACCTCATGCATTATCTCATCAGTAATCATTTCTATCATTTGGTAAGAACTGTCTTGCTGGCATTGATTTGTGGAAAACTTCAAAAACCACATGTGCCTCTGCACGCTATCTTCCACTTATTTCTAGAATCCCCCTCTGGACTGACTTTACTGTAAAGGGAGAACCTGTAGCTAATTCATCTTCCACTTTCCTACCTATAAAATATAAAATTTTGGCATATTAAGTATGCAACAAATATTGAATAAAAAAAACAACGAGTAAATTAATGAGTGGTTTATAGGATAACAACAGGTTTAGAAAATATCAAAGCCAAAGAATTCCAAATTCTGAGAAACCCTCACCACTTTCCCAAAGAAACCGGTACTAACCAAACATCTTGATGGCGTGGACCGTTTGTGCTAGCATTCTGGAAAACTAAACAACTAAGTATTTCCAATGTGGGTCCTTACATTTATTATCAAAATGATATTAAATGTTGACTTATATTCACCTGCTGTAGATTTTCAGACCAGTGTCTAGAAAAATCAGCTTGGTGTATCTGTAAGTTGAATCAACAGCATTTATTGAAACTACATTCAGCACTATAAATGTCTAACTTAGACCTAAGACAATCCAGTGTAGGAAAAGAGTATAGGCTTTGGAATCATATATGACTTAAATTTATGTCCCTTTATTTACTAATAGCCCAACTTTTTCAGGTCATCTGACCCTCTTTTTCTTACCCCCTAAATCAGTGATGGCGAACCTTTAGAGCTTGGCGTGTCAGCATTTTGAAAAACCCTAACTTAACTCTGGTGCCATGTCACATATAGAAATTTTTTGATATTTGCAACCATAGCAAAACAAAGATTTATATTTTTGATATTTATTTTATACATTTAAATGCCATTTAACAAAGAAAAATCAACCAAAAAAATGAGTTTGCGTGTCACCTCTGACACGCGTGTCATGAGTTCGCTTGTCACCTCTGACACGCGTGTCATAGGTTCGCCATCACTGCCCTAAATGGAAAGCATCATCACCATTATAATCATCATCATCATCAGACTTAGTCACATTAAAAAATCAAGTAAGATTATGAATTTAAATTACCTAGCATAGTACCTTGCATAGAATAGAAATTCTTTCCCATCTTGTAACCTTTATTTGAGCACATTTTAGTTCTAAAAGTACAGACATATGTAGTTTTAATGCTTTTTTCCACCCAGTGGTTGTAACTGATTGGGGACACCACATTGCACAATGCCAGGAGTTGTGCAAAACAGCAGACCTGTACTGATGTTTCTGTCTCAGCAATGAGCCATCATTTCTGGTCAGAAAAATTACTTGGTGTAGCTACACTTGAGGCTGCAAAGGACATGAAATAACTGCGCATGAAGCACAGGGGTAGATTGTCCAATCTCTTAAGTCACTGAGGAATCATAAATCCACTTCTCTTCACACTTTCCAAGGAAAGGAAATGCAACTGATTTAAATATATAAAGATGATAGATAGATAGATAGATAGATAGATAGATAGATAGATAGATTGATAGATAGATAACAAAAACCTTGGAGTCCAAAAGCTTTTCTGAAAGAAAGGGTTTATTGAGCCATAAGCTAGCCAGAAAATGCAGTCTGCACTGCCAGCAGCAGCTCTAGGTAAAGAAGACAAACATGTCCACCATCCTGGGGCTGGGGGAGCTCTTTTATACAATGAGTTTGGGGAAGAAAGAGGTAAGCTTCTTTGAAAGAATTTGCATTGGCGATAGATAAGGGAAGTGGGAAAGGCTGAAGCCGGACTCGTTCTGGGATAGGTGTATAGTCCATAAGGAAGAAGTGTTTGCTGCTTTGAGTTGGTGTGGGCAGCAGTCTGGAAAGTTCAAGTGTAAACTGGATGCAGTGGTGTCTAATGGTTGGCTGAAATTGCCTCCTGGAAATTGATTCCATGTTTCAACATACATTCAGAAATGTGAACATTCTTTTGTTGGTTTCTGTCCACGGCTCTGTTAACTGATTAACTCCTAGTCTCTTCTTCCCACCCTCTGGCCTGCTGTAATTTAATTTAGAACATTTCAGAATTTTTCTGTTGTCACAGATATATGGAGAGAGAGAGAAGAGAGAGAAAGAAAGACAGTGAGGCAGAGACACAGAGACAAAAAGAGATGTCAAGATAGAGAGACACAGAGACAGAGAAACAGAAATAGATT
Organism: Myotis brandtii; assembly: GCF_000412655.1. Lineage (NCBI taxonomy): Eukaryota > Metazoa > Chordata > Mammalia > Chiroptera > Vespertilionidae > Myotis > Myotis brandtii. The sequence goes on along the minus strand of NW_005356870.1, from coordinate 6,500,279 downwards.
TATTTCAAATAATTGGTTTATGTGATTATGGGGGCTGGCAAGTCTGAACTTTGTAAGGCAGACAAACAGGCTGGAAATTAAGGAGAGGGTTGATGTTGTAGTCCTAAGTTCAAATTCCGCAGGGCAGCAGAATGGAAAATTAGGCAGGGTTTCTGTGTGGTATCATGAGGTAAAATTCCTTGTTCTTTGGGAAATCTCAGTCTTTTCTCTCAAGGCCTTCAACTGATTGGATGAGGCCCACAAACAATATGAAGAGTAATCTCTCTACTCAAAGTCAACTGATTTAAATGTTAATCACATCTTTAAAAACACATTCACAGCAATATCTAGACTTGTGTTTGAACAAACAACTGGCACCACAGACTAGCCAAGTTGAAACATAAAATTAACCATCACAGTGAAAAAAATAATGACAGAAAACTTCCCTTACCTGGTGAAGGACATAGGCATTCAAGTCTAGGAAGCACAAAGAATCCCAAACAAGAGAACCCAAAGAGGCTCACACCAAGACACATCATAATTAAAATTCCAAGGGTTAAAGACAGAGAGAGAAACTTAAAAGCAGCAAAAGAAAAGCAATTCATTACCTACAAGGTAGTTACCATAAGACTGTCAGCTGCTTTGTCAACAGAAACTTTGCAGGCCAGAAGGGATTGGCAAGAAATATTTAAAGTGAAGAAAAGCAAGGACCCACAACCAAGATTACTCAGCACAGCAAAGCTATCATTTAGTATCAAAGGAGAGATAGTGAGTTTCCCAGATAGGAACAAGCTAAAGGAATTCAGATGGGAAGGAGGTTGAAGGAATGTATAAAAAAGGCAAAGGGATTAAGAAGTACAAATTGGTAGTTGCAGAATAGTCATAGGGATTTAAAGTATAAGCATAGAGGATGTAGTCAATACTATTTTAATAACCATAATAGTGTCAGATGGGTATGAGTTTTATCAGGGCGATAACTTCATAATATATATAATATCTGATCACTGGGTTGTGTATCTGAAATGAATGTAATATTTTATGTCAACAGTAATTGAAAAATAAAAATTATTTAAAGTAAAAAAATTAACCATCACATATCCTTTGCTTGACCAAACTTTACTTTTCTTACTATTCTAATCATATAAAAATCTTTTAGTTTCCTCCAAATTTGCTATGAATTTGAAATACTTTTCTCCTAAAATATGAGTAGTTTTTTTGTATAAGTATTAAATATTTTATAAAAAGGTAGTTCCTGCTACCAGTCATGTATTACTTCATGTATATTACAAAGAAGATGACATAGGGCATTGCTTTTCTTTTGTCATAGCTCATCAGTCATATTTATATTCAGAAATGGCTTTTTAGTTTGGAATTCACAGAGTGAAACCAAATAAACTCTTAATTCACACTTGCCAAATACATCCTCTTGATCTGATACATTTCCATTTAAAGAGTCTCTTTATTGCTAAAATAAATACTACCTGGCATATAGAATGGAGAACAGCTTAGGTCTTTTATTATTTTGCTTATTGAAAGATTGTTTAGCTGACAACGTAGCCAATCTCGTGTCCTCATGCAATGGGAGAATTTGATGGATGACTCGTGGTCCTTTACTCTTCGGGTATGGATATAATCAGGCTGCTCTTGGCTGGCCTTGATGGGCCAGTTCTTCCCTGAGGCACCACCTTCAGCCCTGCACAGTGTTTGGAAAGCATCTTGCCTCTCAGCAACTGCATACCAGCAAGATGAGCCTGCCTGTTGCGCTCACTGGAGTCATCTTGGCTGCCCTGCTTCAAGGCCTTCTGCAAGGATTCCTTACAACATTCCAGCTGCCATGGCACACTGGGTGGCCCAGTGGTCGCTCTCCAGTCAGGAATTCTCTAACCCAACAATTCTCAAAAGTTGGTCTAGCAGCAGCAGCATCACCTAAGAAAAAACTGTTAGAAATAAAAAAAATTCTTAGGCCCCAGGGACTATGCCTGGGGCCCAGTAAACCATGTTCCAAGAAGCCCCCTGTGGGATCCTGATGCACACGGGAGTTCGGGCCCAAACCCAAGTGTGAGTGACATTCACAGCTGCATGCAAGGTCATTGACTTCATTCCGGCCTGTGGGCTGGCCTCAGTTTGGTGGAAATTAGTAGAGTAGACATTCCCAGTGGTTCTGTTATACACGGTAGCATCCATCAAGCATCCCAAATTCTTGAGATCTTTCTTTTCCTTTCTTTCCTTTTCTTTTCTGTTATTTGTTTGCTACTAGTTTCTTTTGTAGAGTCTTATAGTTATAAGCTAGAAAAATTGGTCCAACTGGAAAAACAGTACTTTTGCTGAAATGTGATCCCTCTGCCCATTATTTTTACTCAATTCCTACCACACACAGTGTTTTTCCCAGCTCGAGTCTCAAAGGAGCAGTGTTGGTCCTGGATATGCCCAAAGCCTGATGAGAATATGCCTTTGTCAGTGTGCAGCACGGGAAGCCCTAACCTTAGACAGACTCAGGTGCTGATAAAACCACCCCAAGGAGTAGGAATAATTCACCCGCCAGTGGATGCATGCATAGAGCACGATTTAACTTTCCAGCAAGTATGTCCCCATCAGAGGCAAAGGACATACATTTTACTTTTTCGTGAACTGTTGGTGGGTGAACTAATTATGGAATTTGTCACTTCGGCCGGATTATTCCTGCATTTGGGAGAACTTTGAAACATGTGAATTTTATAAAAACAATAAAACAACAATAGGCACCACAGCATGTTAATATTTTAAGGAATCAGCTAGTCAAAGACTCTTGTTTTATAGGAGAGGAAATTGAGAGCAAAAATTCACATCCATTTGGGCTTATGAGAAAAAAGCAATTAAAAAATCAGCAACAAAAAGTAAACAGGAACATATACAGGAGGAAAGTCAGCATAAAAAATTAAAGCCATTCCTAACCAGTTTGGCTCAGTGGATAGAGTGTCAGCCTGGGGACTGAAGGGTCCTGGGTTCGATTCTAGTCAAGGGCATGTACCTCAGTTGCAGGCTCCTCCCTGGCCTGGGCCCTGGTCAGGGTCCGTGCAGGAGGCAACCAATGGATGTGTTTCTCTCACATTGATATTCCTCTCTGTCTTTCCCGCTCTCTTCCATTCTCTCTAAACATCAACGGAAAAATATCCTCGGGTGAGGATTAAAAAAAAAAAATTAAAGCTAAAATCTAGCCAGAAAGAGTGCCTGGACAGCTTGTCACCTGGGTATGTGCATAGCTTACACCTGCTCTTCATTCAGATCCCTGCTCTGAGTCACCTCCCTGGAGACATTTCCCTAAGCCCCTGTCTGAGACTGTAAGACCACACCCTACCCCCCATTGAGCATTGCCCCAACTCTGCTTTATTTTCTTTCATAACACTTGTTGCTACCTGATTTTATATCATACTTTATTCATTGCTTTCCATCTCCCCTGTCTAGAATATAAGTCCAATGAGAACATCAGGGACTTTATTATGGTTTATTCACTGCTATATTTCTGCTACTCTAAGCCCATAGTAGTTGTTCAGTCAATATTTGTCAAATGAATGGAAAAGAAGGGAGAAATGAATGTGAATCCTTGAGCCACAAACGAAATGCATTATAAACTAACTAGAGGCCCGGTGCACAAATTCATGCACAGGTGGGGTCTGGTCAGCCCAACTGGATCAGGGTGGGGGACGGTTGATTGGGGGTGGTGCCGGCCAGGGGGAGGGGCTGCAAGAGATTGGCCAGTCCCACCCCCAGTCGAACTCCCGGTTAAGGGGACAATTTGCATATTAGGCTTTTATTATATAGGATTGTTACAGACCTTTCTTGTACCGATAGTTCTTAATCTGGAGAGAATCACATTCCCTTTGTGTTTCTACAGAAATTAGGGATTGTTTTCTTAAGAAATAAATGCACACAAGCACAAATTAATTTGGCAGGCAATTTTTGGGCTTCGAAAACCAGGGGCCCCAGGTTGAGAAACCCTGCTGTGTGTAGTTTCAGATTGACCTTTGTTGTAACAGACTTTTAAACTTAAATCAGAAATAATCTCTGATTCGCAAAAATTTTTTCTTGAGATGAAAGCCATCCACTCTCCTTATTTCAAAACAGTGAAATAATGACAGTTCATTTCTACCCTGTATCACACCAGAAACCAAGTGTGATTTATAAACACACACAAATATCAACAAAATATCTAAAACATTAAACTGCCATCTGTTGCCTGCTGGGATGATTTCTAACAATGTACCCTATAAAAGGAGAAAATGGTAAACTGAAACTAGAGAATTGAGAAGAGAATATTTCTTGAGCACTTATTTGTCTGACTCACATGCATAACTAACTGCTTCACATGCATCATCCCATCCTTATAAATGCCCTAGAAGGTGTCAGCAGAGGCCAGAAATGCTGTGCACCGTGCCTTGTCCTGTCTGATTTAGAAACCAATTATGGTGCCATTGGAGCATGTTCATCCCTCCAAAGTTAAAATGCATAACCATTTTAACTTTGGAAGCTTCTCTTATATGCATCTCATTGTCTTATAGTCTCACAGAGACTCTGATAAAAGTAGTTTAATCTGAGAAATTCCTATTTGACAAGCAAGAGTATGATTCAGTTAATTTACTATTAATCTTTGCACAAATATTTACTGAGCTCCTACTCTTATAGAAATTTATCTCTGTCTTATTTGAAATCTAGCTTGAAAGAGTTGTATTTGAGGTGCTTCTGGTTAAAAAAAAAA
>NW_005356870.1:6476091-6495484 GCF_000412655.1 Myotis brandtii | reverse complement strand
TTAGGGGGAGATAAAGAAACAAAGTATAGAAAAGTAAAATTATAGATGCTTATAACAATTGCTGATGCTGTGGAATTCTTTGACCTCCATAAGCCAATGATAAAGGCTATCTATTGTTACTCTACTGCTCCTAGAACTAAGTCTGCTGATGCTCATAATTTACTCGTGAGACTGGTAGCTACCTTCTGCGATCTGTGTGAAGCCATGGCATGTTAGAAGGGGATGAGCCCTTCAGGAACATCTGGCTCATCCTCCTTGAACATGCAAAAGGATCTCACAAGTCTGAACTTCTTGGCGTCAGGAATCAGGGTTTATTCATCTTTGTGTCTCCACAAAAGAAGGTGGCACTGGTGAAGAATAAGTGCTCACGAGATGTTGATTTTCTCAATTGGTATGCAAACTTTGTATCCATGCATTCTATAGTATGTAATATAATTGGATACTGGAAGGACAATTTCTGTATTTTACCAGAGTAATTGCTGTGTGTTTTGCTAACAAAACCCACAAGCCCACTCCCATGAGCCAGTGGTTAACTTCAGGATTTGAGTTCAGCTGAAGTGATAGCTACAACCTCAACTATTATTTCCAGTTAAACTAAAGCAATATCTTTTAAACCATGACCTTGTTACCCTTCTTTATTTTTAACCATTCCAAACATATATTATCTTACTAGAGGCCCGGTGCACAAAATTTGTGCAGGGGAGGGGGGGTGTCCCTCAGCCCAGCCTGCACCCTCTCCAATCTGGGACCCCTTGGGGGATGTCCAACTGCCGGGATCTGGGATCTGGCCTAAACCGGCAGCCTGACATCCCTCTCACAATCCGGGACTGCTGGCTCCTAACCGCTCACCTGCTTGCCTGCCTGAATGCCCCTAACCACTTCTGCCTGCCAGCCTGATCTCCCCCTAACTGCTCCCCTGCCGGACTGATTGACACCTAACTGCTCCCCTGGCAGCCTGATCATCCCCAACTGCCCTCCCCTGCTGGCCTGGTCGCACCCAGCTGCCCTCCCCTGCCAGCCTGGTCGCCCCCAACTCCCCTCCCCTGCCAGCCATCTTGTGGCAGCCATCTTGTGTCAGCCATATTGTGATGATGTCATGGTGGCCATCTTGTGATGACATCACATGATGTCACCTAGGCTTTTATTATATAGAATTTCATCTTCCAACAAGCCTCCGATTGGATGAGGGTATCATCCTGATCCCCATGAGGTGGATTCTGAGGGGAAGACAGGCCAAGTGACTTGTCTAAGGTCAAAAGCAAGTTGGGGCAAAACTATAATCAGTTAAGTTTCTTGGAATTGCAGCAAACCATCTGCAGAGGCAGCGTTAGGGCAATCTTGAGGATAACAGCCAATTTAACTAAGATATTAAGTTCTTCTAGCTATACTATTACACTGTAGCTGGGTAACTCAACATATGGTAAGGGATCAGTAACATCAGTTGTATGAAAGAACAAATGAAGGCAGCCTATCAATAGCAGTAGGAAGAATAAGACTTATTGACACTAAGGAATTCTTGTTTAATTCAGTAATTTAGTTAATATAATATTTTTTCTTTGTTGCTCAAATCTACTTCTGATAAACTTTAATAACATTATCTTTTCTAGTCTTATTTTACCAAAATTTGTGGGAAAGGTACTTTGTAGATAGAGTTACATATATACATGTTGGAACCTGTACATTATCTTGGAAATTCTGATGTGTGTTTTTTTTTTCATTTTGTCTCACCCTCCTAAATTCTCTTATATACACACAGCAAAGTTGAACAATGTGGCAAGGCTTCAGAATCCCCTTATGTTTTCATCTATTTATAATGTGCGATGCTAATATGATCATCAAATCAAATCAAGTCATTAAAAATAGTTACAAAATACAAATTTCCTAGAATATGTTATTACCCTGCATCATGACCTTTGAAAATATTAGACCAATTATTTTATATAACTGTGAGTGAACTCATCCTTAATTACAAATGAGGTAATTTATTATTCTGGAATGAAGCAGATAAAGAGTAATTTGATTTTCAAATAATCCTAATTGAATCAGAAGTACCTTTACTTGAACTCAAAAACCATATTGCCAATATCTAATATATGTTATAGAAATAATATCCACATACTGTACTATTTCATATAGACCTTCTTTTATATGTTACACAATCAATATTATAGCAGAAACATTAAAAAATTAAATATTCTTATAATATCCTGGAATTCAGTTCTACAACAAAGGCATTATTAAGCACGTATATGAACAAGGCTTTATTCTATTTCTATTTTTTTCTTCAAGAAAGAGGTCATATTTCCCTCTGCCTTTGGCCAGAAAAAATTGATTTTGTTTTTACTTTGTTTATATTTTCCATTTTATCTCCTTTGGCTGATAAATAGTAAATAATTTGCTTCTATTCCGTGGTTTATATACCTAAATTATATTAGGAAAAAAAGACAAATATGACACCAGTCTTAATGTTTTGATTTTTTCTTCTTGAGGTAATATTAATGTCACATAAATATATCAGTTTATACATAGTATTTTCAAATTTTTATTGCTATTTTATAGATAAAGAAGATGAGGTAGAAGCCAAGAGCATGTAGTTAGTAAGTGACAGAGCTCATATTGAAACCTAGACTTCTGATAAGTCTCGTTCTTTTTGGGCCACACAGCAGATCCCCATAATAGAACACATAGCCTAGCTCTGTGGGCCAACACAACTGCTTACCCTGACTGATTTATCCCTCTAAGGTCTCAGACACTATAAACTTAATTGCAAAGCATACACTAATCTCATGCATAGAGAAAAATAGACTTCTCTTTTTGAGAGTAAAAAGCATTCCCTGGAATTGTTACTTTTTCTAGCCTGGAACATTAAAATAATTTAGCAAATATGGTAACATGTACTGATACATCATAATTTCTACCCTTGTTATTCTACCTCCAGTCCCAATAATAAATTATATTATCTTCATTTTAGGATTGGGTAAATTGAACTTCATTAAAGATTCTGCTTCTCTGGATTCTAATAAATAGTGGAATATGCTTCATACATTTCGATGAAAGGTCTCCAGCTCCCACTGGACGTAAAGTTGAATACAAAAGTTGATTTTTGTTGTTGTTGTTAATCCTCACCTGAGGATATTTTTTCCATTTATTTTTAGAGAGAGTACAAGGGAGGTAGAGAGAGGAAAAAAGAGAGGGAGAGAGAAACATCAATGTAATAGAGACACATCGATTGGTTGCCTCCCATATGAGTCCTGACCAGGGCCAGGAATTGAACCTGAAACCCAGGTACATGCCCTTGACTGGGAATCAAACCCTCTACCATTTGGTAAGCAGGCTGAGGCTCTAACCACTGGGCACACCAGCCAAGGCAAAAGTTGAGTTTTAGAAGGAAAATAGCTCACTTTATCAAAGTAAGATAAGCCTTTGGAAATATGCACTCTTTCCAATTTCTAAAAGATTCTAAATATCATATTTTTCCTTCTCCCAACTAAAAGTCAAACATAATGTGTAATAAATGTTACCTTCATAAATTTAAATGTAAAGTAAATTTTTTCATAATTTGCAAGAAAACTGTTTATGAAAACCTATTCTCTTGTCAAAATAGCTCTCTAACGTTGTTTTGAAATTAATAAAGTCATCATTATATATGTTTTAGTGCAGAACCAATGAATATTAATTGCTTAATTTTGCCATGTACCAATGGCAGAATTTATATGGTGTGGAGAAATGACTGGTGCTATAGTTCTATGGAACAATAGATCTAAATTTGGCCTGAACGTTTTGTTTGTGACTAGTGTCCCCTACCAGCAGAATATATTATACATCTTGCCCTATTGTTCATGAGGCCCATTCTTATGCAGAACAGGGCTTCCATCAGCTTAACCAAGGGATGACTTTACCAGGAGGAAATATAGCATGTTCCTTCCAAATATGCTTTGAGAAACTTCAGTCCGGGTTTAGACAACCCTCCCTTCATTGCCTTCAGCCTACATCAGAAAGTTACGTGACTTCGTAGCAAACATGCAGTTACCTGGAAAAGATTTGCTTGTGTGCTCACACTGTTTTCTCTACAAATAATAGCATTCCCTAGAGAAAAATGTTGGCTCTACATGCCTTTGGTTTCCATATTCTCTGAATATGTTTTTCCTTTTTTAAAAAAGAAGTGTTACATTTGAACTCCAATAAACTTCAGACAGATTGTATATCCATTCTATGCCAAATTTTCTCCCATCATGCTAGCTGCTATTTGTCATTCCTAACCATTCAGGAACTCGCATTTAGTTTGGGTTCCTGTGCATTTTGTTTTATATATTCTAAATAAAGCCATGTTTTAAATGGCAGAGAAAAGACACACAAATTGGAGAGCCATTCCCCACTGTGACTGTACATTCCCCCACTGAGCAATTTGAGTCTTAGAAAATTTTTATTCTTCCTTTTATAGTATAGGTAAGAAAAGGATATTTTGTAAGAATTTCTCATGAATTTAATAATAAGACAGACATCAAAACATTTAATTATATATGAAGCAGTGATAAGCGCTAAATGAAAAATAGTATAACCATTTTTAAAAAAACAAAATTAAATTTAGTTAGTCATTTTACTTCAGGAATTTCTCTAGAATCATGGTGCTATGGGAATTCCATAGATGTGATTTAATCCATGGCTCTGCCTTCAGGGAAAATAGAGATCTCATTTGTGTAAACTTCTGTGCAAGGGATTCCAGAATCACAGAATCACTCTTATGCGTCCATTTCAGTAGAGATTCAGTATAATTCAGAAAACGTCATATATAAATATATTGTTCTAAATATACTATCTTAATGCTCTAAAATACCAATTAACCTGGGTTAATTGATGGTTTAATCAAGTAACCAATAATTTACTTCTCAGAAAAAAAAGACAAAGCCAAGAAGATGAGCCTATAGTGTGTAGTTACTATTTCAAGCAGCTTCTAGGGCAGGGGTGGGCAACCTTGTTGTGAGTGTGTGCCAAAACTAGCAAAATCTCTGACTCAAAATTCTTCTGCGTGCCAACCCTAATTTTTTGAGCACATGTTACGCCTACTTGATATCGCTTAAGGTGTACGTATGTGAAGAACCTTGAAGAAATAATAAAATTCATTCGAGCGACAAAAACACAGTATATGATGATGAAAAATACATTTATTTTTTAATGTATACATGTACACTGATAGTCCGACAGAAAACTTTATGACTCCGTTTGATATTATCAGTGGGACTTTTGCTGCTGCATCACTGATGACAGAGATTTTACATCAGGTTTATATTTTGTGACCTTCAGAGATATGCACGAGCTACTACTTTCATCCGTCAGGCTACTCCTATTACGAGACTTAACAAAATTCATCACTGAGAACAAAGATTCACAAGCGTATGTGGATGAAACCAAAACACTGGTCGGATCTAGGAAGGCAGGGAGAGTTAAGGCAGAGGCATAGAAATTGCTCTTCCCCTCTCTCGTCAATCCATGTCTATGGTCTTTAAGATAACTTGTTATGTAAAATTATTTATTTATCTAAGATGCACCTACACTGAATTTATCTGAAAAATAAAAAAGTCGATATTAAGAAAAAAATTGTAAATTGAAGATTATAAGAGAGGGTTTCATGTGCCAGCAAAAGTTACTGGTGTGCCATGTTTGGCACGCATGCCAGGGGTTGCCCACCCCTGTTCTAGGGAATGCATGTGAACTCTGTTTATTCTCTGACCCTCATGTGTACTTCTTAAAACTAGAGGGTATGATATAAAGCTCAGATGATTGGAAGCAGAAGGCACTGCAAAAACCAAAGTCTTTCAAGAAAGATTGCATTGCCCAGCCGACATGGCTCAGTAGTTGAACATCAACCCATGAACCAGGAGGTCACGGTTCAATTCCCAGTCAGGGTACAAGCCCGGGTTGCAGGCTCAATCCCCATTAGGGGGCATGCAGGAGGCAGCCGACTGATGATTCTATCTCATCATTGATGTTTCTCTCTTTCTCTTTTCCTCTCTCTGAAATCAATAAAAACATATTTTAAAAAAGAAAGAAATATTGCATTGTGGTCCTTATACTGTATTTGCTATGGTAGGAAAATATCCTAACTCACTTTACAATGATTTTCAACATTGGTTGAAATTAACTTTTAACTTTTACTCCCATTAAATTTAAAGCTGAGTTGAGAGAAAATTGCAATTTGCATACCATTTCTAAAATACTCTGATCAATCAAGCTTTTACCATGTGTGACTTAGAACTCATTAAAAATGCTGAAGCAAATTCATCAATTTAAAACAATGTTTGCTGTTGTTTTAGTGAGGCTAAAGTCAACCTAACATGGTTTGAGTCTTCATCCTCAGACGTTATACACTGACTGTGGTCACATTCTCAATGTGTTATGTCAAGAAACAGACTAGCAAAAAGGAATAAGGCATGGAAAGAGTAACATTAAAGCCACTTAAGCCCAGTTAGAAGGCCTGACCTGATGCCAACATCAATATTTTATTTTTTATTTTTTTGGAATGTAAAAATATTTATGCTTCTGAAATCTTAGAAATTTCAAAAAATAGATTGTATTTTTAAACAGCAAGTGGGACTTCCTGAGCCTTAGGGTTTTATATAGCTTTTTTTATTTGTTGTTTGTTTCTTGACTTTTCTGTCAGTATCATTTCTAAATTAGAACATAGGCATTTTAATTTTGGAGACATTCCATAGTGAACAGAATGCAGCTAGGTGGACAAATCAAGTTTACTGATTTCTTTCCCCTTCTTGGTCCTCCATAACAAGAGCTGTTTTAACAAAACAATATGGAAGCTCATGAAAGTCCTCAATTTGTACATTCTTTATTCTCAACCTTCTCCGCAGCGTTACCTTTCACTGAGCCAGACTCATGAAAATTCCTTTAGCTTAGAATTTGTTCTTTATACACCTAGGCCAAGGCTTCCTAGCATCAGATTTCTGAGCAAAAAAGAACATACAAACTGGGAATTACCACCTAAGAGGAGACCACATTTTCTCCTCTCCATCACTATTTTCCACATTCAAAGCAAAGAATGTCTTTCTTTTTTTAATTCAATTCATTGGGATGACATTAGTTCCTAAAATGATATAGGTTGCGGGTATACAGTTCTATAATACATCATCTGTATATTGTATTGTGTGTTCACCAACCCAAACAAAGAATGACTTTTTAACAAGGTAACTATTGCTCACAAGGCCTCAGTTTGATAGTTGAGAGACTTATTTTTGTACTTTGTATTTGTATTTAGGATCAACTCAAAAGTAAGTGCCACTTGGGTTATCTGCACTTGTTTACAAATACGTTACACTGAGACTAAAGCACGCATGTACTTGCCAGGACCTAGGGTGTAGGTGCCAGAGTGTTGTCGTTACCAGGCATTCTCTAAGTCCCCGCATTACTGTTACATTCAGCATACTGATAAAGAGGAAACCACAATAGAAAAACCAAGGTGGTCATCTGGTGCTTACAAAATAATAAAAATTTAAAACGAAATTAAAAATTTGGGCTTACTTATAAACCATCAATCCCCATAATAATACTCCAGCATAACCAGTGAGAGAACCTGCTTACTAGGAAGCTGGTAATAGAAGCCAGGAAACCAAAAAAACCTCTGTGACCAGAGGAACCCAGCTCAGAGCGAGTCCTAATGAGTAAGGGGGCTGCTCTTAGGCTCATGGAGGCGTAAGCCTTTGGGGGCATATCCTTCACTTTATCTTTTCTCCTGTTCATACCTATTCTTCAAGCCCATCCTAACCTAATTTCAGGAATGCGGACATTTCTCAAGGAGGAAATCCTACCTGTACGGCTGGCTTGTTTCTATGCTCATAACAATCTACTTGTAAGGAAAGTCATTGAAGAATTGTTTTCAGCCATTGTGCCACAGAGTCTGGAGAAAAGTTAAGCGAGTAGACAAAGCCAAAAAAAAAAAAAAGGCAAATAGGGAGAAAAAACAGATGTATGAAATCCTAACCTCTAACTAGACAGTCACCTCATCCCCTCCCCCCATGTTTAGTCACACATCCGGGAACTGGGACCGGAAGACATGAGGCAAAAGCATCACGCCACGCAATAGGAAGGTTCCCCAGTCAGCAAAGAAGTCATGGAGAGCCCTAGCCGGTTTGGCTCAGTGGATAGAGTGTGGCCCGCGGGCTGAAGGGTCCCAGTTTCAATTCTGGTCAAGGGCATGTACCTCGGTTGTAGGCTCGGTTGTAGTCCCTATCCTTGCGTGTGGGAGGCAACCAATCCATGTGTCTCTCTCACATCGATGTTTTTCTCTCTGTGTCTCTCCCCCTCTCTTCCACTCTCTCTAAAAATCAATGGAAAAATATCCTCAGGTGAGGATTAACAAAAATAAAAATAAAAATTTTAAAAAAACAGAAGTCATGGATAAAGGTAGCTGCTAACTGGTTTGAATGTGTTGGCTTCAAAATTATTACCTATAATTAATATTTTCTCAGAGCTTACAGAATAGGTAGCATTCTACTAATGGAGGGTGGTGTGGAAAAGACACAGACTCAACGTCCATTTAATAAGGTAGACCTTTGTGTTCAGTCCAGAGTTCACAAGTATTGAGTTAAATATCTAATCAATTTTTTAAAACTATGTGTATATAATCTGCTAAAGCACCACCTCAGCCAGATTTTGCCAGGTGGTGTTTGTTTGTTTTAGTAGCAGATGAGTTTATCAGTCAAAGTCAAAACTCAGTTTTGATTTTAAACATTGGATAATAAAACCATGTTCCTTTCTCTTCTATTACAAACAAAGTCTGAGCAGTAAATAAAGACTTCACATACTTAAGTATATATCAGTTAATAAGCATTACCTACAGCATGAAAGATACTACACTGGCCTTGGGGGGACAAAAAGAGCTCTCATCCTTAGGAATCTTAGAGTTTAATTAGAGAAATAAGAAATGATATTAGAGAAATAAGACAGTATATAATAAGAATATGTGAAAAGATTTTTAAATGATAATGTATATCAAATAAGTGCTACACTAATAGTGGTAACATTTCCTAATCACACCACAAAGGAGAGGTCAGAAAAACACCAAAACCCAGGCAACCCCAAAATTCAGTCGAATGTCTTTCCTGTAGGCCTCTTGAACTTTAGCTTTGCTGGGAAGAACCTAGATATGAATAGAACTGACCATACCGAGGTTGATGTGATGACAGATTGATCCAGTCTGGGGATGACTAGGATTCCATTTATCCCACAGGCTGGAGCCCAGGACAGGAATGTGTTTTTCTAGGACACAACTCCAGCTTTGAGAAGCCCTTCTAGCCAACTCAAGGATCTGTACCAATATTACTTTTTTTTTTTACATTCCATATTACTTTGTATTAGTTTCAGGTATACAGTATAGTGGTTAGACAGTTATATACTTTACAAAGTGATCCCCTTCATAAGTCTAGTACCTACCTGGCAACATACATGATTATTACAATATTATTGATTATGTTTTCTATGCTGTACTTTAAGTCCCTGTGAAGAAGGTGAAGGGATTAAGAAGTACAAATTGATAGTTACCAATATTGTAATTTTTTATGTATGTCTTGACATGAAAAATTTGCGAAGCTCTGTGAGACCAGCAGAGAGTCACAACACAAGGAAGTAATGCTTGTTTTGAGGAAAGTCTGGGAAGAGAGGGAAAGGGAGAAGGTGCTTGCTTGTTTGTCTCCTCCTTTATAAAGACTCTAATGAGCCACTTCAAGGCAGGAAACTGACTCCTCATCTTTTTCCCAGGGCTTTGTTGTGTCTCACATAATATTTATTTAAAACTGAATTGGATGAATCAATGTCTGGATCAATGATTCACTGAGTAAGTGTCTGCTACCTCCCCTCCCACTCACTCTTCAACTCACTCCAGTCCAGCTTCCCATCCCCACCACGTTTCCACATCTACCCTTGCTGGTGTTTTCAGGGACTTCCTCAATTTCCATGTGGCTAGATCAAATGATTGCATTTTTATTCTCATCTTACTTGATGTCAGCATGACTTCAATCTCCAGATTGTGCCTCTCATTTAAAAAAAAAAAGTCTCTTGTTTCAGCTTCTGTGACATCATGCATTTCTGGTTTTTCTTTCCTTTCTGGTCCTGGTTAGTCCATTTTATTGGCCCTTCTACTTGGCCCTTAATTCCACATCCAATCCCAGACCCACTCTCACATGACAAGGCCTCATCTCTCCAGCTTTAGGCCCCACCCAATTTAAATTTCAGCCCCAACCTCTCTTCTGACCTCTGCACTCCTGTAACCAATGGGTTAAGTCTCAGAGTTGTCTCTACTTGAACTTACCTGACACCGAGTTGAGCTCTTCGACCACCCAGTCCACTCCCCGTGCCGTCCTCTCTACCTCCAGTGCCTACAGGACAACATCAACTCAGCTTCGTATGATAGGAGCTGAGCATCTTCTTTGATAGCTGCCTCTCCCACACTCCCACCATCAGTCCATCACCAAGTCTCTGCTGATGATTCTGCCTCTAAAATGTAACTTAGGCCTGACACGTCTCTCAATCTTCATCACTAGCACTGCATTTTTATTTCCCGAACTGTCCTCTCTTACCTGTTAATACTGACTCTGGTCCTCTTCTTCCCAATATGTTCTACTCAGGACTAGCAGGGACATCTTTGAAAACTGCAAATCAAATCACATCACCCACCTAACTTAAAAACTGTGGGTAGATTCTCAGTGCTTAACATAAACTACAAGGCATTGAATAATCTGGTTGCCACCTAACTCTATAGCATCATCTCATACCATCCTTTTCTGTCACTCACTGAACTCTAGCCACAGGTTCTGTTTTCAGAACTAAAATCAAACCAGTGTGTTCACCTAGCTCAGCAGTTCTCAAAGTGTGATCCCCAGAGCAGCAGCAGTGACATAACCTGAGAACTTAAAGAAAATATAAATTCTCTAGCCCCATCCTAGACCTACTGATGTACTGAATCCAAAAACTCCAGGAGTAAGCCCCACAGCTGATTCTGATGCACACTCTACTTTGAGAACCACTGATCTAGCTGAACTGAAAAAGGAATTCCTGCAAGTTCCACTTTTACTGTTTGTTTTCATTACTTAGACACAACTGATTTGTCAGGTTCTTTTGGTGGATTTAGTGAAGGAAAGATATTGGAGGCTAGCATTGCTTGTCCAACTTGGTAAATTGGCCCCTGTTGAAGGAGGGAAAACCGTAGGTGGATTTTGAATTGTGAGTGAAAGATATAGACATAATTATCTGTACTTTTTTGTGAGCCTTTGGATGTTCTGCTATACCATGTCTTGACTTAAGTAGCGGTCAGCTGATACTCACAGAACTATGGTCTAAGTGCAAGCAAGCCTTCCTTAAGTAAAAAGCTGGACCCTCTTACTGTCCAACATTGCCTCTCAGTGTCTTGAGTCATTAGTAAAACTTGCATGTGTATGTCTTTTTCTCTCTCTTAAATCACAAGTTCACTGAAACTAGTCATTGCACTTCATAATTTTTCATGTTTTCCTCATTGCCTTGTAATACCAAGTTTTTAGTATATATTGAATGAGTGGTTGACAGAATCACTTTCTTTGCTTTAATTTGGAATAAAAATAAACCACTGCATGTTTTAAAATGTGATGCAAGAAGACAATATCTTTTTCCCAGAGAATATTTAGTCGTGACCTTCATCTGTGAGAGTGCCGAAGTTCTTTTTCTATGAATTCTTAAATCTCTATGGCGTTTTCCAGAGAGTTACAGCAGCTGTTTGTCTTCACATGAAAGACCGTTATGTACTAAGAATCATTCACTGACAGCCTGCTTCATTTATGTCCCTACCTTCCCATCAGGCCTCAGAAACCACCCACTCGTCAGCCTCCTTTCATGTAGCAGAGCAACATTTATGGCCTCCTGATGTTTTTCTGTGTATGTACAAAATTACTGCCCCAGAACATGTTTAAGTGTTTGAGAAGTGTTTTAGAACTATTGTGCAATTTAGTAGGACTATTGGAAGCAAGAAAAAAAATTTTTCTATGTATCACATTAGCCCTTCTTGCCGTACGAGAAGGAATCCAACAGTCTCCCCGAGGGACTGGCTCTGGTCTGAGAGCCAAAAGCTCATTAGCCTCCCTCCTACTTCCTCTCGTGGCTTCCAGGGCTCTAAACAAGCTATAAAAGCAAAAACCCAGGACTGACTGCTCAGCTTCTGCGATTTCTCTTTCCTTGTTGGTTTTTTTTCCAGTTGTTTTATAAAATAATTGCCATAAGTTACAGGATCCTAACAAAAATATTCTCTGTTATGATCCTCACTTACAGTGAGTGCCTTCGTTGGGTCTGTTTTTGACATAGTTCATTCATATGCCTACGTAATTTCAAGAAACTCAAACATTTCTTAGCATTTAATGTTTAAACAAATCAATCACTTGAAATATCTTATGGTAAATAATCTTTCTACAGCATCACCAAAGTACTGACAAAAGACTATTTGATACCCTAATAGTTGCCTTATATACATGGCATATGTGTGTAGCATATAAGACACACAAACATAATGTCTTTTAGATTTATCAAAGAAAACACCATTGTGATTGCATTTTGGTTGGTTTAACATATACGTGTGTGTGTGTGTGTGTGTCTTTGTGTGTGTGTATTTTAATTTATGTCAGAGAGAGAAAAGTAGAGGGAGAGATAGAAACATCAAAGATGAGAGAGAAATCATTGACTGGCTGCCTCCCAAATGCTCCCACTGGAGATCGAGCCCACAATCTAGGCATGTGCCCTGACCTGGAATCAAACCATGACCTCCTGGTTCATGGATCAACTCTCAATCACTGGCCACACCCGCCCGGCGCATTTTGGTTGATTTAAATTGCAAATTTTCAAGTTCAGTAACGGCTTTGCAATAGTTTGATGTGTATTATGATTCTAATCTGAAAAATACATATATTCAATTTTTCATTTAATAAATAAAGTACATGGTTTGAATTTGGTTTGGAATGTAAGGGCTTACTCAGATTAACCCAGAAAACGGTATTATATTGTTAAAATTGGAGCTTGTTTTAAAGTCACTTTTAAGGAATTGCCCTAGAGACATGTACTACATGTTTCCCAATAATATGAGCTACTAAAATTCTTTAGTTTGATTCCTATGGTACCTCTAGAGAGTCCCCTTGTTAACACATTTGAGAGAGAAAAACAACAAAAATTTTATTATTTTTTTCAATATGTTTTTATTGATTTTTACAGGGAGAGTAAGGGAGAGGTATAGAGAGATAGAAACATTGATGAGAGAGAAACATCATCAATCCGCTGCCTCCTGCATACCCCATACTGGGAATTGAGCCCGCAACCCACACACATGCCCTGACCAGGAATCAAACCAGCAACCTCTTGGTTCATGGGTCAATGCTCAACCGCTGAGCCACATTGGCCAGGCAAAATTTTAAAAACATGGCTAGATTTCTCTCTGATGTAAAACAGAAAAATAATCCAGTCTGATTTGTCAGACTTTGCATTCACTGTTCTCCAGTAACAGACTTGTTCCTATTCTGCTCAGTGACACCTCTCATTAAGCCACAAAACTGGATGCATTGAGATACATTAGCTGTATCACATATATAATAATCTATAATAATAAAAGCATAATATGCTAATTAGACTGGAGAGCCAAATGACCTTCTGAATGTCATTCCAGATGTCCTTCCGGATGAAGCCGCTGTGGCAGGGACTGAGGCAGAGGTGGTTAGGGGTGATCAGGCAGGCAGGTGAGCAGTTAGGGGCGATCAGGAAGGCAGGCAGAGGGGGTTAGGGGCGATTAGGCAGATAGGAAAGTGGTTCAGGGTAATCAGGCAGGCAGGCAGGCAAGTGGTTAGGAGTCAGCAGTCCCAGATTGCAAGAGGGATCCCAGATTGCAAGAAGGTGCAGGCCGGGCTGAGGGATACTATGCATGAATTTTGGGCATCGAGCCTCTAGTAATTCATAAGCCAGCTTGCTGGATTGGTCTGCACTAATACAACACTAGGGTAACTTTCTGTATTTTCAAAGTCTCTAAAATATGTTTATAATCAGAAAAACTATTTATTTTCAAAAGGAATAATACCACTAACTAGTGAAGGAATTATTTTATGCCTTATAGGATTACTATAGAGATTAAATAAAATACTGTATATAAATATTCAATAACAATAAGATATTCATATGCATTACCTTATCTCTGTATATATGTCAATATGGTATAAGGACCATATGCCTTGCCCTAGCTGGTTTGGCTCAGTGGATAGAGCGTTAGTCTGTAGACTGAAGGGTTCTAGGTTTCATTCTGGACAAGGGCACATACCTCAGTTGGAGGCTGATCCCTAGCCCTGGTCAGGGTGCATGTGGAAGGCAACCAATAAATGTTTCTCTCTCACATCAATGTTTCTCTCTCTCCCCCTCCCTTCCACTCTCTCTAAAAATCAATGGAAAAATATCCTCATGTGAGGATTAACAAAACAAAACAAAAAAAGAAACAAAAAAAACTATATGCCTTATATGCTCACATCACATTTTGTTGAAAAGTCTAAGTTCCTTAAGGGTAGAAATAGATTTTTATTATGTTATATGTAATTCCTATGTTTACTTAAAATGTACAGGGGAGCTCAATAAATATAAATTAATAAATGATGACTATCAACCCAAGCAAATGCTTAACTGCAAAAGAGAGTAATGAAGGCTAAAGACCAGCTTCCATTAGGACTGCCACACACAAAAAAAATAATAATAATAATGCTATTTAATTGTAACAGGGGGAATTTGTATTCTTTATATTAAGGGTAAATTAATGTCTTTGAACATCAAATAGTCTTTTAAAGGAGCTCCAAAAAACCTAGCTCCTTAGGAAATAAGATAAATTTATTTAGGTATAGTTTTGCAGATGTGTACAAAAGATCAAATAAGTTCCTCATTTAAGTATATAGGTAAATGTAGTAGTTATTTGTTGCTGCATCACAAATTACCCACAAATTTAACAACTCAAAATAACTATGAACACTTAAAATCTTTATGGGTCAAAAATTCAGGAGCAGCTTAGTTGGCTGGTTCTAGCTTGGCACCTGTCAAGATTTCTGAAGGCAGGACTAGGGCTGGAGGATCTGTTTCCAATGTGGCTCATTCACATGGCCATTGTAGTGTGAACTATGTAGGGGCACTTGAGTGTCCTCATGACATAGGAACTAGTTTATACCAGTGCAAGCTGTTCTGTGATGCCTTTTAACACACCCTGTCAGAAGTCACACACCCATCACTTCTGCCGTTCTCTATAAGGGAGGGGATTGAGGCTCTATCTTTTAAAGAGGGTTGTGTCAAAGAACTTATGGACATATATTAAAACCATCACACTAAGCTCTATGGGTCATACCATAGAGAAATCATATGAGGCCTATGCAGTAAAGAAATATTACTTCCTAGACCTCATAAGGTTTCAGTTTGGCTAAGATTTTTTCCGACAGACATTTCAGCACAAATGAAGAATTATTTTAAAATTTGGAACTTTAAAGATAAGCTAAACTTTATAACTAAGAAAACTGCAGGACTAGATCTGAGGTCTCTAGAAACCCAGTTTTTTCCTTTGGGGTTTATGATATGTTAGAATGTCAGATCCATATAAAATCAATGTAAAAATCTAAATTCAAGTTAACATTTTGTGTCCAACAATGTATGTCTTATAAGGGGTACAAGTAGATAAACATACTAAAGTACTTGCACTTTAAGTAGAACAAAGAGCTTCCAAACATATAACAATTATTTGTTTATTTTATCAATTGACATATGGTTATCTTTCAAAGCAGAATTGATCACAGGTGTTCAACAGCAGTGGCTACCAGTTAGACTAGCCAATAGATAATATCTTAAATGTTTTGATTAACTAATTAAGCATTTAATGAAAGCAATTTTAATTTTCTATTTGAAATTTTGTTTATTATAAAGAAAATTTACTATTGTTGTGTGTGTGTGTTTTAAGTTCAAAGCCCAATGTAAATAATGCAATTGAATAAAAATATCTTTTAAGTTCTACTTCAATAAATCTTTAATTTTTAGTACTCAGTGTTCCCAGAGTGAAGGATAAGTGGAAAGATACCATTTGTAAATAAAATTTTTGACCCAAATACTAAAGAAAAGAGTTGGGGAATTAAAAATAGGCTTACAGAGAAGGTAACACATTTACTAAATTCCTATAAAAGACACTTAAAAATAGGTCACTTCTTTCATCCGGGCCATGTGGGTTTGTTTATTGGGAGAGCCTGCAAATAACCGCCAATTTTAAAAGTGTTTCTTTCTTATCAAAAAAAAAGGATAGATAGATAGATAATAGATATTTCAGAAAATCTTCCAGTTTTGCTGAGAACTGGATGAATTATCCTTCAGATTTAGGGCTCATGTGATAATGACTTCCTATTAAAAAAAAAAAGGCAGTGGCTAATTGGAAAGAGAAAAGGGCCTCATCACAGAGGAAACATTCTCTTTGTCACTAAAATGCACTGATTGCTTAGTGCTCTCACTTTGGAAAAACTTTATAATCTCTAGTTCCTTTATTGACTATTTCCTTATTTAACATATAGATTAATAAGCCTGAATATTTAAAAATATGTAATTCTTTCCTAGTACTACATTTTTCATTTTAAGTAATTGGGATGATATCAGTTTTGGGGGGAAATCCTGCTATATTGTAATCATGAAAAGGGGAAAAATGGCAATATTGTTTTCATATTTTTTATTTTAAATTGTGCTACTAAATATTTTATTCTGATAATTACAGAAAATAGATCATTGGATGAAGTTGTACCCAAAACAAAAGTTAGAGTTACCCCAAGGGGAAACTAAATTCTCTCTGGACCACAGCTTACCTCTTTGACTTTCCTTTCTCAACCTTCCTTCCATTCTTCTAAAGTCCTGATGCAAACTCCTTTCCTTCCTTCTATATAATCTCTCCCTCTGTTTGGCCCCTCCTAGTATCTTTAATTCAGCCACCCCCGCTCCTGTATTTCCCCCCACACGCACTATACACAGCCCCCATAGATGTGAGCATTAGTTCCTTAGTGATACTGGTCAAGAGTACTGAACAAAGTCATTTTGTTATTTGTGGAGAGTGTTCCTTGTCCCCACATATTGCCAGGAGAAGTGGGCTTCTTGTGATAGCAAGAGAAAAAAAATTTCCCTGAGACTGGCATGGGAGAACGAATGGAATTTATTTGCTTGGAGTTAAATCCCTGAGTTTCCATTTCCTTTCGTCCAACCAAGGAAGAAGTCCCTTTCTGCTCTCAGCAGAGCTGGGATGAAAGCTGTTGCTCAGAGTTTTCACTCCATGTTGGGGCACATTCCAATCCAGCATCAGGATAGCTTTGTTTGTGTTCCCAGTTGTAGTCCATCAGTCCATTGCCTGTGGGGTCAGCCACATGGGTGTGGAGGTAACACAGGCAAATGCAAGAGAGCCACAAGAACCAAGAGCACCAAGAGAGCCACCAGCCACAAGAGAGCGAGCTCCTTTAACTGGCGGATTATATATTCCCAAATTTCGTGGACTTGCAGTGGCCCCATCTCCTCTGGCCAAGTATCTCTGTTCCCAGGTTTGACTAACAGACACCTTCCCCTCTCACCTGGACTTTACTGTGCATGCGTCCATCTCCTCTTTGTTGGACCCCTTCCCCAGTGATTTGCAGGGAAGGGACGGATGGTCCCCTGAGGAGTGTGAAATTGCAGCTTCCTGGTGAAGCTGCCCTGATGGCCATGCTTATAATGCCTGGCCTTCCCTTTGCTTCTTTTCTACTATTAATAACTAGCTAATTACAACAGTAACAATTTCATCCCTGTCTTTTCTCCTAGAACTGTAAAGTATTGCCTTCTCTGCCTGTCTCTTATATTCTACTCAGCCTTGAATGAACATTTGTTGAAAATATATTTTTAAAACATTTAGTTGATGATAAAATCAAAATTTGATCTACGTTCTAAAAGTATATGTCAATTTCAGTTAACCATGTTCCTTCCTCCTGGAAATAAACATTCCCTCCCCCAACTTCCGATGTGAGAAAGGGCTTCCCCCACACCACCAAACAATTCTCCAGTTTTGTGTCCTATAATTTAACCCAACTCTGACACTATCTACCTGCTGAAAACATCAGATCCCACATGTTAAGAGGTCAGTCCTACAAGACTGCCCTCCACCCCCCACTTCAGATGCCAATCAAAAGTTTAGGTGTCACCTGTGCTTCTGTTTACCAGCTATCAGTTAGAGATATCAAGGACCCTCCTCCTTGGGCTTGATTAACTTGCTCATGGAATTCAGAGAAACAGTTTACCTACTAGATTACTAATTTATTATAAAAGGGTATGATTCAGGAACAAGCAGATGGAAGGAATGCTTAGGGCATGGTTTGAGGAAAGGAAATGAAGCTTCCATTCCTTCTCCAAGTAGCCAAACTTAGCAAACTTTCATTTGTTTACCGTCAATAAGCTCTCGAAACCCCTTCCTTCTTATTTTTATGGAGGCTTAATTGCAAGGTGTGATTGATTAAATCATTGGCCAATGGCAACCAACTGAACCTCCAGCCTCTCTCTCCTCCCCCAAGGTGGAGGTAAAGGTGAGGGGAGGGGTAGGACTGAGAGTTCTAACCCTCTAATCACATGGTTGGCTCCACTGGCAACCAGCCCCCATCCTTAGGTGCTTTCCAGAAGTCACATCAGGAACATAACAAAAGACACCTTTATCACTGTCATCACTTAGGAAATTCCAAGAGTTTTAGGAGCTCTGTGCCAGGAAGGAGACTAACTATATTTTCTTATTATAAATCACAATATCACACCTTTTTTTCCCTTTCTGGAGCTCCCCATAGGGTGCCAGGGGCATGGAATGGTGTAGATGAAGTTCATACAAAGTACTTCCATATAAATTATCATATAAACTGGGACACTTTTGAGAGTTAAAGGAGTTGCTAAAATTAATTGTGATTACTGCAAAAACACAAACCAAAAAAAATGCTACTCAAAAATTACATAACCATAATAGTTTTGTTGTTGTTGTTTTTAATATATTTTTATTGATTTCAGAGAGGAAGGGAGAGAGAGAAATAGAAACATCAATGATGAGAGAGAATCATTGAACGGCTGCCTCCTGCACGCCCTCCACTGGGGATCAAGCCCACAACTTAGGTATGTGCTCTGACCAAGAATTGAACCATGACCTCTGGTTCATAGATGGATGCTCAACCACTGAGCCATGCCATTTGGGCCATTATAGTTTTTTTAAATTTATCTTTATTGTTGAAAGTATTACAGATGTCCCCTTTGTTTGTGTATTTGTTTCCTACCATCATAGATTTTTATATTATACTAGAGGCCCAGTGCACAAAAATTTGTGCACTCGGGGGGCGGGGGAGGGGGG
>NW_005356870.1:6459526-6474709 GCF_000412655.1 Myotis brandtii | reverse complement strand
AGGCGGGGAATGTTGGAGTCTGCAGCAAGCAAGCCTCGTGCTCGCTTCAGTGCCTGGCTGCCGGCCGCCATCTTGGCTGACAGTTAATTTGCATATACTCACTGATTAGCCAATGAAAAGGGTAGCGGTCGTACGCTAATTACCATGTTTCTCTTTTATTAGTGTAGACTAGAGGCCTGGTGCATGAAAATTCATGCATGGGGAGCGGGGTCTCTCAGCCCAGCCTGAGCCCTCTCACAGTCTGGGACCCTTGGGGGATGCCCACCTGCTGGCTTAGGCCTTTTCCCCGAGAACAGATGATCTAAAAGAAATAATCATATCCTTGGGTAAGGATTTTTTGAAAAGGTAATGGTCGCATGAAAATTCAGTGCTTGCGGGACCGAGGGGACTGGGGGACTCTGGCAGCAGACGCACGGAGCGGCTGGACCCACCAGGGAATGGGCCCAGCCACACCATGCACCTGCTGCCCCCCAGCAGGGCTGAGGGAACTGGGTGCTGACATCTTGTGGCTGTGGGCACCACCATCTTGTGAAGGCGTGATGGTCAATTAGCATATTACCACTTTATTATATGAGATGATAAACTAGAGGCCTGGTGCATGATTTCGTGCATGGGTGAGGTCTCTCTGGGTGGCCTGCAGGGATCGGGCTAAAACCCATAGTCCAATGTTGCCTGCAGCTCCTACCTGCCTCTCCCACTCATCCCGGCCCCACTGTGCCTGCCACTGGCTCGTGCCAAATCAGTCTCAATTGGGAGAGGCTTGTGTTGCCGCAGGAGCACTTGCCAGCCATAAGCCCTGTGTCTGGCACCCTCCCAAGGGGAGTGTCCTGCAAGATAGGGCTGAAACCGGCTTTCTGACATCCTCTTAGGGGTCCCAGATTGCGAGAGGGTGCAGGCCAGGCTGAGGGGCCCCACCAGTGCATGATCAGGCCGGGGAGAGGACGCGGGAGGGCTCCAGGGCATTTATGGCCCATCTCACTCAGTTCCAATCAGCTGGACCCCAGCAGCAAGATAACCTACCAGTTGGAGCATCTGCCCCTTGGTGGTCAGTGCATGTCATAGCAACTGGTCGACCAGTTGACTGTCTGCCCCCTGGTGGTCAGTGCACGTCATAGCGAGCAGTTGAGCAGCCTTAGCATATTACGCTTTGATTGGTTGTTCTGTTGTTCTGCCATTCGGTCTATTTGCACATTACCCTTTTATTATGTAGGATAATGAAACACCCTTGTACTCTATACAGTCTCTAGCAGAACTGCTCCTCCAATTGTCATAGCATAGTAAGAAGCTAGGAAAATTCCAGGACAAGCAGAATAGGTAAACTAAGACTAAAAACAGTTAAACAGCAGTTTGCAGCCACCTAGTAAATTCTATCTTCCCTAAACCAAGGACACTTAAGAGTAAATGGTTTGCACTTCTCTAACCAGAGGGAAAATTGTTTGAATCACCTCACCCTACTTAGGGAGACAGATAACAGAAATCCATTAAATTCCATTGGCTAACTATACCCAAAGACAGAGAAATTAACAGAATAAAATCTCATTTTGGCACAGCAGCATAAAACTGATGAATATTCTATTGATCCTCCCCTAGACACTCAACCTTTAACACTTCAGGAAACCAAGGTCCCTCCAGGGGAGCATGCCCATGCCATTCCCTTCCCCGCTTCTTCCCTCTAAGGGACCCCATGAGACTTGTAACAAGGGGAGCAATAGGCAGCTGCAGCTTGTCCCGGGCTAACCCCTGAACTTGTCTCCAAGGCCCCCTTTTCTCTGACTTCTCAGTGAGCTGAAGCAGCCCAGCCTAAGCTCTCCTCTTAGTTCTTCTAGTCCTTTCCTTTTTTCACTGTCCTAAGTGTATCTTTACTGCAACCAATGAATTCTTTCTTACTTTGCTAAACTTTGTCTCTTGATTGAACTCTTTCCCTCAAGAAAACAAGAACTGAGGTCTGGTCGTCTCCCCAGTAATATTCTCCTTGCCCACATTTCATATGCATATTTCACATACACCTAACCCACATTTCCCTCCTGCCCTGCAGGCTCTGAGGATCCTGCTGGCTCCAGCAAGCACCAGAGCAAAACTGGCAGGTACACCAAGTGACAGGTAGGGCAGCAGTGCCAGATGCTTTTGTCACCACCAGAAATCAGGAGCTAGCTGTCCCTAAGCACTTATGTCTGAGTGTACTTCGTTAGACCAGGGAGCAGCCTGCCTGCTGTTCTTAAAAGGGAGGTGTTTTTTAGATTACATCTGGAAAGGGTTGGGAAAAAAAGTCTGTTTATCACTAGTCATTACATTAAAGTGAGAACTGTTCTCAGCATGTGAACCTCACACCTACTAGACAAGACCATAGGAGCCGGAAAGACAAACCCACCCTGACTGACAGTGATACAGCTATTTGTAACTTTATGTCATCGAAAAATGAACATTACAAAACTCAGCATATTCTTACCATACAATTTGCAATTTCACTCTTTGGTATTTACCCAAAGGAGTTGAAAATGTAAGTCACAAAAACCTGCACATGGATGTTTATAGAAGCTTTATTCATAATTAATTGTCAAAACCTGGCAGCAACTAAGATGTCCTTCCATAGGTGAATAGATAAATAAACTGGTACATTCAGACAAGGCAATATTATAGTCCATAAACGTGGGTAACAGTATAAACATAGTAATAAATAATGAAAATAATAATAATAGCCCTGGTTGGTGTGGCACAGTTGGTTGGAACATCATCCTGTACACTGAACGGTTGCAGTTTCAATTCAGGTCAAGGCATGTTCGGGAAGGTAACCAATCGATGTTTCAGTCTCACATTGATGTGTATCTGTGTGTGTCTCTCTCTTTCTCCCTCTCTCTCTCTCTCTCTCCTTCCCCCTCTCTCTAAAATCAATGAGCATGTCCTTGGGTGAAGATTTTAAAAATATAATAATCTATAATAATAAAAGCATAATATGCTAATTAGACCGGATGTCCTTCTGGACAAAGCCAGGGCTGCAAGGGAAGCCTGGGTCCCGGGTGCCTGCCAGTGGCAGGAGGGAAGCCCAGGTCGCAGGTGCCAGAGGGAAGCCGTTGCCAGCAGCCGGGGGAAGGAAGGCCTACTCTTGCACGAATTTCGTGCATCAAGCCTCTATTATAATAATAAAATTTTAAAATAATGAATAAAAGTATAAGGTAAATAACATAATTTCTGAGTCATGTATGAAATTATAGAAAAATGATATAGTATAAATCTCATTAGGTGTCTGGTTAAATGTGAGTGATTCTCTACCAGTTATTCTCTACCATTCAGAGGTCACCCAAGGTTCCACAAGGACAGAAGATAAAAGTTGTGCATCTTCTGGTACAAGGGTCACTTCCACATATGCCCTCAGGCCCTGATGTTCCAGGATGCACACACCTGGGAGCACAGAACTCCTTTGTAAGGACTCGGGATGGATAGTATCTTTTGCCTATACCTACAAGGGCAAAGAACAGACCCGCCTGGTGACAGGCTTCACGTTAAGGGTGAGGGCTAAGAATGGTGGCCTCCAAACTGGGCAACTTAAGGAAAATAGTTGACAAAAAAAATAAGAATTTTTTTTCAAAATAACAGTAAATAATTACAAATAGTTCAAAATAAATAAAGGAGGAATGAACGTGAGGAAACAAGTTAATCTGACAGAAGGTGGAGGAGGAGGCAGAGACAGACAACCTATTCTCCTTTGAATTATTTCAGAATAAAATATGTAGTCACTTTTTAAAAAAATATATTTTTATTGATTTCATAGAGGAAGGGAGAGGGAGAGAGAGATAGAAACATCGATGATGAGAGAGAATCCTTGGTCAGCTGTCTCCTGCATATACCACACTGGGGATCGAGCCTGCAACCCGGGCATGTGCCCTGACCGGGAATTGAGCAGCGACCTCCTGGTTCATAGGCCGACGCTCAACCCCTGAACCACACTGGCCAGGCTATGTAGTCATGTTTTTATGTCACAATGACAGATCCAACCATAGGAATAATTTGCACTTAGGGAGTTCTGGGATAAGTACTATGTTAATCCCCTTTCGTGCAGTATTTCAATTAATCCCCAAATAGCCTTGAGATGTAGGTATTATTTCTACCTGAGCTCAGAGAGTTCTAGAAACCTGCCAAAAGGCACAGAGCTAATTAGTGGCAGCAGGGAGCCTAGTACTTGTTCATACCCATCATTTTCCATTTTAGCCTTCAGTCTTGAATTCACACTTAGATTCCTTATTTTTACAGCAGATCTTCTATTTCTTTTAGTGCCACCAGAGCACTTGGTAAAAGACTGCACATGTAGTGGTTACTCAATATGTGTCTGTTAACTAATTAACTAGAACTGGGCCCACGAGGCTGAGGATCTGAGAGCACAGCACGTAGCTGGCCGCTGAGCATTCCAGGAGGAGGGAGCAGCATCGTTCAAGCATTTTAAAGCAAACAGTGGGGAGTGATAAACTGTGCGAGGACAGTTGCCTTTGCAATGTCCTTCAGGTAGAGCGAGAACGAGGGTTACACACCAGCAGAAAACTCTGACTCAGGCTAGGAAAATAAGAATATGGACAAAACGGGGAAAAACCCATTATGAGGGACACTAGGAAGAATAAGACGACATAAAGGATAGCACCGAAGGGCAGATGACTTGCTGGTTACCATCGTCCAGCAGGAAAAATAAGCAGTCATTCTGAGGCAGTTGCTCACTGAATAAATCACCTGTCTTAAATGTCATTTTTCCTTACATGTAGTTAGGTTAACGTGTACTAGGAATAATATAATCAAATGTTTAACCCCATAAATTTATGTGTTTTATTTTTATTATTTGAAGCAAGTCACGTGAAAAAAAGAAATGTATTTATGTTTTTTTTATGTTTTGTATTTTCTCAATGGTGTACTTTTTCATTGCAGTTTATATTTAATATTATTTTGTATGAGTTTCAGGTGTACAGCATAGTGGTTAGACAATCATATCCTTTACAAAGTGTTCCCCCTAATATTTCCAAGTACCCACCTAGCACCATATATAGCTATTACAATATTATCAACTATATTCCCTATGCTGGTCTTTACATCCCCATGACTATTCTGTAACTACCAATCTGTACTTCTCAATCCCCTCGCCTTTTTCACCCAGTCCCCCGACCCCCCTTTGAAATGTGTTTAAATTTAATATTTTAAAAATTATTAAATAAATAGTTTCTAGGTAATTCAGGTATGTGGTACAAATTGTGAAGGTGGTATTCAAAGTGCTATAGTTTGGGAAACAGGACTAAATAATATTAAATTTTGCCCACCAAGAAGAGCCTCTATTTTCAATGAAGGAGCGATGACTCTCATAGCTAGAGAAGTATTTTGTAAACCAAAAGGGATGACATCAGATTGTCAGTCAGACACGGCTTTTCAATGAACTTCTTTGTTCAAATGAAAGCAAACAGAAATCATTGACTGGCTAATAATATCGCAGACTGGAGTGATTTCAAAAGAGTCTTTAAATAAAGAGATGGAAACAAACCCATTTTCCAATGCACCTTTTTTTATGTTGTCCTTCATGTCTTCCCCCCAAAAATGTGAAGCCCCAAACCCTTCCTGCTGCCCATTGTACCCACAATGGCCTCTTGTGCCCTCATCTGAGACAGAGCTATTCCATCGCTGAGGGAGGCTTTCCTGAAATTTCTGAGGACATAATCACCCCTTTCTAAATTTCTCTGTAAGATATTTTTGTGGGAACAAAAGTGAATGTTTTTAAAGGAAAGGAATACATTACTCTGCCACTGGTTCCTGCAATTTTTAAAAAGGCAAATGGAGGAAATCTCTATAGAAAAGAACAGAATATTCCCTAAACTTCTGTGTGACATCGCTAATATTTTTTAAAACATGCAAAACAAGCACTGTCTGTAAAGAGAGAAAGCACAAAATTAATGGTAGGGCTTTTTATTTTAATGCGGGATGAAAATGAATCCCTTCATGGAAACTTTCAGTCTGTCATAGCTGCCCATTGTTGGAAGGGGTTAGCTTTCAAAGGGCCTTTTAATGGTAGTATTCTGTGAGCCTGAATACTATATATATATATATAGAGAGAGAGAGAGAGAGAGAGAGAGAGGGGGGGGGAGATATAGATATATAGATATAGATATAGATGAGGAACATAGCATATTAATAAAAATAACATATTAAAGGAGAAAATCATTCTCAATTTTCACCTAAAATCATCAAAAAGAAATTGGATGAATTAGAATGTTTCAATTGTCATTAGATTTAAAAAGATCCAGATACGACATCTATTACTTAGTTACTGTTTATGTCAGCAGCTTCTATGCAGTTAGTGTAAGGCCCTAAAAGGTGTTCGGCTGCGGCCCCCCTGTAAGTGCAGAAAGCCATCCTAGCACAGATCAAAAGAATCAACATGTGTCTCCAACATTTCCGCCAAGCATGTCAAAATCAGCATTTCCCCAGCCATTTTTTACATCCCAAAACACAAACAGACTCACACACAGCCTGAGCTCCCACACACAGCTTTTAAAGACCTCATTAAGAGAGAGCAAATTGTTTCCTCCCCTCTTCCTAAAAAAGCGCTTTCTTAAATGGCTTTTTAAAAATTCAGTTGTAAAACACCTTAGCAGATTAACTTAAATGAAAATCTTCACGTGCGGAGAACCATTGGAGGGTCAGTATGACCATGTATCAAAGGTTGTTATTCTATCATTTGACTATCATGAAGAATAATAACAAAAGACTATGAATTATTTTTTTCTCTCATTTGGAAGTTATTAGTAGATTTCCCTTTGTTCCACTGAGAAATGAGAGAAGAAAATATGAAGTTACAGCGAACCCATATGGCCAGCAGGAAAATCCTGTTTAATTGCTTTATTGCCAGAAATGTTAAATCACTTCCTGAGGATACAGTTCAAATGAAACATGTGGCAGCTATTAACAAAAGCCCCTAATGAATTCCAAAATATGCCTTTTATGGGAGCTTTCTCATAAGCAGCAGGCATACATGTTATTTAAACTGTACATACAAATATGCATTTGGTATTTTAATTCCACAAATGTTTGATGAACACTTACTCTGTACCAGACTCTCTAGCCAGCCTGCATGGAATGTTTCTTACTAAGCAACAGACATAACAATAAGGAACCTCAGGACATGGACCCCAAACCTAACCATTTCTCTTCTCAGATGTCAAAGGGGGGGGGAGGGGACTTTGACCAGCGCCTCCTTCCTGAAGGTTTGAGGCCCAAGAAAACCATTTCATTTTCACTTGGGTAGTCCTAATTATCTACTATATCCCTACTCCTGTTAACAGCCCATCAGTGGTGGTGTTAATTATTGTCATTTAGCATCCACTGCATGGATCTATTCTTTATCTTTCACACATCTTCTTTAATTGGATATGAATTCCACAAAGATGAAAACTTCTTCATTAAAGGTTGTTGTAGATAGAATAATGGGAGGCATCTAATATGAATCTACAAATAGCTTTAATTAATTGAGAACCAAGTGTCAGTATTTTTTTTTATATTTAATTTCTTTCGTCCCTGGGAAATCTCACAAACTCAATCAATTATTTATAAACCATATTCGAAAGAGACAATTCTACCTCAAATTCAAAGATAATTCAGCTGAGGGACATCCAGCTCATATTAATATGTGGTTTTACTTAAAAGAGAAGTTATCAAATTCTAGGTTACATTAAACTTTGATGTTCCTTGCTCTATCTCATAATATGGAAGTGAGCCTTGGGAGCTTAAAGAATCATGCAGAACGTGGTGCGATTTAAAATAATTGACATTGGCTCCATGAAGCATTAGCACAGGCTGTACGGAGTCTAAAATATTTTTGCTTCATGGTGCAGCTCATCAACATTTTATTAAATATTTACTTATATGTGCTCGGTTGCATACTTTGTAATCAAATAGAATAAAATAAGGAAGGCCTGTCACCGGTCAAGTTGTAATGTGGAGCAAGACACTCAATTTGCCTTATGGCCTTAGCTGTAAGAAGAGAGAGCTTACTGAGATTTTGTAACTGTCTATCACAGTTCTGCCTGCACAGATATTTTGTGATCTAAGCTAGTATCTTATCATGGGATCTCTTCAAACCTTTCTGCTCTTTAGTGTTTTGAAAATAGTGTCAGTGACCACAGAGGTCAGCGTGCCAGTGGTTGGGCCCTGTCTCCCAGGACCGACTGTGACCTCACACAAGTTGCTTTGCTCTCCAGGACTTCATGGGATTGTTCTAAGGATTGAGTGAGGTTATGGAGTAAAGGCTCAAAACTTTGCCTGGCACATACTAAGAATGTAGTAATAAGTATTAGTTAGCTCTTCATATACTAAGGAACTTTCTCATTAAACATCCTTTAATTATCTATCACCAACCTTGACAAGCTTGACAATGAAAAGGTTACTGTTTTGTTTTGTTGTTTATTTTCTTTTCACACAAAAATAAGTCAATTTAAAAGCTGTGATCTCTAGCCCAGCTGATATGGCTCAGTGGTTGAACCACCTATGAACCAGGAGATCGCGGTTCAATTCCCAGCCAGGGCACATGCCCAGGTTGCAGGCTCAATCCCCAGTGTGGAGTGTGCAGGAGGCAGCCAATCAAAGATTCTGTCTCATCATTGAGGTCTCTCTCTCTCTCTCTCTCTCTCTCTCTCTCTCTCTCTCTCTCTCTTCCTTCCTCTCTGAAATCAATAAAAATAAAACATTAAGAAAATTAAATATATATATAACATAGGATGGATTTAATGTCATTTTTAAATCCTTTCCAAAAAGACACATAGAAACAAAACACATCACCAAAACTGTAGGGAAACTTTGCTGTAAAGTTTCTCTCTTTCTCTTTCTCTCTCTCTCTCTCTCTCTCTCTCTCTCTCTCTCTCTCACACACACACACACAACAAAATTGGTTACCCATGTGTCTATTTTTCTTACTCCAACTGTAAGGACTTTGTTCCTTGAAGAAGGGGAGAAACATCACTTGTGGATGTCTTGTGTGATCAATGGCTGTAGGGTAGAAGGCATCAAATCCCAGTAGGTCAGACAGATTTATAAAAGGTTTCCAGTACAAATTAGTATCCTCATGCTAACTGTATTTTATACATGAATAACTGAGGTGAATGGGAACCAGAAGTCCAACTTCCTAAAGTATTTTTAGAGTCTCCACAAACAGTAGAACTAGACATTTATACTATAAAGTCTTTTGTAAGCATCACATTCTAAACTCTATTTTTAAAATAATGATAGTGATAGAAAATACGCTGGAAACTAAACTTCTAGACCTCTCATGTCAGAGAGGCTTAGGCCCATTGGGCCAAAGCCCATAGTAACAAACAGAGCAGCTGCCTTTTCCTCAGGATCTCGTATGCTTTCTGGAAGCTACCACAGTCCTCTCGGCAACCTGGTGAACTAGGAGTGATTCCCTGTTTCATAGGGGAAGGTTCTGGGCAGTGAAGAAAAGGACAGAGATTTAAAATGGAAGAGACCGAGTAAGCAATTTACGTTTTTGGACTCCCAAAGTAGAACAAAACAAATGAACTCCAACGATTCTACCCAAATTCAAAGAGTGTTTTAGTCTCATTTATCACCAGTGTCTTTAAGGGCAACATGAGTTTGTCTTCAGAGAAGAAAACAGTTACATGATGATTTAAAATTATTATAGATGGATCTAGTAACTTTGCTGACAGTTCCACAACTCCCATTTTTCTTTTTCTTTTTAGCTTTATTGAGGTATAATCTATATTAATAAAAGCATAATATGCAAATCGACCGAATGGCCAAATAGTGGAACAACCATCCAGAGGACCATGCTATGACACCCACTGGCGCCAGGCCAGCCAAGGCGGGTGCAATGCGATTGGTTGGGGGCCCCGCCATTGCCCCATGATCGCCCCACAGAGGGAGAACCAGGCCACCGGCCAGAGGGGCAATCAATCAGGGGGCTTCACGATTGCCCCAAAGAGGGAGGCCCAGGCAACCCGACAGCAGCACTGCAGCAGGTGGGCGGGGCCTCCCTCTGTGGGGGGGCAATCCATCGCAGAGCCCCAACCAGGTGGGCAGGGCCTACGTTTTTGGGGCAATCAATCGCGGGGCTCCCAGACTGTGAGAGGGCACAGGCTGGGCTGAGGACTCCCCCACCCCCCGGTATATGAATTTCATGCACTGGGCCTCTAGTTGACAAATAAAATTGTAAGATATTTCAAGTACACCTTGTGGTGATTTGATATATGTATACACTGTGAAAGAATTGTTTACATCTAATTAACATCCGTTACCTCAGATATTTGCCCTTTTTTTATGAGAACATTTAAGTTTCACTCTCTTACCAAATATCAATTATATATTACAATATTATGAACGGTAGTCACCATGGTTTACCTTACATCCTCAGAATTTATTCATCTTACAGCCGATAGTTTGTACCCTTTTAACAACCTCTCCTTCCTCCCCCATCCCCCAACCCTTCCAACCTCCCACCCTACCTCCACCACAGTCCCTGGTAACCACTTATGTACTCTGATTCACTTAGCATAATGCCCTCAAGGTCTATGTTATTGCAAATGGCAGGAATATTATCTTTCTCATGCCTAGATAATATTCCATTATATATCACATCCATATCTTGGCTATTCTGAATAATGCTGCAATGAACAGGGGAGTACAGATGTCTCTTTGATTTCCTCTTTTTATTTCCTTTGAATATATACCCAGAAGTGGGATTGCTGGCTCATATAGCTTTCTGATTTTTAAAAATTTTGTAATAATATTATTTGATGGTTCTTTCTAATAATACCACAATTTTGTAACTTTGGTTTTCTTTTTCAGGCTATCCCAGGTATTTCAGAGAAGGAAATGGCTGGTAAGTGGAAATATGGTTTATTTTTCTTTCTATCTATTTTAGAGTGAAAATGCATCTTCATGTAGACATTTCATTAAAGGTGTGTTGATCTCATCAATCTTTGCACAAATATTATTGTTGAATTACTGAAAAATAAATTGTGTTGTTCAAAATGTAAAAAAATGTGGTTTTCTAATATAGCATTTCATCATACTAGAATGAGATGTGTGCTTCTTGTAGCCCTACTAGTGTTTGTGGAATGAATGAATAGCAACCACAACTTTTTTCTTGAGGGAAAGAATGAGATATTGTTTACTGTGCTAGAGAATGGTCTTTGGAAATTGGTTGTTAATAATTATCAATATTTATTTTTTAATCTTAAGTAGCTTATTTAGTAGTCAAAGGAAAAGATGTACTTATTTAAAGCAGATGCTATACCATCAAAATTATAATTCTAAAGCAATAGGAATAATATTGGAAATAATTATAATATTTTCTGTGCTTTGTGCTATCATTATAACTATTTAACAGTATTGTGGAAAATGGATAAGGTCTGATAAAAACAGAATACGAAAAATTAGAGTTAAATTGGTGGGATTATGTGTTTTTTAAAAAAATCTGTGGATCTTCCTCAATATTGTCTTATGTGTCCTGTGTAATAACAATAGGTTTTTATAATACAGATTAAAAGTGTGCTCCCAAATGTGAAGCACATCACTTAGTTCTTAGACACTTGTGATTTTTAAGAGCCATATTGAAAGTTTATAGTATTATCTAAAAAATGGCATGACTTCAGTAGACTTTGTAATGAAGCTTTGGAGTTTGTCTGATGCGATTTTTATGCAGGGGATGTTCCCTTTCTAGTTCGTGATCTTATGTTTGTGGCTAGATAGTTTTCACGCAAAAGTTTTTATGGTTTGTCTCCTTCCGTGGCTTAAGTTTTCTCTTATGTTAGACTCGTCCTGATTTCTTCATGCTAATATGTTGAAAGGTAACCCTTCGGAATGGAAGGAAAATACTGAACTGGCGTCAGTTAAGAAGGAAGCTGTTTAATTTAACAATGCAACGGTATTACATGGATGAGTAGCAAATATTGAACAAATTTAAATTACAGTTCCAGGGCTCTAATATCTTAAATAGATTGTGTTAGCTATCTAGTAAGAACAAAGAAATAAGTGGTGAAGTGGTCATTTGCATCACAAAGGAAACGGAATTCACCTAAAGTCTCGCTTTATCTTTGGTTGTGACATTCTCTGTGATTCCCAAGATTAGCTGCAATTTAACCAGAGTGTAAAACAGGGCAAAGTTGTCATCTTGTTCCAGAACATCAGCAAATTCTCTCAGACCTCAAGGAGGAAATTAGAATGTAAATTCTGGGCTGGTGGGGAAAGGTAAAAAGGGATGGACATGTCATTGCTTGAGGGGATGGAGAGCCGAGTTCTCTTCTCCCAGGCCACTTAAATGCCTTCAGATTGATAGGGAGAGCCCCTCTTTTAATCAAGCTTCTCAACTATTTTAAAGATATTTTTGTTACAACAAGGAACTAATTAAACAGAGAGTACAAATATGATGCAACCACCACTTTCTATCACAATCCTGGAAGTTTTCCTCCTCGAGAACAACAAAAACAAAGTTAACTGTCATTCTTTATTTAATATCTCTTTCGGTCATTTCTATACTGCTGGGCAACAAACGCCAAGTGTTCATAAAGGCCATTCACAGAGTTGCCACAAGATGATCTGTGAAACGCAGACCCACCAGTTAACATGTATGATCTTCCCAGGTCCCAGTCACCTGGAGGCCCCATCTCAGATACTTAACCCAGGATGAGATGATTTGAGCAGAACCCTCCTTTTACATATTAAAACATTAGAATGATTAGGATTTACTCTAGAAAAGATTTTTGTTTTGATTTCTTGAGAATGTGCTGATTTGCTTAGGAAGAAATATAGTTTAGTTTGATAATATAAATGCAAGAAAGGAATGATATTTTTTTAAAATATCAGAGAATTTGTGTCAAAATAAAGGCTTATGTTTGGATGTTTAATTAATAATGGTAACAGATTTGACAGTTCAAAAGAGAATATGATTTACTCCAAAAGTTTTTAAGGACCGTAACAGTCAAAGCAATCTCATTCTTGTATTCCTAAACTCTATTATGCCCTATTTAAAATATTGAAAACATTTGAGTGTTATAGACAAATGCGAATCTCTTTATTCCTATCTTTATGAATCTCTATTCTTAAGCTCTGCTAGACAGAGGAATGAGGATGAAAGCAGAGGACCCACTCCATCTTCTGGGGGTTAATTGAGCTCTTAAATAGGATTAAGCTTCCTACCCGCCCCTCAGGCCTGCCATTTTTTTCTGTCTTGCTGAGTGAATGTAGACTATTGTTCCTTCTTGAGAGAGCCTATTTTTAATCTGTGTGACCTCTCCTCCAAGCCAACTGGAACCAACTCCACCAGGCTTTGCGAAGCTCTAAACGAAATCATTCTGGTTACATTCCGTTCATAACTCTTGAATTGCAGTTATATGATTGCCCC
Organism: Myotis brandtii; assembly: GCF_000412655.1. NCBI lineage: Eukaryota > Metazoa > Chordata > Mammalia > Chiroptera > Vespertilionidae > Myotis > Myotis brandtii. The sequence continues at coordinate 6,461,331 of NW_005356870.1, read as the reverse complement.
TGTGTGGACGCCTTCTATTCTGGTCCATGTTCCTAGGTAAAGGAAGCCTAGTGGGATCAATGGTGCTGCTGTCTCCCACCTTGTGATGGCAAAAGACTCCGAGGGGAAACAACTTCGAAACAGCCTCCCATTCGTTCATTCATTCCACAAACACTTACTGAACTACAACATGTGCTGGGCATCGTACTAGGTTCCCTCAAGAAAGCAATTATGACTAAGGCATGGTCCTTGCCCTGAAGGAATTCAAACTCTAATTGAGAATATTCTATTAGGCTAGCATCCTCCTTTTCCTCTTCCCAGTGAGCCTTCCTTAACCCAGCTGATGCAGAAAGCTTCCCAGGAAAAGAAGGAAATAAAAAATATTGTTTTCCACAAACTGTCACAATGGGCATTCTCGGGATCTGAAATAGAATACAATTCATTTGTTTTTTTAAAAAAATCAGAATTAATCACACAAGTATCAATACATCCAACACATAAAGTTTTCAAATAACTTCTGTTACGCAACGAGGGTCTGTGTGCCCTTGACGAGTAGGCCCAATGTCATTGGTATATTTGCCAGCACATCTGCTTTCTATCTGTGTGGCCTTGAGCAAGTTACTTAACCTCCTCATTTCCTCATTTCTTGAGTATAAACAGAGACGCTGTTGTAAGGCAACAATGCTTGGTGCAAACAGGTCCTACAAAATGGTAGCTGCGTTTTATGATAATTAGCTGAGCTTATAACCATCGTGTGGACAAGCCAAATGGAAGCTAGCTGAGTGGCTGCTCCACGCCAGGTGTTGTTCGTAAGCACTTCCTCAGGGCACCGGCTAAGAGCTGAGCAGCTCTCAGTGTGAAAGAAAGAGATCGCCTTCTCCATAAACTTCTAAGGGAGTTTATCCAGATGGAGGTTCTCATAGGAGAGACAGATTGGTCCTATTTGCCCTCTCCTGGGGAAGGCCTGTTAGGCTGAAATTCTCTCTGGTGAACAGATCATCTTTGATTGTCACCAAGATTAGTCCCTGAGAAATGCCTCGCCTGTGTCCCCTTCTCCTATGGCTCCCTGCATCCCAGCCCTCGAGGTAACCGGACCCCTCACCTCCTGCACCGGGTCCTGTCAGCACTGCCTGCTCATCAGCCCTTGTCCAGTCTCCCTGCCTCTGCTTGAACGCAGCCTCCACTTCCCACTTCACAGCAGTGTCCAGGCAGGTTTCCCTGCCTTTCCTATCACTGCATCAGTCCGTTCCCTACACTTTCATCAGTTGTCTTTGCAAATCACGACCTGATCATCTGAATTCCTGCTTCAACATGTTCTTTCTCTCCCTACAGGATAAGGACCAACTTTCCTGCTTGATATGTGTAATCTGGATGCAGTGTCATGTACTGCACTGGATCTGTCCATGTTGCCCCTCAGACCCACCTCGCCCCACCCTGCTTTCCCTGCTCTGTGCCCTGGAGGCTGAGGTCCACAAAATCAATGGGCTGCCCCCCCTCCATATACCTCCCCCATTCCACCAGTGAGGAGCCAGGGCAGGAGATGCAGGTGGGGGGCCAGTGTGGCCTCCTGGCTTCTCTTAGGTGGCCCTTTCCACACCAGCTTCCAGGTGCTGACAACCATTCTCTCCTCTTGCCCTGTTGGTTTCCCTGCAGCTTTATAAATAGTTCTGACTAAACTTCCCTCAGTTTACCCAATGTGGCATCTGTTTTCTGCCACAAGTCTCACTGGTATACCTACCAGTATCTTCTCTTCTTTCTGTTTCTTTGTGTATGTTTGTTCGTTTCTTTGTTTTACCCCAGCCACCACATCCAGCCAGAGAACCTCT
>NW_005356870.1:6441633-6459368 GCF_000412655.1 Myotis brandtii | reverse complement strand
AGAGAGGGAGAGATGGCTTAGTCAGAAAAAAAAAAAAGATATGGACTGTGTTTGTCCTGAATTCATCCTAAGTGGACTCAGTTTCATTTCATTCAGTCACATGGGAGAGAAAAATATCCACCCTTATGATTTAGAATGTGTTCTCTATTGCACAGAAGCATGTAACTTAGAGAATTCACATTGCATATTAGCCACTAAAACATGACTCTGGGAATATTTGAAAAGTAAGAACATGGAGTAATATGAAATCTCTCGTTCTAAAATTAAGTCACATGGAAAACAGACAGGTATTGTTAGCCAAAAATGGCAAATATGTTCACCTTCTCTATCTTGAAAATTCTACTTGTTTTATTAGATCTAACCATACCTCCACCTTAATGAATTACTTCCTGAACAGTTTAGTCGTTGATTATTCTGTGCTCCTAGAACTCTTTATGTGTTTTCTATTTCAGTCTTATTATCTTGCTTCACTGTGTGCCCTCTTGTCCAGACCATGAGCTTTTCTAGGTCAGGATTATCGTCTTTGTGTGGCCCGTAAGTAAAACAGCTATTAGCACATAGTAGGTGTTCCATAAATACATGGTAATGAATAAATTGTAACCACAAAGATACTTTGGTTTCAATCTTAATGATTTCAAGTTAATAGGGTTCTAAACTTTAACTCCCCCCCCCCCCCCACACACACACACACACACACACACACACTTCCTCCATCATTCCTGCCACTTCCCCAACTGCCAGATATCCCAACCAGATCGTTAACGAATGGTGTCCTTTGCAGTTCTATCCCATACAAATATGTGAAGGGCATCATTGAGAAACATGACTCTAGAATCTGACTTTGGTTGCATTGCTTGGCCATTTTTCTGAGAATGTTTGTTCTCCTGCCTGGGGTTATTTGGTTGGCCAGAAATGTTAACAATCCAGATAGTGAAAGATTAGAGCCTGAAACACTTGTGAAAGATAGCTCTCAGGATTATATAACAGAGTGGTAGTCTCTCCGAACTTTGTGTTGTGGCTTGGGAAGGCAGGACATAAAAATCAAACACTTCTTTGTGACAAGTGTGGATGGGGAAAAACCAGGGTTTTCATAATTTCATCCCAAACACCTTGTAAACTGACTAATAACAAAGCCCAGACGTGGTGCCTTTTGTTATTAATTTTTTCGCTGCCTTTGATCACTGAGAAGGGAAATGCGAGTGACAACACACACACACACACACACACACATACACACACACACACACACACACACACACACACAGATCTAAAATGCAAAATTATTCCCTTTTTCCAGTCTGATCATCATTGCTTCAATTCAGAAGATTACCCATGCAATTTACTGCACTCTGACCCATGTTCTAATATCAGCAGATCCAATAGGGTTTGAAGGGGAAAAAAAAACAAAAATAGGATGGCTCTATTTCAGAGGTCTCCTTTGAAAGACTCTGCCCTGTTTGGTGCCTCCATTTTAATACAAATCAGACCAGTTTAATGCCATCCCACCCACTAGACTGTAAGTACCTGAGAGACGGAATTTTGTTTCATTCAACTCTGTACTCCCAATGCTTGATGTTGGGTAAATGAATGAGTAAATGAGATCTTTTAAAAACCAGAAAATGCTTTGCTCTATACCCAAAATACTCCCAAAGCCCATGTAGAATTTTATCATTCTATTCTAAGTAGAGCGCTTTCTGTAACCACAAAGACCCCCAGCTGTTTTACAGGGTTCGGCAGGATCTGAAAATTGTCTTTATCTGGCCAGGCTGGGCTTTGGCCAACATTCCAAATTCTTTATTCCCTTTCACTCTCAGAAAATGCATTTCATTATTTTTATACTAATGGCTTATAAATGCTCACTTGCTTCACTTTTCTCAGTATATGGTCTCTGCTCGCCTGCCTGTTTAAGAGGCAGGAATTTAGGGTATGCCCACACACAACCTCTCATTTTTTCTGAAACCTAATGTAAACTAATCCATGAAAAGTTGGCTGTGGTTGACTGCGCTGTTGAGAGGAAATATATTAACTTTCAGGTATCAAGGAATTCATGAAAAATATAAGTAAGTTATTCTTAAATGGCAAAGATCTTGAATTCATAGAATATTTTTCAATAGTAGATACTTTTCTAAATACTTTCCTCACTGTTCTTATTGGTATTTTGTTTATTACCAAGTACATAAACCAGAACCATTCAAACATATTTCTCTTTCTTCTCAGTTATATTTCAAGCAACATGGGTACATAGTAATTTCTCTTTTAACAAGTTCCAGTTCTGATGTTACCTCCTACATGTTGGGGTGACCCTCCCAGGTCTTTATATCTGATGGGGGTTATATCTTTCTATAACATTTAATGATTCCTGTGATGTATTTCTGTTCATGAATTATCTTCCACATCAGGCTGTGAGCTCCGTGAAGGCATAAAGCTCTCATTTCATCTTTCTCACCCATACCCAGTATAGTATCTTGCACAGAGCAGATGCTCCAGAAATAGTTTTGAATCAACCCATTTATTTGAAATACCAAACAGCTTATGCGGGCTCTCAGTGAATCTCCAGTCTTACAATGACCGTAACTTTTCACAAGATTAGACCAACTACAAATTTCTTGCTCCAAAAAATCATAAGCACATTTTATCTGCCCGCCCCCCTTTATCCTTTGAAAGAATGGCTATCAGCAGTCTGAGGAGGTGGCTGTGAACTACCAGTGGAGTTTTGCATTTCAGTATTTTCATGGACATTGACCCATTAATCGTAGAAAAATTAATTTGTCATTTTCAATGTTCCCAGAAGAAAGACAATTTGTGAAAAGGCCCTTTCTATCAGCTGTATTTACAAAGTAATAGAAGAACTTTCATTTAGTTTGTAAATCATATCTGATCATTTCTTAGATGCCATCAAATATTTATCTTTATAGAGTTCCCAGCGAGGTTTGTAGTTCAGTTACTTTTATTAATAGCATGAATATAAACACATATGTACTGACAAGATAATAGTACATTGATTTTCATTTCTTTGGAGGGGTACATTTATCTTGGACAGGTATATATAGCAAGGCATTACGTCTGACCTGTCTGGATATAAGATGAGATAATCAGACCCGCCACTGGTCTGAAGGGCTTTATTTGTTTCCTTATAGGCAGGAGTCTGAGATCATTGTCTCTTTCAGATTGATCCATAAACATTGCTATTGCAGAATTAATATATGATTTTGAGATATAGTATATCAAAGTGAGGAGTTTAAAACAGTTATTAACAACCATAAAAATTAACTAATGCCCAAGAAAAGGCTGGTGACTGTCTTGTAGTGCAGGCTTGTGCAAAAAAGTGGGTCATGGATTTGAGAAGCTATTTCGTCCTGACTCCTGTAATCAGGTAGGAAAGATCTCATAGAATTCCACAAGTGATGTTTAAGCAAAATCAAAAAGCTCTCACTTGCTGACCACAATGGGGTTTTGCTTTTTGTTTTTAAATTTTTCTAACCATTACTCTGTCCCTGAAAACATACTCCAGTGACTCCAAACTGCTAATATTATAAACTTTTTCTTAATATAAATGTTAAATCTACTCTTTCCTCTGGATTTAAAGAAATACTAGTATATAAATGGAGGATAACAGTACAGTTTATCACTTCTTGAACTTACCCACCTTGATTTTATTTTAATTTGTTATTATTATTTTTTTCAATCCTCACCCAAGGCTATTTTTTGCCCCATTGATTTTTAGAGAGAGTGGAAGGGAAAGGAGAGACAGAGAGAAACACTGATGTTAGAGAGACACATCGATTGGTTGCCCCCCGCATGCCCCTGACCAGGACCAAGAGCCTGAAACTGAGGTAGTGCCCTTGACTGGAATTGAACCTGGGACCCTTCGGTCTACAGGCTGACACTCTATCCATTGAGCCAAACTGGCTGGGGCTTGAACTTACCCACCTTTTAAAGTCTATGGTCTTCTTGGATATATTTAGCCAAATGTTTTCCCTGCTGTGCTATGATTTCCTGAAAGGCAGACATTCTCTCTGCACCCATGGAATGCCAGCCTCTTAGGAAGTTTTTCACTTACTGTTTGTCAAATGGATGTTTGAATGGATAATAACAGCAAGCGTTTACTCTATGCCTGCACTTTTCTAAGCACTTTGTAGATATGAACTCATTTGATCTTCTAGCAACCCTATAAGGTAGGCGTTACCGTTTTCTATGTTCTGGAGATGAGGAACCCAAGACTCAGAGAGGTTTCCTAAAATACCCAAAGTCACACTGTGGCCAACGCAAGATTCAACACAAACCACCCAGTCTAGAATGCATGCTGTATGCCGTGTGCAGTGGTTAAATGCCAAGATTCCTCAGGCTGACCAATACATTTTTCCATAATTTGACCTTACCCTTCCTTTTCAACCTTATTTCCCAGCCTCCTCTAACATGCGCTTCCCTCTGTAGTCATGGTAGCAACCTCACTTTTCTCCTGAATTTGCTCCTGCATACTTGACCTTTGCTCCCTCAGTTTCCCTTCCAGAGATCAACTTCCCTCATCCCCCAAGGTTTCATTTGGGTCTCACCATCACCGTGAGTCTTCTATGACCTCCTGCTCATATGAATTTCATACTTTGATACAACTACAGCATCAATAGTCTGTACTGGTCATTTTCATACTTTATTATATGTGGATTTTCATCATCCATTGAGTGTTTTATTTGTCTCAGCCTTGATTCCCAATAGTCTTTTAAGCATTTTTTTAAAAATATTTTTTTATTGATTTCAGAGAGGAAGAGAGAGGGAGAGAAACATCAGTGAAGAGAGAGAATCATCAATTGGCTGTCCCCTGCATGCCATTTCACTGGGGATTGAGCCCACAACCTGGCATGTGCCCTAACGGGGATTGAACTGTGACCTCCTGGTTCATAGGTCAATGCTCAACCACTGAGCCACACCAGCTGAGCTTAAGATCTTTTTAAAAGTCACTTAGCACAGTGCTGTGCATCTAAAAAGGTTTATTTAATTAATACTTTATTTTTTAGAGAAGTTTTACACTTACAGAAAAACTGAGTGGAAAGTATAGTTCAAACTATATGACATTTGTTTAAAGGCAAAATTATGAGCATAGTAGAAAGATAAGGGGTTTCCAGGAGATGGGGGAAGGGAGTCATGAATCAATGGAGCATAGAGGTTTTTTAGGACAGGGAAACTATTCTGTGTGATTCTGCAATAGATATGCATATAGCCTTTTCAGACTGGTTTTTTTCACTTAGCAATATGTATTAAAATTCCTCCATGTCTTTTCATGACTTGATAAAACACTATTTTTTAGACTGAGTAACATTCAATTGTATGGAAATAGCACAATTAAAGAAACTTATTTAATATATATTTAATGTAAAAACTTTTAAAAAACATTAATCATAATATATATCACAGTGAACATTTATCTTTTCTTATTTAGCCATTGATTTTTTTTCTGAATTAATCTATTTATTTGTTCTATCTTTGTGTAATATGTTAACTTGGTTTCTTTGTTTTCATATTTTCTTATCTTTATTGTTGAAAGTATTACAGATGTTCCCTCTTTTCTCCCATTGATCACCTGGGAGATCCATACTGCCCCTACCCTCCCATCTAGGCCTTCACTGAACTATTGTCTGTGTCCATGGGTTATGGCTCTGCATGAAAACATTCATTATTTCGTAATTCTTTTGAGTACCGAATTTAAAAAGAACTAGTCATGTAGGCCTAACTGTGACCCCGACTCTGAGATGGCACTCATCGTGCTGCAGCTAATCAGGAGCCATTTCCCAGATGGTCCGTGACAGCAGAACATAAACAGAGCAGCGACCCCTCGTCCTCACGCGCAGGGCGCATCCTGGTCTTTCTGTGATGTGGACATGGGGACTGTGACAACGAGACGTGAGAAATGTCTTTCCAAGTGGAGGTATTCCGGCACACGTACAAGCATCTCCCGGCGTTCCAAGAGTACGCCCATCTAGAATGGAAGCCAGCTTTTAAAAAGTAACTGCAAATTACAGAGAGCAAGACATTTTCCTAAAGGAAACAAAATATAACATTTCAGCAAAGCAGGTTTAGTTAGATTACAGATAAAAGTTAAAAGGAAGCCACGGTTGCATTTTGTTTCTTTCCTGGTAGAACCTAAGTGAGCCAAGCTAACAGCACTGATGCATAGAAAGAATTCCACATCTGGAAAATCTTTGCTCCATCTGTGGTAGGTTTTCAGTATCTTGCTCTTTCCTTACCATTTCCCATGACTTCAGCTTACCTCTCTTTTGTTTTCTTTAGTGAAATTGTTTAACCCTTAGGGGTTTCAGGTTTTTGTTTTGTTTTGTTGTTTTTAAAAGGAAGAAGAGCAAGGGAAATCTTCACAATGTTTTTGAGATTCTCTAGCCTTACTCTATATTTCTCTAAAGTGTCTAAGCGATATAAACATTAACAATATAAATATCTGATCAATTTTATGGAGTTATATTTTTAAAGTACCTTAGGTAAACTCTCTTATTGGAAGATTATTGTGTCTCCAATAATGGCAGTTAACATCATATAGCACATAGAAATAAAGTTATATATTTGTATCAGAGTACTCATTGATGTCATTTTAATACAATTAAGAATATTTACTACTGTACCTTTATCTCACTGAATCCCTTCTCAAGCCTTAAAGAAGTTGCATGACATTGATATTTGGAATTTATTTTCTTGTCTGTCCTTACACTTTCTCTTGGGAGTCTCACCCAACTAACAATATGTGTACACAATCTCTAGCCCTACCCTCTCAGCCAAGCTGCCCACCTCATGACCAACTGCCCTTAGACTCCTCATGGAAATGCCCACACTCTCCACATCCTGCACTTCCTACCTCAGTATCTTTGCTGATATTGTTACCTTTTCCTAAAATGTCCTTTCATACTATCTTCAAATTTTCACATCCACCTCCTCTTTGAAGCCTTCCATGATCTCCACTAGTCTGAAATCAGATCTTCCTCCTGGAACTCTCAATACTATATTTGAACTTCTCATGAGGTTTTTAGCCCTTTGTGCTCTTTATTATGATCATGAAGGCTTATTTTTTCCCCAATATTTAATAAAATCCATGTCTGGTTTACCTTTGAATGTCTTGCACATAAAGGACATGCAAAAATGTGGGGGTTGGAAAAAAATTGCATTTTTCATTGAAAACAAAGTCACACCCCTTTAGTGCAATGTTTGTTCAAATGTGCCTCATAATTTTCTAGAATGTTTGTTTAAAAATTCAGATTCCTGGATGCCTCCAGTCCTCCTGAATCAGAATCTGTAGGCCTAAGACTCTTAAATATAATATACTCTCCAGGGAGTTCCTATCTACACTAAAGTTTGAAGATCACTGGTCAGTGTCAATCAAAGTTTCCCATTTATTCTTCCTCGCAAGCATATTTCAACATGTACTTCAAAGTTTGTACTGCATCACAAAATACTAAGGCTTAAGAAAAATTATCATGACTCTGAATAGGTCATAGTTTGTTATAAATATAACCATAAATATTTCAGAATATCTGTTTTTACCAAATAGTGTGCTGGGCTTATAAAACTGTCTACCCTCAGAGAGCTAGTAGTTAGGTGAGAGAAAAGATACATACATATTAAAAGTTTATTGTACAAGCAAAGTAATCAAAGATGCCCTATTATGTCATATATTTTCATATATTTGTCATTAGCCAACCCAATCATTATCCAATCAACTAGAGACAACAACATTTTAAACAGTGGAAATAATTTCATATGCAGACATGATAGGAAGAGGAAAAAAAAAGAATAGAGACCAGGCAATGAGAACTACAGTGTCCCACCACTCACATTCAATAAGCAGATGTTTATTTGGACCAGGTTCTTATTTTAAATTCCTGTACAGCCCTACTCCTCCTCTCCTCACCTCGGGGATAACCTTCATGCTGGAATCGCCCAGCAGGTATTATCAATCATCCATAACAGGAATCCTGATCTCTGTGAGGTGGGGGGTGTTCGGGGTGCAGGAGGAAACCACCATCCAGTGGTGACTTAGGACAGTCAGATGGGAGAAGGATGGAATGACTTAGGGAAAAAGCATTCCTAGTTTTCAATTTTGTAATCTTAAAAACAGCCCAAGTGACAGTGAAAAATTATTGCCATATATTGCTGCAACAGACAAATATGTTATCATTCTTTAGTAAGGCTACAATCCTTAGCTCCCCCTCAGTGGAATGTATTGTCCCTATTCCAGGTTCATCTAAGTCCAGCCAAATGTCAGTTCATCCAATTCTCTTCTTTAGCCTCTTTCTCTCCCACTTCCTCTCCCCTCCACTAGAAAGTTGAGGGGCAGTGATAAAGGGGAAAGGAACTGAGAAAAATGATGTGAAATGTGCTCCTTTTTCTGCCTCTTCTGTTTAGTTGTCTCAGGGTTTCCTTGTTCTAGACTTTGAGAATGCCTCCAGCCTGCTGAGCAAAGTAAGTGGTAAGCTCAGTGGTAAGATAAAGAAGATTCTAGACATTGAGTTGAGAGAGGTCACCTGAGCTGAATGGTCCAGCAAGGATCTGGGGGGGAAGTAAGCCTTGAAAAACTGGAAAAGAAGGCATGAGACTTTTCTGGGCAAGGAAAGCGATGTTGGCAAAGCTAGCACAGTGGGAATGCACAAGGCACAGTGATGCAATTGTATGGCCCAGCCAGCTGGAGCACGGAGTTTGTGTTTGGAAGGAGAGAAGTTTGAAAAAAATTGGACGCATCCAGACTCGAACAGGCCTTGGAGAGTGATTATAGTTTTTACTAAGAATAGTAAATCTTATTAAATTAGTCAGTGGTTATTGTCCCAGCTGCAAAGATCTAGACAGCCTCATTTTTAACTTTTTATCTAAGTAGGAAAGGAAACAGAGGCAGAAACCGTTTTTTATTTTAAATAAGCCCTACAATACCTGAAGCCCATTAGACAACCATAATCACTATTGATAAAGGACTTTTAGTATGTAAAAATCATATGGGATTTAGTGATGAGGTTAGAAAACAATCAAAAAAAAAGATTTTCAGTTATGCTTTTGGTCAGACAGATAAAAACTGAGTTCTGCTTTGTTATAATTCAACCCTTGGTCATGATAAATAATAACAAGTGACACCATTATCATAGAGAAGAGATAGCATGAATTTAGAGAATTGAAGAAAATAGCTGCTTCTAAGCATTTCCAATTTTCTAACTGAATTTAGAGTAAATCATTCTCCAAAGAAATGCTAACCATTTCTTAAAAGCTAGCTACATAGAAAGGTTTACTTTAGGATAACCATATTTTATGATTATAACCAAATTGTCAATTATATTTCCTGCCACCATCCATTCTTTTGTTTGTTTTTAATGTTTTCGTTTTTTATGTTCTTGTGTCATTGATGATGTAGAGTCTTGGTGCAGAAAGGTTTACTTTAGGATAACCATATTTTATGATTATGACCAAATTGTCAATTGTATTTCCTGCCACCATCCATTCTTTTGTTTGTTTGTTCATTTTTAATGTTTTCGTTTTTTATGTTCTTATGTCATTGATGATGAGTCTTGGTGCGAGATGTGAACTACTCATTCTGCATGAAATTTCAAAGACTCCCATATCCTTTAAAGAATTTTTTTTCAATTTCCAACTTGAGATATTAACAATACTATATTGATCTGCCACACAAATAATAAATAGCTAGAACTGTGCAAATACTGGCAATTGTTTAATTCAAAGACTAATTAAAATTTTCACAAAACAGTGTGTTACCTTTCTCTCCATCTAAACACGAGGAAACCAAAGTGCCAGCCGCTGAAGCACCCTCTCCAGATATTTGATACATCTGTTGAGAGCAGGGTTTCCTAACCCATTTATGGTGATCGGTTTTTTTCCCAATCTCTCCTAGGCACGTACCATTTAAAAATACAATAAAAAAAGCCCAGCCAGTGTTGCTTAGTGGTTGAACATCGACCTATGAACCAGGAGGTCACGGTTCAATTCCCAGTCAGGGCACATGACCAGCTTGCGGGCTCAATCCCCAATGTGGGGCCTCCAGGAGGCAGCCGGTCAATGATCCTCTCTAATCGTTGATGCTTCTATATCTCTTTCCCTCTCCCTTCCTCTCCGAAATCAATAAAAACATACTTTTAAAGAAGAATATTCTAAATACTCCTCTGGGCCTCACACGGAATTGTTTTAGTGCCCAAGGAGCCCAAGCCAATAATGAGTGTGAGGGGACAATAGAGTCAGAACTCCCACGTTTGCAATTCAAGATGAGGGAAGCAGTTACAGGCAGCAGTTTCTTTGAACGATGCCATGTTTCTTACATCCATTAATGAGGGTGTTTCCACGTTTTTTTAAAAAAATGGAATTTGTCCAAAGAAGCACTTGATAAAAACCTTCACTGTCCTTCACCATCTGCCTTGTTCGCTCAGACAGGACAATGCATGACCTTCTCTGCAGATGTCCTCTGTCAGGTGAAATTTGCGGACGGTCCCTTCTCCGGGCAGGTTTAATTTATGCAAATGAGTTGTGATGTTCCCTCTCCCATATTTCTTTTTTCCTTTCTCAAGGCTTTTATTTTTAACTTTCTTCTCCTGATTTGTCTTTCTTTATCTTTTTATATACTAGTCAGAAAAGTGTTTCATTTTTGTCCTTTCTTTTTTTGTTGTTTAAGATATTTAGGAAGCTTTTGAGCAACTATGCCTGTGGGAGCCAAGGCATGAACTGGCTGTTAAAACTGCGTGCTTAGCAGGAAGCAACTGCTAGCATCATTCAAAATTATGTGTGACTTTAAAATGACTTATTGTTAGTAATGATGGACTTTTATGCTATACAAGCAGTAATTAAGCTAATAGAGTGTAGATGTGGACTACTGTAACACATATGAAAGAAGATATATGCTAACAATTCAAGCTTTTTATTACAATCTTAGTATCAATATTTTCCAAACATATATTGAGCATCTAATGACATATACCTTGAAACATGCAAAAAATAAATACATAACAGAGATATTAAAAATATCCTATATAATAAAGAGCTAATATGCTAATTAGACCAGATGGTGGAACGACCTTCTGGACGACCTTCCAGAACGACCAGTGGGTGGGTCCGAGGGGCTGTGAGGCAGCTGGAGCTGCAATGGGATGAGCCCCTTGCACGAATTTCGTGCATCAGGCCTCTAGTAAATAAATAAATTAATTTAAATATTTGGGAAGAAATTTTTGGCTTATTTTTTTATCAGAAAGAGGCTGTGAAAATTGTATGTTCTTTTACTGCTGTTAGAAAATTGCCTACTTGCTTGAATAAGCATTTTTTAATGTTCCATTAGGTGCCCTAAAAACAAATATATATATCCTCCCAAATAGTATATCCTAATATAATAAAGATGTAATATGCAAATGGTCATTATGCCGTGACACATAATGACCAAACGCGTCACGACCAGATCAGCAGGAGGGTGGGGCAGCGAGCTATGAGTGGGCGGCAGAGAGCTACCGGAGTGGGCAGGGCAGCAAGCTATGAGTGGGGGGCGGGGGGAGCTACAGGAAGGCAGCAGTGAGCTACTGGCACACGGATTCATGCGCAGGACTACTGGTCCTAATATAATAATGTTATCTAAAAATAACCTTATCATTGTTGAGTTAAAATGTTTCATTTGTTCTGGTTAAAAACATGCCAATACTAATAACACTACATGAATTGATACTAATAATTATTCTACTAGTATATAGAATGAGTCTTTCATGATCCTATTCAAATATATTTTATTGTTGATAGTATTTGAAGTGCCTTCTCTCTCATATAATTTGATCCAATAACACAACACTAGGCATGCCATTTCAGTATGCCCATACTCTCAACCAGTGATCATTCTCCAAGCAGTGATTTCCTCCCCACCTCTCTGTGAGGACGTACATCTGATGCTCAGAGATTCAGAGTTCTGGGGGTTTGCTTTTCTCAGAGAATTTTCAATAATATCAAAATTTTTAACACTGAGCTTCTATTTCCCAATATTATCACTTCCATATGTTCTGTGAAATGTTTATTCATAAAACCCATTGATTTTCTTTTCTGTTGGGTTGTGAATGTATGTGTAAGGTATAGGGTAAGGGTTGAGGCTCATTTTTTTCATGTGATTATCCAGCATCATTTGTTTAAAAAGATCATCCTACTCCATTGACTTACCATGGCATCTTCAACAAAAATCAACTGAGCAGGTACTATGGTCCTGCTTCTGGAATCTTCATTTTGCTTCATTGGTCTATATGTCTAGCCTTATATCAGTATCACCCTGTCTTTATTACTGTGCATGCATAGTAACTCTTAAAATTGGGTAGTATTAATCTTCCAACATTGCTTTTCTTTTTCAACATCTTCCTGGTTCATTTAGATATAAACATTATATTTCCATATAAGTTTTAAAATCAATGTGTCAGTTTTCCAAAAAAAAAGTCCTACTTGAATTTCAACTGGTTTTACATTGAATCTATAGATTAGTATGAAAAGAATTAACATCGTGACAATATTGAGTCTTCAGCTCCATAAGCAGGGTTTATCTCTATTTATTTAGGTTTAGTCATTTCTCTTGGCAGTCTTATGGCAATCAGTGTACAAGTTTTGTACACATATCATTAAATCTATCTCTAAGTAGTTCATATTTTTGACCATGTTGTAAATGATACTTCCTTATTTTAATTACTAGACATTAGACAAAGTATAAATATTTAAAGAACTATATATACATAAATATAGACATAGATGCTAAGGTTTTTCTTCCTGCCTTCTAAGGGCATTCTTATCCCAGGGCAGAGGTCAGAGATTTCAAGAATATCATCACTGTGGTTTATTGGTCTACCAGGCATCAATAGATACCTAACAAATAGTATTAACAGCTTTTACCTGAGTTCTTCGGTTAGGGACATTTAACAGTTTATCGTGAAGGAGAATCTCAACCAAATTCAATGTAATCCTTAGGGTTTCAAATGTAAACACAGATTAAGAAATAAAATTTCTACTTGTACCAGAGCAATGTGGTAAAGGTGGTAAAGTTAAATACACATTTCAAAATCAAAAGAGTCACCTGCAGCACGTAACCTGCAAGCTAAGGATTATCGATTGAATACACAGAAAACATTTACATGTTCCTCAGAGTTACAGAGGCTTCATACTGTGCATCCACTTTGCCATGGGCTTTTGGACACCTACATCACGGAGAATTGTGTTTTTGTGGACTGACCGCCTACTGGGCAGACTTGTTATGCCAGGGTAGGCACTGTCATTCACGAAGCCTGTCCTGTTGCAGACTCTGGATTGCTCGTAGGGCTTAGCCAAATGAGGTTTCCATCATTTCCCTTCCTTGCTAAAGACCCAGATCCAAGCATGCCATTGACTCCATAAACTTGCCCTTTCCCATCATCATTCACGTTTTTTTTGTAGAAACTATCAGCGCTTTGGGTTGTCCTAACTGTTCTAATTGCTCCAAAGAAGGCTTAAATGAGTTGCATCAGCAAATGAGAGTGGCCCTCTGACCACTCTTATGCTACACAAGCTTGGAAAATAAGGTGTCCCTATCATTAGATCAAAGCAAATGGGACCTAGAAACACGATAACATTAAACTTTTGTTTGCAGTAAGAAGACAACATTTATAAGTTAGATAGAACTAGATAAAAGGTATAATATATTGCCAAATGTTTTTCTTGGATGGAAAATATTAGGGACGTAGTAGAGCCAGAATCTCTAGCTGACTAGACAAGAATCTCTCTCTCCAGGGATCTGGAAGGGTGTGCAAAGCTCTCCCAGGTCAGAGAGCAGCCCCACCAATGGCTAATATGAGCTCTTTATCACAAACACAAGGAAGTGAGAAGCTGTCAAAGCATTATGTGGCTCTTCTCATTTTGTCTTATAATTCCCAGTGGGATCTTGAAAGAAACCAGCAAACTTCTCATATTCCCACTCTCCCCCTCTGCCAAGTTGAGACAACACTAATTATCACATACTGCCCTCAACTCGCAACAGTTTGAAAAGACTTGGTTTATTTGAAATTTGTGGAAACACAACTTGAGGAATTATTCTGTACACAGTGGATTCTAAAAAGCACTTTTTCTGTGTGGGATATTTCTAGTGGCCAATAAATACAGAACGCAAGCAAAAAAAAAAGAATAACTTAAAATTGGCTGTGTATTAAAATGGTTTTTACATTATTGCCATGACATGTGGCTGAAATTCATCCATAGGGAGCTGACATATCCTCAAAATGAAATTTGATTTAATGAGCTTTCAAAGATGAGGGGCAAAGTTGCCAGCCCTGTGTTGGACTCTGATAAAATCAATAATTAAAGCCTTCCTTGCTTGATGACATTTGGTTGTGCTGCTCCTCTCCAATAGTCTGCCAATAAGTTACGTTTATGTTGCTATATTTCCTTAAAAAACACGCATATGAAACCTCGTATTGGTTAGGTCTGTGGATCATTCCACCAATGAAACCGATGTTCGAATAAGTGTGTTTTTCCAATACCTGCCAGAATGAGTTACAAAGAACTAGAAGGATTGTCCTGGAAAAGAAGTGTCGCAGAAGAGGAGGGTCATTTGGGAACACTTTGGAGACCAGACCTGGGTGACCCATCATTAAAACCTATGTGTTGACTACGCCCAAGTTCTCTTGGCTCATTGCCCTTTGATTTCCATAGCTGGGATCACCCAAAACCTATCTGAGACTCAGGCTTCTTTCACATCCTGGGTGATTTTATTGGCTAAGAGTAAGGAGCTTTGACCCATAGTTTAGTATCAACTGAGCCTGGATAATATTAATGGGTCATTATTATCAATATCATTAATTTCTGACCAAACTATTACTGCTTAATAAGTTTAACACATTGGAGACGGATCACGAGAATTCTCGCTTCATATTACACAGTGTTTTACAAAGTATCATACTTTAAAAAGATATTAGCTTGTAAGAACATGTAATAAATAACTTCAAAATGCAATGGGTGTTTAATTTTTAAAGTGTGCCTTTAACATTTATGTAAAAACTTTTTTGTACTCGTTCAATAGAAACTTATCTGGCCACTGGGTAAAGCTAGCAATAAAACTACTGGTCCGCAATGTGTTTTAAGATGCAGACAGCTCCTTAGTGGGTATGTATCTTGGATCTGCCATTTACTATGTGACCTTTCTCTAGTCTCTTCTCTCTAAACTTTAGCTTCCTAATCTCTGAAGAAGAGATAGAACACCTGTATTGATCGATCTATATACACTAGTCTATCCATATACAGGGGTCTAATATACAGTGCTAGTAGAGGTTATGGTATATCATAGGTACTCAATAAATGTTATTTTTCCTTTATTGCTCCTTCTTCCTTTCTGTGTTTAAATATAACAAAACTTTGTGCCATTATAATCACTCATTGTTCGTGACTCATACAAGGAGCTATTGATATTTATGCTAGGAATGATTGTATATCCTTAACATTGTCATACATCTAGAATGGAAATGTAGGTGAGTTTAGTGACTAGGAAAAGTTAGGAATCCGGGCTATGTTTGTTTTTTTCCCTTCCTGTGTGTTGGCCCATTAACATGCTTCCATCATGGAGCTTATTACACTATTTTGAAATTATTTGTGGTCAATGTGATTTCTCCTCCTCAAGGACAGAGTTGATGTCTTCATCTTCAGCTTCCCCAGGCCTAACACAGTGTGCGGTTCAGTACTTGTGGCTATGGGTACCTGATCCTGTTCCTCTGCCAAAGGGGCCTCCCCCGACCTGTTCTGTCTCACCTGACCAGGAAATGAGTCAACCTGCTTCCAGGAGCTCAATCTCTTTAAAAGAGAAACACATACATACGAGAGAAAGAGAGAGAGAGAGAGAGAGAGAGAGAGAGAGAGAGAGAGAGAGAGAGCTTTTTAAAAAATGAACCAGATATTAGGTGATCACATTTTTTTAGATTTTTTTTACAATATATTTTTATTGATTTCAGAGAGAAAGGGAGAGGAAAAGAGAGATAGAAACATCAATGATGAGAGAATCATCAATCAGCTGCCTCCTACACGCCCCCCCCCCCCTTCCTGGGGATTGAGCCTGCAACCTGGCATGTGTCCTGACCAGGGAATTGAATCGTGACCTCCTGGTTCATAGGCTGACGCTCAACCATAGAGCCACACCAGCCAGGCTAGATTTTTTTTTTAAATGGTGAACTGCCCCTTGGAATTGACTCCCACAGGCCTAGAGGTCTGTATACCTCAGTAGTTTGTACCTCCTGATCTATATCCAGCCCAACGATAGGGCAAAGGGGTAGATATCTACCAAGAAACATAGTCTGAGTTGCAGATATTCATGAGCTTTAACAATTTGGAAACAATATAATTTAGGACTCATGGGTTACTAATATGCAACGGTACATACTAGTACTACTCACAATGTGAGCACCTTCTGGCAATTTTAATTATCATTCTCTGCATAATTAAGTTGTCAACGTTGATGGGAAAGAGGATGCATGCTGTAGAAATGTGGAAACTCTGGAGATCGATGTGGGTTGAAATTAGTTTCATGTTTAAAAATAATTATGATAATAATTAGAATTTGCTTGGTACCTGATAATTTACAAAGTGCTTTTACACATGATTTAATTTCACAAAGATTATGAACTGGCCCTTAGGTACTTGATGCCAAACCTTGAACATTGTGAAATGGAATTTAAGGGAAAGTGAGAAAGAAGATAATTAAAAATGCATTGAAAGACAGAAAATCAGCCAAATTCATTGGCAGAGAAATAGATTTGTTTGGCATTTTAGAAACTCAACATATCTTGTAGAAGAAGCAGTTGGCCCATCTTTGGGTTTCACAGTGTCGGCACCGTTTGTTGTTTTGGGGAGAGTTTTTGATGTACCGTTATAATGACGTTTGCTTACTTAACACTGAAAGATGTGCAAAACCGGGAGACATCTGCACCATAGTTAGAGGCAAAACCAAGAATGATTGGTTAAATCACTAAATGAAAGTAGAAGAATGATCAGAGGGGAAATATGAGGAGCTGATTAATCGTTTGTTTAAAACTCAGGTATCCACCTCGACTAGTGGTTCTCAACCTTCCTAATGCCGCGACCCTTTAATATAGTTCCTCGTGTTGTGGTGACCCCCAATTTCATTGTTACAAATTGAACATAATTAAAGCAAAGTGATTAATCACAAAAACAATATGTAATTATATATGTGTTTTCCGATGGTCTTAGGCGACCCCTGTGAAAGGGTCGTTCAACCCCCAAAGGGGTCGCGACCCACAGGTTGAGAACCGCTGAAGAGAGAATCCAGACTGGCCTGCAGAATGCTAGTGACAGCCATAGCTTCCTTCCCACAGCCGCACTCAAGGTTGTTTTCTGTCCCCTCAACATCCTACTCTAGACCACGAGTTAATAAAACACAAAGGAGGTAGTCAAATGCCGCGAATGAGAATTAACCTCCAAAGTCAAAGAGCACCCCACCTGCGACCTCTCCACCACCTCCCTCATTTTTTTTATTTTCTTCCCTTCTGCTCTGCCTTTCCTTCAAAATGCAAGCTTCTGTGGGTTGCCAGGAAAGGAGAGATGTGATTTAATATTCGGACAGCCAGGCAGGGACCAAGTCAAGTTACTAGATTACACAGGAAGCCAGCATCATCGGAGAGCCACGGAGGCAGCCCCAGAGCCGCGCGCGGGTGTCGCCGGCTCAGCGTAAGCCTTTCCAGATGTGGCCGCGCGCGCCGGAGCCTGGCGGC
>NW_005356870.1:6420422-6441204 GCF_000412655.1 Myotis brandtii | reverse complement strand
ATTAACAGGAAAACAATTAAATACACCGGCTCAGTGAGGAACGCGGGTCATTTATGAGCCCATCAGCCGGGTAAAGTTCCTCACTGTCACGGCGGTGCCCTCAGTCTCCCTCTGACATGTAAGGCTTCTGCAGTGTTTGGGGTTTGGGGTGTGTCGTTTTCTCCCTGTGATGCCTCAGTCTGATTAATTCTAGAGAAGGTTTTATGAGAGGTGCTTTTTGTGGTGGTGGGGGTGTTGTTTTTCCCCTTGAAAAACCAAGCGAGATCCTTATGCGTATCAGGAAATCGGTGGGGGTGGGCCGCCTCGGGCAGACGCACGGGGATCCGCTAAGCAGCTGGGGTCAGCTGCGGAGCTGGGGTCCGAGGTGGCCTGGCAGGCGCGAAGGCGAGGGGCCCGGGCGGGCGGGCGGTGTGTCAGTGGAGTAATCCGCGCTGCCCAGTCGGAGCTGCTGGTATTTCCTCTGGCAGCTGGAGCTGTGCTGAGTTCCAAGAGTGTGTCAGGTATGCTGGAGGCAGGCATTTGAAATATAATAAAGCATAACTACAGTGGTGCAATTCAAACGTCCTAGGGCTCATGTGACAGCGACCAAATGGCAGGCGGTGTTTGCAGGGCCACGCTAAGGAGACGGGAACTTCTGCCTCATTCTGGTGTTAAGACTATTCAGAAATGGATCCCGAATAGCATTGCCAACAAGCAGGCAAGAGAACTCCAAATCCCGAAAAGCTCTCCCAGTCGTGTTGAATGGCTCTGTCTTGTTTGCTGTCTAAGTCTGTATACTGATGTCATCTGCACAGATGGGTCAAAGATTATGTTTTCTTTACCCTTTTGGTTAATCCAGTTGTTTTTCATATGCTGAGTGAAGCTCTGCGTTGTTAAAAATATTAGAAGTGTCAGTCCGGACTTCTGTGCTGTGTGCTCTCAATAAAAGGTCCTTTGACTTTCACACAATTGTCCCAACATGACTTGAAAAGAAGGAGTTTAAGGTTTGTGACTGTGATAAAGGAGATTATGAAGATAACATACTCGTTACCTAATCATGGTAAGCTGGAAATTTTTCCTAAATGCTCATAAAAATCTTTCTGTTAAATTAAACGATATTGCCCAGGACTGGGAGAGAATAAACAGTGTTGTCTAACCATAGCTAGGGGAGATAGAGCAAAATATTTTAAATTTAACCATTTTAGTGTGGCTTTATAGTAAAATGTGATACCTTAAAGAAATCCAACTTTCCATTAAGGCAGGTTTTTTAAGGTGTTTTATCTAGTGATAAAAATTTGTATTTGGCTAGAGGAAGTTTAAGAAATAAGATATGGGAATATAAAATTCACAACTATAATTGTTTGAAAAAAAATAAGGTGATTGCTTTATTGTTGTCTTGTTTGACAAATTCATTGCCACAAATGGAAAGATTCCACAAATAGTGTCTTGTAAAGATGACACAAACATATCTTACTGTGGTTGGGTGTTTTAATTTGAGAGTAAGACTAATTCAGACATTCCAGCATCCCAGACTTCCCCTTCCATTTTCATAAATGAGGAGCTTTGGACAGCTGTTGACTTCTGAGAATAAGGATATGATCCCCGGAAAAATGCTGTCTCTGTTTTGTCATTTGTCTATTAAATGTTTGTAAGTATATTTTTATTGATTTCAGAGAGGAAGGGAGAGGGGGAGATAGAAACATCAATGATGAGAGAATCATTGATCAGCTGCCTCCTGCATGCCCCCCCCCCCACTTGGGATCAAGCCTGTAACCGATGGCCAACCACTTAGCCACACCGTCCCGGCTTGTCTGTTAAATATTAATGGTCTATATGGAGTCAAAAATAGAGCATCAAGTGAAAAATACTTAGAGAAGATTAGTTACTTTTTATGTGTGATAAAACATTAAACAGGTCCACTGGAGGAAGAAATTCTTTGTATTGCCCAGTTTTCCTAAGATGAGTACGACCTCTTAGGCACTTTGCACAGCGGAGCATCTAGGTTCTGTACTGGAAAGGAAAGGGCTTTGGCTACCACAATGGACTGATTGCTGGGGACTCAGACCCCCTCTGTGTCCTCCCCTGTTCTTGGCACGTGGCTTGGAGCTCCATCAGTGTTTGTCCAATGGAGACCGACTTGGTTCACATCCAAAGCTCAAGAGCACTCATTCTATCCTTTCCCTCAAACTTCTCCCCTGCACCCCACCCTCCCACTGACCAAAGACTTTAGCTGTTAATTATCCACAAGAAGTCACTTTTCCAAGCATTGGTACACTCCATTCTATGTCCTCCCACTTGGCCCTCTCTTGCGGAATGGAGGGCAATACGAAGTCCAAACCTCTCGCTTCACTTTATGTTGTGAAATTAATCAGGTGACAGATGAGAAGTGTTTTGAAGCCCCATAGGAAAATACTTCAGTAAATAGTGCCTGAAACATTATTTCTATGATGATCATTTCATGTAGTTTCTCAAAAACTAATCTGAGATTTCAGTTTCTTCTATAGTGCTGGGCCAAGAGACAAAGTTTTAACTTTCCTTGTTAGATATTTTCTCTATCAGTCAATCTCTTTCTCTCTCTCTCTCTCTCTCTCTCTCTCTCTCTCTCTCTAACTTAAGAGTTCCTAGTTCTGCCCCAAATGATGCCATGTACAAAAACCACCATATACCTCTTGTTACCTTAAACTCCCTTATGTCAAAAATAGGAATTTCATCTGTTATGTTTAAATATCCACACCCTTATAAAAACACAGTACAGAATTGCTGCTAGAAAAGGCCTTTAGGTTGTGAGGAGTGACAGAACAGACTGTTTTATTACATGCTCCTTTATATGTAACTAGAGGCCCGATGCACGAAATTTGTGCAAGAGTAGGCCTTCCTTCCCCCGGCTGCTGGCACCGGCTTCTCTCTGGCACCAGGATCTGGGCTTCCTTCCCTCACAGCCCTGGCTTTGTCCGGAAGGACGTCTGGTCTAATTAGCATATTACGCTTTTATTATTATAGATTGCCTTTCTCTGCCCAACCACACAACCCTCTTCTCTCTACAACCATTATTCCCAAGCCCACAGGTGCACTGTCTTCTTTCCTAAGCACAGAGGATGGCATTGAGTCTTCAGGGAATTGGAACTTTGGGTGAAAGATGGGGTCAACAGTCCTTCTGTCTTACACTTCCTCTGTGTCCTCACCACTCCTCTGCTTCCGCCCGGCCTCCCCTTGAGCCCAAGGACATCTTGGCATCAGGGTGCATTCATTCCTTAAAACCTCTTGCCCTTGTAATCCTTGTGTATAGGGTCATGTAGGGGTTCTTAGCCTTTTTTGTGCCAACTGGTCTCTAGCATTCTGGTGAGGCCTGTGGATCACTTCTCAGGATAATACTTTTAACATAAGTAAAATACATAAAATCTAAAGGGAACCAATACTAATAAAATGTAGTTATTGAGGTATTTAATATTCAAAACTCAAAGTTGTGATAGAGTAATATAACATGAATGAATTATATAATACACTATTGTGTTTAAAATATAAGGAAGTAAATTTAAATTAAGTATTTTTTAAAGATCCCAGATTTATTATTGCTTCACTAGAGTCAGAACATTAAACTGTACAGTAGCTTTGGATTCATCTCCTTGTCGCCAGCCATCATAGGTAGGGAATACTGGGGAGCAACATCCATACCCAGGGCACCAATGTGCAAACCTTCAACTTTCCCGTTTGGTAGTTGAGTGGGGCCAGCAATGTCACATGAACATCTGTGGACAGAAAAACTGCACTCATGTGTGATCAGGGGCAGCTTTGATAACTACCATACCTGTACAGCAGGGATGTGTGTAAGTGGTATTTTGTGATTTCTGCAACAACTGTTAATGAATAGAAAAGTCTGTGGTGACAGTCACAGGGACAACTGATACCATGGCGTGTGTGTTGGCGGGGTGGGGGCGGAGGTTCAGCTTGTCAACCCTTATCATTAGAAGAAACGTGAAGTTTCCATTAGAATTTAGTGAAACTAGAAATGAAATTGTTTCCATCCAAGTTCATGGACACCCTGAATTCTATCCATAGACCCTAGATTAAGAATCCCTGCTTAATACCTGTAACTTCCAAATAGTTCTCATCAATAGTTATCAGAGTCTGAGATACTGGGCCGTCGTACGTGAGATGGCTGGAATTCCTTGATGTACCAGTATATTTTCCAAAGCTCCACCAATGACTGAACTGATACACCAGAAAGACTGTCTCTGAGGAAGAATGAAAGAAACTAAATTCAGACTAGAAAGAGACAGAAGACTGAAAGCAGGGCAAAGCCCAGACTATACATGTACAGTAGCTGTCATCAACTGGGAAGGTGGAATGAACAAATAAACCACAAAAGAAAATAAACATTAGTCTTTCTTTAACATCTAGTAAGGTAAGGACAACTTATATAGTGTAAAATACACTGATTTATAAAAATATTCAATCAATTCTTACTATTAGGGAAACATGACATAGAAGGAAAAAATATGAATGCCTCAACCTGCTATGAGACATGTGGCACTGCTTCTAGAGCTAAACATTTAAAAGAGGAAGAAAAACTGAATTGTCTATAAAGAAGGCAAAAAAAAAATGTAGACAAATCTCAACCCAGATGAGATTCAAGAGACATAAAATAAATTCTTCAAGTATCTACATCAGGTTGGATCCCCCTGGGATATTTTGCTCAGCATCATCTGTCTTTTGTGAAATAAATTTTTACCTTTCAGCTGACCAGGTCTCTGATTCACTAGCAAAAGGAATGCTTGACATGCTGTGTGATACGCTGGCTTTCAATTCCATGGGGCATCAAGAACCCTGGCCCACTTCCCATGGCAGGCAACCACAAACACTGACTTTGTGAACTGTTTTCTGTTCGTTGGATCACAGTGCAAAGCAAGTAAGGGCATATGTAATGCCTTTTAATCAAGAGTGATGCATGCCTCAAAATATGCAGGCTCCTCCCGTAAACAAAGACTTCCCTAGACATACGCAACACTATAGAACGTTTTAAAGGGTCTGAGAGACAACCACTAATGATGCTTCATGAGACACTCTCACATTTCTGGAGGGTAGACGTGAGCATGTAGCTATTAAATTAGGTACCACTATTTCCGATAAAAAGAAGAGCATGTTGATGTGGAGGCCAGCTTTGATGAGAGAGAAAACAGTGGCTAAGAGAGCCGGCTGTGACACCAGCCTGCCTGGGTATGAACCCTGGCTCTTGCACTGGATAAATTCGGGCAAGTCAGTCTATTTCTCACCAATATAAAGAGGATAATAATAGTGCTATACCATAAAATTGTTTTAAGAATTAAATGAGCAACTAGGCAGAGTGCTTAGGAGAGTCATTGACACATAGTAAGCATTCCTTGAGTTTGGGTTTTATAACCTCTCTTCCCTTTCCCTTTCACCCTGCTTCCCTGGGAGTTCTCCCGGTTAGCATGACACTGCTATAATTTTTCTAAGCCTTTTGGGCAAAACTAGTTCAACCAGTCCAAAAAATAGAAAAGAAAAGGTTAAAATGTTCATGGGAAATGGGCATTATTTCTGTACCTTTGGAGAAAAACAAAGAAGATTCTAATGGAGGTGATTTTTCGCGTGCAGACCTTGAACTCCAAAATGAAATGACTTGAGAATAACTGTTTTTGCACATTAATGAAGGAATCAGTCTTGCATATGAGTTTGTCAGGCTAGATCTACAATATCTGAAAGCCATCCCAAGCGAGTTGGAACCTGCTTTGAAAATTGCTGTATAGATGCAGCCAAACATGGGAAAGATCAGCAGCACCAGCACGCTGAGGTTTCAGGCACGTGGCCCCGTGCTGGTATGGGAAAAAGTATGCGAAATGCCAAGGTTGCCACTGGAGAGGGATATTTTGCCTGGCTCCCTTTCTGGAGCAAGACCTCTATAACTTTCTTCAGTTCAAATAGTATGTATGAGCAGTCTGCATATTTTGCCAAAGGTTATTATACACAAATAAAGAGATGTGTCCAAAGTCAAAGGCGTGGTCGGAGGGGCATATGAATTAGTCACAGGTCTGCTAAGGATCTGAAGCTGTATTATGAAGCCAAAAGTGAATTTAAAAGCATTCCTGGAAGTTCTCTATTCCAGAGGAATTACTAGGGCCTAGATTCAAGTTAAACTTGTCTTTGTGTTTTCCAATTTCTGATTCTAGTCACTTTTAACAATAATTTGTCATTCTTTTTATTTTATTTTTAAATATATTTTTTATTGCCCTAACCGGTTTGGCTCAGTGGATAGAGCGTCGGCCTGCGGACTGAAAGGTCCCAGGTTCGATTCCAGTCAAGGGCATGTACCTTGGTTGCGGGCACATCCCCAGTGGGAGGTGTGCAGGAGGCAGCTGATCAATGTTTCTCTCTCATCAATGTTTCTAACTCTCTATCCCTCTACCTTCCTCTCTGTAAAAAATCAATAAAATATATATTTAAAAAAAGAGCTGAACTATTTATATATATATTTTATTGTTGATAGTATTTCAGATATCTCCCATTCTTCCCCCCCTTAATCATCCTCCTCCCAGCTCCTACCCTACCCCCCCCTCAGGTCTCCACTACCCTATTGCCCGTGTCCACTGGCTATGCCTATAAGTATATAAGTTCTTTGGCTTATCTCTTCTCGTCCCCCAACCCCACATCAAGTCTGTTCCATGCCTCCATGCTTAGGGTCTTATTTTGTTGGTCAATTCATGTTGTTCATTAGATTCCACAAATAAAGTGAGATCATGTGATATTTGTCTTCCTCAGATTGGCTTATTTCACTTAGCATAATATTTTCCAGGTCCATCCAGGCTGTCCCAAAGTGTCGTTCTTTTTTTAATTGAGGTGTAATTGACATACAACGTTATATTAGTTTCAGGTGTACAACATAATGATTCGATATTTGTATGTATTGCAAAATGATCCCCACAATAAGTGTAGTTAACATCCATTACCATACACAGTTACAAAATTCTTTTTTTTGTGATGAGGACTTTTAAGATTTGCTCTCTTAACAACTTTCCAATATGAAATACAATATAATTAACCATACTAGAGGCCTGGTGCACAGATTCATGCACATTGCAAGTAAATTAATTAGAAGGTGGCCAGCAGGACAGGACTGGGCAAATCGGGCCAGGCATGCCCTGGAGCCAACCTCCCACGGTCCCTCCCTGGCCGGCTGCACCTGGAGCAGCTCTAGGGCTCAAAAGGTGTCTGCAGAGTGAGTGGGGTCCCTCTGGCAGGTGGGGTCCCTTGGCCTGGCCTGTGGGGATCAGGCCGAAATCGGCAGTCCGACATCCCCCAAGGGGTCCCAGATTGCGAGAGGGCACTCGGCAAAGTTGCTGCTCAGCAGCTCTTGCGTTGAGTGTTTGCCCCCTGGTGGTCAATGAGCATGATAGCTACCAGCTTAGACTTTTATATATATAGATTCACCATGCTGTACTTTATATCCCCATGAATTTTTAATTTATAACAGAAGTTTGTAGCTCCCTTCATCCATTTGGCCCACCTCACCCGCAACTCTGGCAACCACCAATCTGTTCTCTGTATCTATGAGCTTGTTTTGTTTTGTTTTATTTTTTAGAATTCCACATATAAGGGAGATCATATGGCATTTGTCTTTCTCTGTCTGACTTATTTCACTTAGCATAATGCCCTCAAGGTCCATCCATGCTGACGCAAATGGAAAAATTTCACCCTTAATTTACAGCTGAATAATATTTCATTGTATCTATGTACCACATTTTCTCTATCTACTCATCTGTCCATGGACATTTAGTTTTTTCCATATCTTGGCTATTGTAAATAATGCTGCAGTGAGCAGGGGGATGCATATATCTTTTGAATGCGTGGTTTTGTTTTCTTTGGATAAATACCCAGAAGTGGGATTGCTGGATCATCTGGTAGATCTAGTTTTAATTTTTGGAGGAACCTCCACAGTTTTCCACAGTGGCTCCACCAATGTCCATCCCCACCGGCAGTGCACCGGTTTCCCTTTTCTCCACATCCTTGCCAACACTTGTCATTGCTTGTCTTTTTTGTAATAGTCACTCCAACAGGTGACATCTCACCATGGTTTTGATTTGCATTTCCCTGATAATTAGTGATGTTGAACATCTTTTCATGTGCCTGTTGGCCATCTGTATGTCTTGTATAACCTGTGATTCTTGAAGAAAGAGGATGTGCCATGTGCTGGCACTGTTTGTGTGATGATGATGATGATGATGATGATGATGATGATGACGACGACCTCGCACCAATCCTTCTGTGCTCTTCCCCCGTTGCTTGTGAACAACCACTGCTATTTTTGATGCATTTGTTTGGAATTATCATTAAAGACTTAACCAAAGTTACCCAAAGAACAAAGTTATCTATCCCCTTACTGATCAAATACATGACTGTGTAGTGCTACTGTTGCACTTCTCAGCCACAGTCAAAGACTAGGTGCGTAATTAAACTAAAAACATTTTTTGTAGTATGAACTAAATCTGACACCCAGCAGGAGGTGTCCATTTTCCATTGCTGATCACGGAAATAAAAACATTTGAGTCCTGGCAAAGAGCCTCTGTGCCACTATGAGAATATGACAGTAGTGGGGGTATGTGTAAGTAAATATAGGTATTTGGGATTGAACTTTTATTCACAGTATCCTTGGTATGTTCAGCCAGGTAAGTTATTGGACATTCCTCAATTTGAGAAAATTCTCACACTAGTAACTGGACTGACTTACCTGGTTGCTGCCTCCGCTGAATAGAAATAAAAACATGCAGTACCCCACACTGATTTTACTTCAGTATGCCCAGGGAAGTAGTAAGCTTTGCACTATTTGAGACAGTCATTGGCCCACACCTCATATTAAGTGTAACTCAAATGTATTCCAGATAGAAAGTTCCATAGGTTGTGAGAGTGGCAGCCAGGAAGTGCTGAGCGAGAAGAAGTTCATTTTATGATTTGCCAAGATACCCGAACTCATTATTTTTAAATATATTTTTATTGATTTCAGAGAGGAAGGGAGAAGGAGAGATAGAAACATCATGCTCCCTACTGTAGATCAAGCCAGCAACCCTGGCATGTGCCCTGACCAGGAATTGAACCATGAGCTCCTGGTTCATAGGTCAGTGCTCAACCACTGAGCCACACCAGCCAGGCCCAAACTCATTATTTGACAATAAAAATACCTTAATGTTGAATTCAGTGTCATACAGAGGGTTGTCAGTTTTGATCCTCTATAGCAATATTATCCAATCAGTAAATTTTTTCATTCAAGAACTAAAACACTCAATAAAAACAAATTAATGAAAATCACCAAGACATAGTAAAATACATGGCATATTATTGCTTGGTGAACATCCTGACACTACATTATCACTTTCTCTGTCTCTTTAGAGGATTTATTACTAGCATGAGCACATCTATCAGTTAAACACACACACACCCATCAGGATGCCATGACTTCAAGGACCTTCTCTTCATCAAAGATTGAGGATTCCTGACTTACAGGATGCTGATATAAATGTCACAAAGTGGGCTCTGGTTGTTGACAACTTGGGGTGGAGGTGGGGATACAACACATTTAATGATGTCTAGGCTTTGTTTTATCTTGTAGGCTTTTTTTGTGACACATTTAGCTTTTTGCAGACAATTCTCAAACCCTGACTCAGCTATTCAGTGTGGTTCGGTTTATCATGATCCATCGTCTCTAATATGGTTTTGAATAGCAGGATGTTGTAGGTCCAGATTGAAGTGTGACCTCGGAATGTTTTCCATTCATGCTTGATTACTATATCCTAGAGGTCTAGACAGTGTTATTGGTTTTTCACCAACGTAAACATCTGGGGGAAAAAAGAAGAAGAAGAACTAAATTAGATGAGTAAGAACATTCCTAATCTACCTTTATAATATGCTACCTTTAAAATAAAACTTTTTTAATATATATGTTTTTATTGATTTCAGAGAGGAAGGGAGAGAGATAGAAAGATATAAACATCAATGATGAGAGAGAATCATTGATTGGCTGCCTCCTGCGGGCCCCTTACTGGGAAGGATCAAGCCTGCAACCCAGACATGTGCCCTTGGCCAGAATCGAACCCAGGACCCGTTAGACTGCAGGCTGACACTCGAGCTACAGAGCCAAACTGGCTAGGGCTAAAATAAAACTTTTTAAATGAAGCCCTCTCAAGTCGAAAGGATGCCAGCAAACGTATTGTTTTTCAACTCTGATAAGACAGTCTTTGGACTATGATTTTTCTCTGATTTAAACAAGTTTGAACATGTAATTTTAGGCTGCAATAGAAACGTCTTTCCTTGGTGCTATTACAAAAAGCTAGAATTTCATTTAGTGAATTCCAGCCAAATTAAATTAGCATATGCATGTTAACTCATGTATATAGCTCATGGATGGACAAATGAGATGACAATCCAATGAGGGGAGGGGGAGGGAGGAAATGCGCCAAACCCAAAGCAATGTGGAAATAAATATAATCAGGCCATCTCGAGTTTTATTTCTCACGGGTTGATTTTCATATTCTAAGAATTATTAATCACATTAGAACTCTACAGAGAGCTTATTTAAGAACCATAACTCAACAGCCTAGTAGAGTACTGTGCCACTGAGTCACAAGGAGAAACTGAGACTTTTTCCTTTATGCTGGGGTACAGACCACATTCAGCCAGACATCAGCCAAACATGCCCCGGCCAGGAGCACCAGGTGGAAGAATGTAGAGGGATGACAAGACACCCAAAGTGTGTGCCTTACTCGTGCCTTTGGTATGCAGATGGCACATACAGCAGTACTGTGAGAATAACACTGGACATTTTATACTTTAATTTTGTAAATTTATGAAATATACATTCAGTACCTAATTCCAGTTTATGTATAACAACTTATAAAATTGAACTTCTTTCTTTTTCTCTTTTTTTTCGTTTTTCTTTTGCTAGGGTAAAAAGGGAAGATGAAGGTATAAATCGGTGATTTAGAATCCAAGACTGTGTTTCCAGCCAAAGCTCTTTGGCACAGCATAGTCATTGCACAACTGAAGATAAACATAGAGGGTAAACTCTAGAAAAATTATTTCCAAGCAGTGCCTGAAAATCTATTCTAAATGCACTTTGCACCATTTAAGACAATAATAACAGTCTGTGACCTGCCACTATGTGCATACCCCAAGGATTAGCTGGTACATCAGGGCCAAGTGTAAATAGACTGGGAAAAGAAAAAAAATAAACATTTAACTCTTTTAAAAAGGAAAGAAAGGGCATTAACAGGGGCTGAGGGTAAACCATGCCTGCTGGTGCTGCCCCTTGGGGAACAAGGACAAGGGTGTCCAAACCGTGCACCCACCTTCCTGGCCACACCACACACATTCCAAGCTCCCATTCTTCCGAGGCCACTTTGTAGAAAATGTTTTTATTTCTGTGACCCTGAGCATCACTCCCACTTTGCTGCATAAAGTGTTCCCTGAGTGAACCCTCGTG
Organism: Myotis brandtii; assembly: GCF_000412655.1. Taxonomy (NCBI): domain Eukaryota; kingdom Metazoa; phylum Chordata; class Mammalia; order Chiroptera; family Vespertilionidae; genus Myotis; species Myotis brandtii. The sequence continues at coordinate 6,429,740 of NW_005356870.1, read as the reverse complement.
GCCTTTCATCCTCATTAATCCCTACCGCCAACCCACACATGCCCTGCCTCTCAAACTGCTTTTGTGACTGCTCTTTTCCTTTACCCGTTTTGTGCTTAAAGTTAGAGGCTGACTTTAAGAAGCTCATAGTGCATAATCTGTCCCGTGTGTGCGTGCTTGCTTTCCTTGGTTCCATATTTTCCTCCCTATTCGGACCTAAAGTCTTTTAACTGATTCGTGAAACACCATTACTGGAGCTATCCACTTGTCTTCACACAAAAGTGCCTGGTTTTGAATCGCAATAACTTAGGTAACGTCTCCGTTTCTAAATGGACTCCAGGAAAACGACATTTGGCATCTTTTATTAAGAGAGAAAAAAGCTGACCCCATACCACCTACCAATTGAGCTGTAAGGGTCAAAAGCCAAGTGCTTTTAATAACTTTTTAAGAGTAGGTAATCCTTGCTCGCTTTGAAGACTGAAGCATGGACTAATTGCTTTTGTAAAATGAAGGTGATGTTGCTATAGCTAATGGTCCATGCAGTCGGACCCTGGGACATTTGATCCCAGTGTCTCGTGTGGCTTAAGTTAATGTTTTCATAACATACTCATTGGTTTTGATTCAACACAGTTCAGATAACATTTAAAATTGGTGTTTTTGCTTTCCAAAAGTCTTTTCTCCAAAAATATCTTTAGATATATTATCAATTGATTAATAGCAACATTATCTTTATTAATATTTTAGACATATAAGAAACCCATGTGTCAACCACTAATTTAAGTAATAAAGTATTAAAATTACTGTTTTTAAAATTTAAAATTACAGTGTGCCCCTCCTGGATCACATTCCCTCCCTCCTCCTCTTCCCCAACTCCCTTGGAATTCTTCAGTCCAGAACTTAGTGCTTAATCATTCCCAGTTTTGCACTCATATTACATATTTAAGTAAGCTAAACCAATATTAATTATTGTTTTGCACATCTAAAAGCTTTAAGTAGTACCATACTGCAGATATCCTTCTACAACTCACTTGCTCAAAATTGTATTTTTGAGATTTATTCATGTTGAAACAGAAAGATCATTCCTTCTTACTGCAGTTATATAAATATGCCACAATTTATTATTCATTCTCCTATTGAGAGGCATTTAGAATGTTTCCAATTATGTCTTATTACCACATGCACTTGCTGTTAGGAATACTGTTGTCTATACCTCTATGTACATATGTGTAGCAATTTCTCTATGATAGAATAATTCATCCAAGGATGGAATTTCATAGTCTAAGATATGTACATCTTATATAGCCACATTGTTCAACATTAATTACACTCGTGCCAATGGTATACTAATAAAGGAATGCCCATGATAGAAAAGAGAAGTTTTCAAATGCCATAAAAGTCATAGAATATTTACTTAAAAAACCATAGAAATGTAAATTATATAGATATTAAAGCATTTAGAATGTTTCCAATTATGTCTTATTACCACATGAACTTGCTGTTAGGAATACTGTTGTCTATACCTCCATGTACATAAATACACATAAATTTGTATAATATATCTCATATATAAATATATCATAAAAAGTTTTTTAATTAGTAATAGAATTAACCAAAGATTAGATGAGTAAGGTTTGGAATGAAGGCTATAAATAATAAATAATATTTCCCTAATTTTAGTGTGGTTTTTTATATAAGTCAAGCTAAAATATAATTAAGTATCCTTTTAAAGGTAATGATAAACATCAAGTTGATGTATGCCTAATTTCCGCCTATATTCGGGTCCGAATGCAGCTGAGGTAGGGATGAGAATAGAATATGGAAGGAGAGTATCTGAGAATTAGAGGAAGCAAGAAGTGTATGATTCAGAGCTAACATCTTCACAATAGCCTATATTAAGAAATGCTTATAAGAGCACCTAACATAATGCCTCTTCTCCATCAAAATATATGTGAAAGCTTCCAGAAAAACCAAAAGTTCCCTGGAACTAAGTGTGAAAGCCTAGCATAGGGACCAACTATTTGAGTGCCCTTGAAAAGCAACTATTTCCTTAAGCAGCAAATAATTATCTTCAAGCGTAGAAAATATTAATTTGAAAAATAAGCATAAATTTTATTGTTATTTCAGTTTATTATATGAGTAAGTAGCAACACTTTATGTTTAAAATGTCTCTTGTAAGCAAAACATCATGCTTTAGAATGATGTGCATGTTTAAAAACAGCATCCTTACTTGACCTTTTCTCAGAGAGATACTCAGCTATTGATGGTCACTCAGTTTTGAAGCTCAGGCTGCTGAGTGTGGACGTGATTGCCTCCGGGCTTGTATTCACCCATCTACCTAGGAATCTTTCTTATCATATTGATAAGCTGGGAGCCATGCACTGCTTTGTGTTGTGAAGATCTCAGAGGTCATTTTTTAAATGGGGGCACAGCCCTGTCGGTGTGGCTCAGTGGTTGAATGTTGACCTGTGAACCAGGAGGTCACAGTTTGATTCCTGGCCAGGGCACATGCCCGGGTTGCAGGCTCAATCCCCAGTGGGGCATCCAGGAGGCAGCCGATCAATGATTCTCTCTCATCATTGATGTTTCTCTCTCTTCCTCTCCTTTCCTCTCTGAAATAAATTAAAAAATATATTTGTAAATAAATAAAAAGTAAAATGGGGACACAATCAGCTCCTCATAATTGTCTGGAAATATTGACAAATTTTCAATTTTCTTAGTTAAATGACCTCTTTTTCTTTTGCCAAGTTGACCATAAACCATTTCTTCAGAACATAAAGTCCAGAAGGGACACAAGCCATACTTTGTAAAACATGTGGTGGTTTTCTTCATAATCACTGGTTTGTCAATTTCCCTCCTGATGTTAATGCTTGTTATTATTTCTCATGGAATATGTGCCCTTCAAGCAATTCTTTAAGTCTCTTCTCTTTTCTCCAAAATATAAACCCCCATCTCTTCTTTGAAGTCTCCTGATTTCAATTAGAACTTCTCTCTAATAACTATCATTACTATTCCTAATTTACTTATTCAATCATAATCACTGTCAAAATTATTATATTTAGCACACATGACAAAATTTACATTTAGAACTAACATTCTCTCCCATAACACCAGTAACACCCATATCTCAAAGAGGGGTTGTGGAAGAAATTGTAGCAAGGGCTTTTTAAGCCTTTTTTTTTAAGACTCAGAAAGAATGTAAGATTGAAGTTTTTCCTCAACTTCCTCATATTTCATTTTAGCTAGACACCTAACATTCAGTGCCAGCCTCTGCTAGAGCTTTTGTTGCATTATTTACTCCTCATCTGACCCTATGAAGTAGATTCTGTTATCCTTGCTTTACGAATGAAAGATGTCCACAGAGGTTAAATAACTTGCCAAACATCACTTAACGTGTCCAAATTTGAGCTCCTTCACTTTCCCACAAAACCTGTCTTTTCATCTCAGTTCATGACAGTTATCTTTAGCTCCTCTCTTCTTTCATTCTCCACATTTCTTCCACCAGCCAATTATATCCGCTCTACCTGCAAAATTCATCTAGAACCCAACCACTTGTCACCACCCTCACTGCTACCACCCTGGCCCAAGCCACCATCATCTCAAACCTGGATTCTCGCAACCGGCCTCCCTACTTCCACCCCGCCCCCCTCCTGTAATTTATTCCAAACTTGGCAACCGGAGCGACGTTTTTAAACATAAATCATGTCCTGTCACTCCTCAACTCCAAAGCCTTCAATATCTTTCCCTCACACTTAGAATAAAATCCCTTCTATAGCCAAGACGTCCTTACCTGACCTGGGCCTGCCTACCTCTCCTGCTTCATCTTCTGTTCTCCCCAGTTCACTCCATGCCATGCACTCTGGCCTCTCTGTTCCCGGGAAACTGCTGTCCCCTCATCCTGAAAACTCTTTTCCCAGATTGTCGCATGACTCTCTCCCTCACTTCACTCAGGGCTCTGCTAACATGTCACCTTGGCTGAATTAAAATCGCATTCTCCTATTTACCAAGTACAATTCATTTACCCCAGAATGTTATATATGTTTGTTTATTGTCTCTGCCTCCCTTTAGTATAAAAGTTCATCTTTGAGGCCAAAACCAAAATGCACACATACATATTTCTAAATGAAGCTGTACATATGTGAATACTGTATATTATATTATACAAGTACGTTTTCTATTGGACCAACTAAAAGAAAAAATAGGTATAAGGAGATTGAGGCAAAACATCTACCTCACATTTTTTTCTGAATCAAACATTCAGAAGCTGTTTGAAGGAGTACCCCCTCTTTTGTATATCACATGTATTGTTTTATTCATAAATTATTTCCAGATTGTATTCTTACCTCTATTTTGATAATTCCAAAGGCTCAAGCTACCATTTATAGAGTGTCCCAAAAAATGGGTACATACACTTTGAATAATTATAAAGGCAGTGTTTATTAAAATACATTTTATTTTCAAAATTGAGCTATCAGCTGTTAAAGTGTATAGACATTTTTTGAGACACCCTGTATATAAGTGATATGATAGTTATACTTGTATGCATTCAGCATCAGTTGAGTCTTTTTCATCTATCTATCTATCTACTAGTATCTATCATCTGTATATCTATCTTTTTCTGTCCTCTCTTCACCTTTAAACTCTAATCCTGTATCTCCAACTGTCTATTGGACACGTAAATTTGGAGGGCTTGCAACATCAGATGAAAATCAACAATTCCAAGGTTAACTTCTCTCTGTGTCTGGCTCTTCCTCTCTAGACATCCACCACTACCCCACAGGCTGTCATTACTCTCACCTAGGTTAAATCAGGGCCTCTTAAGCATGGATGTCCCTAGAACTCTAACACTTGCCACTTCCATCCATCGTGTATGCCACTGCCATCTTCACTCTGTCATTGTTTTTGCTCAATGTCATGCAATTTCCAGACACATAAAATCAAAACCCCTCTGCCTGCTTGTGAAGATCCTGTGATCTAGCTACACTCTCTTTAGTCATGTTGCTTTCTCACGTTCCACTGAAGCAGGGTGTTTGCTTCTCCTCCAGTTTGCTCCTGTTCGTCAGCAAATGCAGCATGATCCCTTCGTCCAAAAGCAGTCATCTTGCTTTTGTAGCATTCGGAACAATGTCAACCTTTACTGATGTCCGTCTTATCTAAAGTCGGGTAGCACTTACTGATTTTTAAAATGCCCATAATTAATTCTATGCTGTTCTATCTATTGCATGTCTTTGTTGCTATTTCATGTGTTAGTCTTCTCCACCCAATTAGATAGGAATCTACTTGAACAGAAGAAACATCTCTTGAACTTGTATATAGCACTGGTATGCACCCACATAGCATACCAGTACTTTTTTTTTCAAACAGCACACACACACACACACACACACACACACACACACACACACACCAGTTCAAATAAGTCAGCATTCCCATCGCTTACTCAGAATAAACAAGTGTGCATGCCAATTCAAGTAGGACAGGTGGGAGAGAAATAAAGGAAATATGATGTGTTTGGGGAAGTTTTGAAATTTTCAAACATTGTAGTATCTGTTGTTTTATTTTTAATAATAAAAATAAGGCACTGATTCTCTACACCCCACAGTCAGGCGGATTTATAATGAAGCTAATGAACCTTCAGGGTCCCTCACTTGCCCACACCCCTCTAAGGTCTTAGGGCAGCCCTAGCCCTGTGTTCACATGTTTCTATAAAATTTTAAAATTCAGATTTTTTAACTGCATTCGATTCAGATCATTATGGTTCATTATGATTCACAGCACTACATGGTCAGTGGGCATAAGTTTTCATGTTGGATGGTATTGGCGTGGCCAAGACCTTTTGTATTCATACTTTTATCTTTTCTTTTTCTTTTTTTTTTAAATTTAATTTTATTTTTCACCATCACCATTTATCCTCTCTATGCCCTCTTCTACCTCAATCCCTTTCTCCTCCCCCCTCTGCAGTCACCACACCACACTGTTGTCCATGTCCATGGGTTCTCTCTCTTTTTTATTTTATTTTTTGCTTAGTTCTGCCCCTGTATTCATAATTTTTCATGCCAAGTACTACTGGAGTGATTGAGTGGACATTTTGTAATTATAATTTTAATCTTTTCATTTTCTCATTATTTCTTTAGTTGCAAAATGAAATTGAATATTTTAAAACCTAGCTATAGATTGTCTCCTGCCCATATGAGAAGTGGCAGGACCCTGGACAAATATGAAATGAAATATCAGAAGGGATAGACACTAATTTTCATTGAGGACCTAATACATTACATCTCCTTGAGCGCTGAAACAAACATTTAAGGCAGGTGTCATTTTCCCCATTGACAAATGAGAAAACACAACTGAAAATGTTAAGTAACTTGTCAAAAATCACAAAACTAGTAACACTTTAAATGCTGAAGCAAAAATCAAGAAGCAGATGATATATTAGGGGGGACAGATATGGGTCACCACTTTTAGAAACTGACAAAAATCCCCTCCTGTCTCCATGCTTTTCCATAGCGTATTTTTGTAAACACAAAAGTAAGAATGTTATTTCTTTCTCGTGCTTTTCTGTATTTTCTTGACCTGTTACTTCAAGAAAGTCAGACTAAAGTTTTCTTTGTGAAGTCAAGGATTTATACTTTGCCCCTGAAGAAACATGTGAAGGAGGAGGAGCTGAAAGATCTGAAGCGTTTGGAGGCTCTTTCTGTGCAGGTACTGGAATGTTGTGTGTCCATCAGCCTTGCCCTTGTGATTTGCCGGGTGATTCACGTTGAGGTAGTAGCCACCCTAAAGTGGTGTAAGTGAATTGGAACTTGTTGTGTTTAAGTAATTACTTAACTGTGGCTCCCTGACATTTAACAGGCTTGGGGAAATGTGTTGTTGGTGCTTGTATATATTTTATTTCAAGTTGACTTTTGGGTATTTCCCTCTTGTATTTTCTGAGACACTGGTGTAGCTAGGAGGCGGCTCTGCCCTTGTTTTGGTAAAAACGCACCCAGAGCTTGCGGCTCACTGATACACGTGAGAAGAGAGAGCGATTGCTATTACGTCCCCCTGCATTCAAGGAAGGACAGCTGGTTAGGATTAGGAGTGCATTCTACCTTCAGCATACAGCACTCCCACAGCTTCTAGTCCTCTTTTTTTTTTCTTCCCCTGTAGCTGACATAAACAAAGTCTGCATCATATCCTGTATGCAGTTAACGTTTTTGATATAATCAGGATAGTCCACAAAAATAATGTTTTTAATGCTGAATGCAGCAAACTTTTCAATATTTTATCAGGAAACAATATCTGCATTTTAACCAGAGCAGACATCCATGTGATGACTAAAACATACAAAGTAGATTATATCACATACGGTCATCCCACCAGAGCTTTAGTGCTGTTCACTGGCTTGATGGGGATGTCAGACTTTTTTTTTAAATACATTTTATTGATTTTTTACAGAGAGGAAGGGAGAGGGATAGAGAGCCAGAAACATCGATGAGAGAGAAACATCGATCAGCCTCCTCCTGCACACCCCCTACTGGGGATGTGCCCGCAACCAAGGTACATGCCCTTGACCGGAATCAAACCCAGGACCCTTCAGTCCGCAGGCCGACGCTCTATCCACTGAGCCAAACTGGCCAGGGCAAGACTTTTTGCCTTTTTTTTTTTAAGGTAAGCATATGTGGTCCTGGGAGCTATGTAACAGGATTAGAAAGAAAGTTCTCCTCAGAGAAAATTCATCTTAGTTTTGTGATACAAGACAACTGTTTTGCAACATCCCGATTGCAGTGCTATAGTACAGGGTGGAACTTGGCCCCTGATCATATCTTCCAATACAAACAAGACAGCACAGACTGCAAATAATAGGGTCAGGGACTGGAAAGCGTGTTTAAAGACTATCACACACTAAACAATATGTTACTAGGAGTCACTATTTATTGCAAGTCACTTCTGGCCATCTCTACAGAGCCTGTCCTTGCCTCTTAATGAGTTAAGCTAGTTTAAAAATCTGTGATTAGAAGATCCATTGGTCTTTCAATAATTTAGGCTAAACCCTTGTTTGTGGCCTTAGGAATTTTGAAAGCTTGAGTTACATAGTAATAAATACATATGATCACTTATAAACTTCCATTAGGACTATTTTTTTTTTCATCCATTTAACCAAAAACCATGAGTGAAGAGGTCTGATTTGTATTCCATATTCTGGAACTAAACCAGCTGTGAGAGACTCGAGCAAGTCAGTAACTTATGCATGTAATCCTCATGTTCTTCATCTGTGGAGATGAGGTTCAATTCCGTTATCTCTAAACGTCCTTCAAACACAGATATGCTAGGTGCCTAAGTATTTGTTCAGTGCTATGCTGTGTTGTAATGAAAATGTATAGATAGGAAATGGGCTCTACTCTCAAGACATGCACATTAAACAACGAAAGATATTCTTCCATTTAACAAATATCAATTGAGTACTTCCTATAGGTACTTGGCATGCGCCGCCAAAATGACCATGGAGGACATCAGTGTTGAGTGCTGTGGGCATTACCAGGAAGCTAGACCTGGAGGTGTCTGAAAAGTGATCATGGGTTAATAAATTATGGGTTAAAATTTTCAGGCAAGAGTAGGCAAGGTAGCAGCGAGGAGGGGATATTGTGAATCCTGGTAAAGAGCACAGAGATGCCCTAGCTGGTTTGGCTCTGTGGATAAAGCGTCAGCCTGTGGACTGAAGGGTCCCAGGTTTGATTCCAGTCAGGGGCATGTACCTTGGTTGCGGGCTTGATACCCAGTGTGGGGCGTGCAGGAGGCAGCCAATCAAGGATTCTCTCTCATCGTTGATGTTTCTATCTCTCTCTCCCTGTCCTTTCCTCCTTGAAACCAATAAAAATATATTAAAACACACACACACACACACACACACACACACACACACACACACACACACGACAGTGAAAACAATACCAGGCCAGTTCGGGAAACAAGGAGAAAACTGTCTTGGCTAAAGTGGAGGCTGTGGTTACAACCCCGAGACTGTTCATTTACTATTTCCTCTTTCACTCATTCATATATTCAGAAATATTTGCTGAGTGCTTATCCAGTCATTGAGAGTTGAGATACAAAGATGGACAGGAGTCATCTATGCCTTCATTATAATTAATAATGTCACTTATTGAGCTATTATATAGCAGTACTGCTGTAAGCTTTTCATACATGCATCACTAGTTCTGTATGTGTCTGTAAGCTTTTCATACATGCATCACTAGTTCTGACAAAAATACATTTTATAGTAGATAAATTAACAGTGATGTTTTAACCTCATCCCAGCAGGTGTAACTCTTCCGAGGTCTTACGGTATATACGGGAGTCAGGACT
>NW_005356870.1:6420076-6420317 GCF_000412655.1 Myotis brandtii | reverse complement strand
TATAAATTCAAAGTAAACATCATTACATAAAAGGGTACGGTCTTTTTTTTTTTTAGTTTTATTCATTTCAAACGGGCAGGATCCTGCCCGCGGGCCGGAGTTTGCCCACGGCTGCTCTAGACCATCCATCTCCAAGGTCTGTGCCCTTAACCAGAGCTACTCTGCTTTCTGTGTATTTGTTAAATGAATTCTAAATATTTTGTTAAATGCTAAGTGATTTTTAGTCATGTCACAGCCCCAT
>NW_005356870.1:6405330-6420019 GCF_000412655.1 Myotis brandtii | reverse complement strand
AATATATCCTTTTTTTCTGTAGTTTAGTCTTTCTTTAGTCAATGATATTTGACAATTGGGGGTTTATGTGGGTTAGGATATAACTAATGACATTTTGTTTCATTTTCTTTTCATCATCATCCCCCAAATAAGCTCATGTAGCCTAGCCTTTTTAATTATTTGATTGTGAGAGCTGTACAAGACATCAATTACACATTAATTTATAAAATAGTTATCAAAAGTAGAAAGAAATTCAAGATATAGTTTATAGTTTTCTTCTCCAGCTGAATTTTAATGTCTTCTCTTATTCTTCAACTGCCTAGAAAATGTGGAGGGATGTACATAAAACACAAAAATATAGGCAGTCTTCCAGCAGGCCTGCCTTTGAGTGGGTAAGAGGAGTGTCCTGACTTATATCCCCAAGTCGATTAAGGTTCAGAACTACTTACTTCTCATTTTTACATTCACAGTTTCCCTTCTTGCTATTCTTTTCAAGGGCTTTTTACTTTTTTATGTATTCTTTGGGGGGGGGGGCGGTAAAGAGGGGGAGTGAGACTTCCAAGTAGGTGACCACAACATTCCAAGGAGATGACTACCCCGAGCACTAGCTGGTGTATTTGTGTAATCCCAAAGCTGGTCTCCCAAATATTTAGTGGACTACTTATATTCTTAAGCTGTTATGTTTTCATGGATTTTCACTAAAAGGACCTGGCAAATTGAAGGAAAGACCACATTCACCCAAACTTTAGATGGTTACTATAGTTAACATCTGGGCTGTGTCCTGACGTCAGGGCTGCCGTGATGAAGTCCAGATGTTAGAACTAAGCAATGTTTTTGTTACCCCTAAGCATTCGCTGCCTTTGTTGTTGTTGTTTCCAGACTGCCAACTTCATAAGGCAGGATGGCATTGGAGGAGAGGGGAAAATGTTAGCATCTGACACGGACCCAGAGTAACTGGTTTCCTCCTCCTTTAAGCACACTTTCAGGCCATCACATGATGTATAGTCCCAAAAAAGGCAGGCACCAGGGCCTCCTCAGATAAGGATATTTCCATGCAGTTTCTATTTTCAGTTAAAACAGGTTATGTGATGTACTACGTCTTTCAGGTTTAATATCAGGTAGTAAGGAACACAGAAAAGGAATAAAATCAATAATAAATATTCCAAAATTTTTGTAGTTGTGTTTTTAATCTGATTTTAGCTTTGATTATACATGTACATAAACATCACACAGACAGAAAAATATTGATTGTTCTAGAAGAGAACCCCCGTCACACAAAAGCAACCACATTGGAGCAGATTCACGTTACAATGAGCGTCCAAGGACAGTTTGCAAAAGGCATTATGACTCCAACATCCATGCCAAGAAATTAGGAAAATCCCAAATAACCATCATTCCTTCAAAACCCATTTTAGGTCTACAACCATAATTTTTCTAATATGTGTCTGGTTATTCGTATTTTTAACTGATTTTACCTCTTATGTTAATGAATTCTATATGCAGTCCACATACTTTAATATCTTGGTGTTAATAACTCAGTTTCGGCCCTGGCAGGGTGGCTCAGTTGGTTGAGCATTGTCCCATGCACCAAAAGGTTGCCAGTTCGATTTCCGGTCAGGGCACATGTCCCAATTGTGGACTCGATCCCCAGTAGGGGGCATGCAGGAGGCAGCCAATAGATATTTATCTCTTACATTGATGTTTCTCTCTCCCTCTCCCTTCCTCTCTCTCTAAAATCAATAAAAATATTATTTTTTTTAAAGTAGCTCAGCTCTGTTTAACCTGAAACTATTCCTACAACTTTCTAGGAGTCACCCCAAGTTCTGTCCTATGACTGCAAGGTTTGGGGAATAGATTGATCGTATAATAGCTTCCCACTTCCTTCAGTCCTATAACTTCGTGTGAACTTTTTGTAGTGTCATTATAATGTATTTTAAGCTGTGCATGATAGTTTAGCAGTGAACATATGTGGTGGGATTACCTTTCTGGTTTCGGTTCTTGATCATACTTACTATCCTATATAATAAAAGAGTAATATGCAAATCAACCGAAAGGCAGAACAAACCGGTCAGTGGGGGGCAGGGCCGGTGAGCAGGCGGTGCCAGGCCAACCAAGGCGCATGCCAGCAGGCAGAGGGAGGGGACAGTGATGGGGGGGCAGTGGTGGAGGCCCGATCGGGGGCCAGGGCCAGCTGCTTGCCAGCCGGCACAGTGCCCTGATCAGCAGGCCCAGTCACCTCCCACAGAGGGAGGCCTCCGGCGGCAGCGGCAGGTGACAGGGGAGGGGGCCCTTGGGAGCGGGCCTAAGCCATCAGTTGGACATCCCCTGAGGGCTCCCAGACTGCGCAAGGGCACAGGCCGGGCTGAGGGGGACACCCCCCCCATGTGCATGAATTTTCATGCACCGGGCCTCTAGCTTTTTATAAATGCATCCTGATCCTCAAGAGAAGTGTGACTACAATCCAGGCACTCTTCTCGATCCCTTACTTGTGCCATTCCTGTTTGGTCAGAGATGCTAACAGACTATTATAATAGGACAGTTCTTTGAAGCATCTTATAAAATGTTTGCTCACTTTTCTACATAATGAACCTTCAAATATTTGAAAGCAAGCATGAAAGATTTTTTTTTATTCCCAGGGTCTATCTCCTTAATTATTTCAGCATGCTCTTACTGGGAAGGGTTTCAAGATCCTTAACAGTCTCTTCTTGATGCTTTCTAGTTTGTTAACAGCCCTCTTCAGTCATAAGCAAGGTGCTCAGCTTCTGCTCTGGACAAGGTTGGATGAGGTAGGGTTCCTTCCTTCCTTATTCTAGGTCATGTGACAAAATTAATGTGCAATTGCAACATATTTCTTGTTTGTCTTTTTATGACCTTCACCATATTGATGGTCCATATTAAGCTTATGATTACTTATAAGTCAGAGATCATTTTAACATGAACTAGAATCCTCAGGCCTTTTCTCTTTTGCAGCAGAGGTTTGTTGGGTTGTTTTTTAAGACTAAATATAGGGTTGGCATATATCCCAGCCAAATCTTATCTTCTTCATTTTACATACACCTTCCTTACCCATCATTCCAACCTACTGAGATAATTCCGAATCTTTATCTCTTCATATACCAGTTCTTTATTTTAGCTTTGTGACACCCATAGACATTATAAGCATGCCACTTGGAACTTTTAATCAAGGATTTTCTATTTTAATTCAATCAACATGTTACTAGGACAAAATCAATGACAAAATAAAGATCTCACTCCGGGTCCATATTCATTCAATTATCAATCCTCTTAAAAGTCAGTTGCTCAGCCAAAATATGACTCTATCCAATGTTTTGGTGCCCATTTAGTAAAGAACATTACTAAAACTTTATAAAATGCTTTGCTGATAGCAAAAGGCATGCCATTTCCCTGATCTACTAGTCTAATAACTTTATAAAATGGAATTGGGTATTATTAAGAATTGCTTTTTTTTCATCTATTCTTGCATGTTTCAATATTTTAACCCAACTATGTTATATCTAATAATTATTATGTGCCTTTATTTGTATAGTCCCACATTTAAAAAATACTTCAGCCCTAGCCGGTTTGGTTCAGTGGGTAGAGCATCAGCCTGTGGACCAGAGTCTTGGGTTTGATTCTAATCAAGGGCACGTACCTCAGTTGCAGTCTCCTCCTTGGCCCAGGCCCTGGTCGGGGCACAATGCAGGTGGCAACCAATCGATGTGTTTCTCTCACATCAATATTTCTCTCTGTCTTTCCCTCTCTCTCCCACTCTTTCTAAAAATCAATGGAAAAATATCCTCTGGTGAGGATTAAAAAAATACTTCAGTATAAATCACCCTTATGAAATCCTTTCAAACAGATTAAGGAAACATATGTGATTATCTCCATTTTAAAGATGAAGAAACTTAAGCTCAGTGAGGTGGCTAAAGCCCAGAGCTTATTATTTTAAGCACAACTTTCTTTCCATGACACCACAGCTGACAGGATTCAATTGCATTCTACTTACATGGCTTGGTGCTCAGTGAATATTTTTTAAAGGATGAATACATTTGTGCAGGACCAAAAATTTTTTTTAATATATTTTATTGATTTTTTACAGAGAGGAAGGGAGAGAGATAGAGAGTTAGAAACATCGATGAGAGAGAAACATCGATCAGCTGCCTCCTGCACATCTCCTACTGGGGATGTGCCCGCAACCCAGGTACATGCCCTTGACCGGAATCAAACCTGGGACCCTTCAGTCCGCAGGCCGACGCTCTATCCACTGAGCCAAACCGGTTTCGGCAGGACCAAAATTTAAATACTATGTTACCAAGTACATCAACAAGACCTAAACCAATAAATAAATAAAATAGGTAATTTTTTAGAGGCTGCATATGTGATATTTACAATGTTTAGAACTGTGTTTCTCAAATCCTGACCTGCAGATTGGAGCCAATCCAGGATGAAATTTCCAATGGCCTGCAGCACTCTGGTATTCTGTTATGGCATCCCAAGCAGACTAACACAGCAATGCACTGAGATTTGTATAATATTACATGTATTCAGCTTAATACTGTATCATTCTGCCCTTTATTCTGCCCTGCTTACTTTTTTGTTGTTATTAAAGTATCCTCACCTTTATGAAATTATGGTAATAATTGAAGTTAATTGGGGTGAAGTGGACTATGCATTTACTTAAGATAATAAAAATTATCAATACAGCCCTGGCCATGTGGTTCAGTTGGTTAGAGCATCATCCTGATACATCAAGATTGCGAGTTTGATTCCCCGGTCAGGGAAAATACAAGAGTCAACCAATGAATGGATAAATAAGTGAAACAACAAATCTATGTTCCTGTCTCTCTTTCCCTCATCAATATATACTTTTTTCTAAAATTAGTAATCCAATCCTGTGCCCATATAGTTTGGAATTTTACCAGTCTACAACTTCATAAGTGTAGAAATCGTTGGAGGAGAACATGTTGAGTGAATAAATGATGTTTTGTTGGCCAGCTGACTTCCACCAAGAGAACTCTGTGAACTACAAAGAACTGTCTAAGATCTTTGCAGAAGCTTAGTAAAGCAGATGGCAACAATATTGTCCTGGCAGGGAATAGCAATATGTTGGGTCAAAAATAATCAAATTATATTAAAGCAATAAAAAGAGGCAATGTGAATGGAGCAGAGTCATTTTGGTAGATCTTTGTATGAGAACATTTATTCAACACGTATTGATCCTCTCCCATGTGCCAGGCACTGTGCCAGGTAATGATGATACAGTGGACATGGCACATTCCATACATGGAAGGTCTCTCTGGCTAGTACTCAAGTAGAGTGAAGGGAGTATTGTGGTAGAAGTGGGCACAATATCCCAAAACAATTCCAGAGAGAGGCCCCAACCCAGCCTGGAGGGTCCTGGCAAGCAGAGAGAATGCTGGAAGAATGACATATAGAAGGGCAAGAAATGGCCGAGCATATAAGGGATAGTTTTGGATGGGGAGAATAGCTTCAGGGTATGCTTTGGTTTGTTATTTTGTTTGTGTTGTTTGTTTTGTTATTTTGGTTTGTGTTTGTTTTTTAATCAGGATGAAAGAGACTTTAAGCTGAGGGGGAAGTTGCCAGTTAAAGAGGAGAGGGAGGGGGAGGAGAAGAGAAAAGGGAAAGGAAAGGGAGAAGGAAGGAAGGAAGGAAGGAAGGAAGGAAGGAAGGGAGGGAGGAAGGAAGGAAGGAGTTAATGAATAAATGTCCCCTCTGGTTTCTAATTTATAAATGGATTTTCAGGATCTCTGGTTTGCTAACAGGAGAACGTACCCAAATTGCATTTAATGATTTGGAAGAAAGATAGCAAAAAAAAAGTTATACCTTGGATGTTTGGTAATCAAGGCAATACTGTTTTCTTGTTCCTAGAGTGTTGTCATTGATAAAGAGAATGGGGAGGGAGGGAGGAAGGAAGGGAAATAGAAGTTGACATTCTAAGAAAGGGATAAGAAAATTGTTGAAGCAATAATTCAGAAGACAGTGAAAGGCACAAGTAAAGAGGAGTCTTGGCTAGGAGGAGGGCACTCCTACCCTTAGACTGGCAGGAATGGGGAGAGATTGCTGTGGCAATAAATAACTTAACAAGGAGTGTCTGAGGAGCGGAGATAGATCAGCACTGATAATCTCCACTTTCTTAATGCAGCTCAGACAATGCAGTCTACTAAAAACGGATCAGCTTGAGACGTATGGGGAAGGTTTAGACTCAGGATCGCCAAGGAATGGAGAGAGAGAGAAGTCCAAGAATGCGTAAAAGAGGCCCACCAAGGTTCAGGAGCTTGAATTGGTAATGGCCGCTATCTCTAGAGAGAGGCCCCAATAGTAATTTGTGGGATTTTTCTCCAATAGTAATTCGCCACTGCAGGAAAGAGAAAGAAAGGGTGAACTGCAGCTTTGATTCGGTGTGGAGGTTTTTTTGGTTGAAGGCAATGAGAAGCCAGGATTCTATCGAAGGTGCATGCCAGGAATGAATGAGTGGCTCAGCCATTGCCCAGCTGTGGAGGGGGGTGTGTGGTGGGGTGTGGGGGGATTTAAGGAGGATGGGAGGCTGAAATCAAAATGGGGTATCAGTGGGAGAGTTCTGAATGAAGCCCTCCAGGAAACAAAATGAACCAGACTGTGGCCCAGTGATGGTCTTGGAATTTCAAGGTCACAGAGTGTATCAGCTGCTCACAGAGACTTTGCCTCCTCTGGTGAGGCTGTCAGAGGTGGAGTGAAAGGGAGGTATATGAACCAAGAGCTAGAATCTTCAATGAAGAAGGAGGAGCAATAGGAGATTCAATTTATATAGATGGATGGCCTCAACTTCAAAAGAGGTGGGAGAATTAGGATTGGGAAACAGCAGCTCAGAGAGAGTGTCTCTTCCTGCAACATACGTAATGGGGTATGGAAGCAAGGGAAGAGGTGTGCCAAGGGTTGACTGGGTCACCATTAGGACCAGGAGGTGCAGAGACTGCTGCAAATGGTGGCGGTATAAGAGAGTGTGTGAACAATTAGGTGAGGATGCCACTGGTCCAGGAAAAAGGACTGGGAGGAGGGGGAAAAGGAGACAAGAGGAAGGAAGTTCCAGGCAACACATTGTGAGAGGTGCTTCAATGACCTACCAAGACACTGCTCTGTGCAAATATAACCAACTAGTGGCCTGGTGCACGGATTTGTGCACATTGAAAGGAAATCGGGAGCCCGCACCCGCGTGCCCAGGGAGTTTCCATGTCCCCATGAGCATCCAGGAAGTCGCATGGGGAATCTGGCCTCCTCCCCGCAGCTTCCTGAAAAGATATTTCCAAATGTCCTTTCTACGGCCAGGGTTGCGCCTTGCCAGCTGGGCGGTCCCCAGTGAATGCCTTGGGCCATGCTGGCACTCGGAGCCAGATAAGAGACACTCTAAGGTGAACAATACAAAGTTGGGGATCTTGAGGGGCAGGGGTGCTCTGTTGCCCACGCCCCCACGCTTCAGATCCATCTCTCTTTAACTTTTACCCCGATTGTCAGTCGCCACCTTGTGGCCACTGTTATATTGCTGCCTTCCTCTGTAGCTCCGGGGCAATCGGTAAGAGATGAAATTTGATCTCGATGCCCAAGGCAGAGTTCCAGGAGCCCAGCAGCGATATCAGGCTCATCCTGGTTACTCCGAGTGTCCACGTTTCAACAGTTCTCCGGAGATTGTAACTACAGGCTTATGGGGTATGATGGATGTAGCTGTGTGCTAAGTGGCAGGTGGCCAGGGAGGAGTCCAAGCCCAAGCCTGAGCCAGGGCGGGTGCCATGCCGCTCCCGCTCACCCCGGGCCCCGCTATGCCTGCCTCCACCGTGGAGGCAGCAGCGGCTGCGCTCGCTGTGAGCCCGGCTTCTGGCTGAGCAGTGCTCCTGCTGTGGGAGCACACTGACCACCAGGGGGCAGCTCCTGCATTGAGCGTCTGCCCCCTGGTGGTCAGTGCGCGTCATAGCGACTGGTCGACCAGTCATTCCAATCATTTGGTCCTAACAGTCGCTTAGGCATATATATAGACTAGAGGCCCGATGCACAAAATTCGTGCAAGAGTAGGCCTTCCTTCTCCCAGCTACTGGCACCAGCTTCCCTCTAGCACCTGGGACCGGGGCTGGCTTCCCTCTGGCCCAAGCTTTGTCCAGAAGGATGTCCAGAAGGACGTCCGGTCTAATTAGCGTATTACCCTTTTATTATTATAGATGACCAAGACAACCCAGGTCCCTGCTTTCCTGCAGCTTCAGTGTCGAATGGTTTGCCTTTTGCTTCATAACTAAGGAGTCTAGTGAGCAGAGGAATGGTCTCAAATGACTACAAAACTACAGCAAAACATCTACGTGTTACTTGCCACATTTGCCATAAACAATAGTCCACAAAAAATAGTTGCAAACCAGAATGGTGCTTTGAGCAGCTCTGGGTAGTACTATGGGCTGGTTACAATGTTAATAAATTAATGCATAGTTTGGCTTGAAAAATATTCTAACATTGTGAGCCTTAAGTCTGTGATAATCCGTCTTGAAGGTAAAACACCTCTATTTTCTGTACTTGTTTGAGCATTCTTCTAACATTATCTTCAAAGCCAGGCATTTGCACGGCATTGGGGCAGCCATCCATAGTGCTTAGGAGAAGCAGCATTGTGTGGCAATTAAGAACAGGGATCTTGGAGACAGACTGATGGGGTTTGAATCGCATTCTGCCTCTTACAATGTGGATTAACTATGGATAGATTACGTAACCTCTCTGTGCCTTCGTGTCTTCATCTGTGAAATGGGTATGCTAGTAACACTTGCACCACATGAGGTTGTGTGGGGATTCAATGGAACGTTCCAAGTGCTATATTAATATATTTGCATACAGCGTGTCACTCTTTGAAAGGTATTATATTGTCTAGAGTCGGATACTGCCGGACAAAGTATTGGCAGCCCTAGCTTTGCAATTGTAATCCTGACCTACTAACAACTGTGCCAAATTGCATCAGCAGAGAGCAATGTCTGGCGATGCCTGAAGTCCTGCCTGCTAATGGAACAACTGGAACTGACTTTGACTTGGCACCCAACCCCGTCATGAATCCGTGCTGTCATTTCAGCAGCGTTGTGCCTCTTGTCCCTGTTGTCAGTGTTCGTGCGCTAAATACTCATAAAAGGCAGCCTGCTTCCTTCTGGGCAGTAAGTGAAATTCCTTGCCACATGGTCAGGGACACGGATATCTGGATGGTATGCTTGTTAACAGAGGAGTCTGTGTCTGCCTGCATTTGAGAGAGACACTCAGTCTGGGTTTTGTACATTAGCGTTTTGCAATCCAGGGTCACTTCTAGGTGGGGCCCTGTACAGACAACAAAGCAGGTATGAACAGTATTTATGATCTCAGTGATGCAATGCATGGGCCCAATGCACGGCTTTATTTACTCAACAAATATTATAAATATGTCTCAGGCACTGTGCTGAACCCGGACACACTACCTCCAGATAGTAGGAATTCAGATAAATGTGATAAAGCCGTGAGGGAGGCAGTGGTATGCAATAAGTGGTGGAAGATGGAATGCGGCCGAGTGAAAAGTCATTGGATGTACCATACTGTTGTGGCAAATGTGATAAAGCCGTGAGGGAGGCAGTGGTATGCAAGCAAGTAGTGGAAGATGGAATGCGGCCGAGTGAAAAGTCATTGCATGTACCATACTGTTGTGGTATCTTTATTATGAACCTTTCGGAGACTGGACCGATGTGACTGCCATCTGTATACTCTTCAGTCAACAAGGTTTCTGAGTGCCTGCTGTTTTCAAATGCTTTCTGAGTATCAGATTCTTCTATGTCAGAGGAGACTCACGCACATGAGTGACTCATGCACATGCTGCCATGTGACCCAGTCTACCCAATAAAAGGAAGGACACTGGCCTTAGCCAGTTTGGCTCAGTGGATAGAGCCTTGGCCTGTTGGACTGAAGGGTCCCGGGCTCGATTCCAGTCAAGGGCATATGTAGGCTTGATCCCCGGCCCTGGTCAGGGCACGTGAGAGAGGCAACCAATCAATGTTTCTCTCGCTCTGTTCCTCCTCTCTTCCATTCTGTCTAAAAGTCAATGGGAAAATACCCTCGGGTGAAGTTTAAAACAAAAAAGGAAGGACACTGTATGTGTTGGAGCATTAATAACTGCACTCTACACTAAAGGTGTCACTGTTACTATCTAAATTCTTTTTAGTCAGATTTTTTTTTTCTAAATAGTTACCTAGCATTCTATAAAGAAAAAGGTCTAGGATATTTAAAAGATATGCTTTCAGACTTCTAGAAACAAAATTATTTTTCCTCCAAATGAAAACTATTCCATAAATGAAAACATATCTTTAACCCCAATTCCTTCCTTTAATTTGTCATCTTTGTAAATGGCCTCTAAAAATCTCAGTTCTAGGCGAAAGCATTACCGGCTTCCTTAAGCCAGCCCACTGCCTTTCCTCCTAATTGGGCTTTCTCAGGACCACCGTCCCTGGCCCAAGATTTAAACAGATCCATGGCCTGTTCAAAGTGTCGTTTTAAGCATTTGAAGATGTTTCACATCCATCTGAATAATTTCTGATGCTGGAGGCTGGGCAGGATCCTCACTTTGATTTCTTCAGGGGAAAAAGACAAGTCCCTGAGACAATGATTTGGGCGTTCATTTAGGAGGGTAGCTTATTGAGGAAGTGATGCCCAAGAGCATGATGAAAGAATGGAGGGGAGAGAGCAGTAAGTGAGGAACACCAAACACGCCTAATGAGCGGATTGCTGCCGTGGGGGTGTGTTGTGGTTGCCATTGCAGCAAAACCACCCCAAAGCCCAGTGATGCAAAACAGCCCCTTGTGATGCTCATGTTGTGTGTGAGTCAGGAGGCAGGGTGCACAGGGGCCTCCGCGGGGACATTTCCAAGGCTGGGGAGGCAACACAGCTGGAGCTGGAGCTACCTAAGGCTTCTTCACTCGTGTCTGGAGGTTGATGCTGGCTGTCAGCTGCCACCTCCGCTGAGGCCCAACAGAGCATCTACACATGGCCTCTTCCTAAGGCCTGGGCTTCCTCCCAGCACCGCAACCTCAAGGCAGTCAGACGTCCTACTGGGGCTCCCAAAACAAATGTCCCAGGGCGCAAGGGGAAGCAGTACCTCCTCTTCTGCCCTAACTTGAGAAGTCACACAGCCACATTCTGTTGGTTACAAGCAAGTGACAATCCTGCCCTCATTCAGGGGGAGAGAAATAGAGCTTAGCTCTCAATGGAGATGCAGCAAACGAATCTCCGTCATTTTTCCTAAAAGCAAACAAAAATCTTGTCTCGGTGTAGACCGAGTTCTTCCTTCTTGACTAGAACCATTAAAGGTGTGGGAGGGATTATGAATTAACAGATAGTCACAAAATAATATACAAGGAATGAGAAACAGGTATGCACAGGTATCGTACAATCACAGAGGAGAGGCACGTAGCTTGGTCATAAGGTTCAGAGGAGGTGGATTACAGTTAATCAGGTGGCGAGCGGTAGGGAGGAGATTTCAAGTAGAAGGAATAAAAGCATCGCTTGGTATGTGCAGTTTGGTAAAGTGGACCAGAGAGTGGCAGGTGAAAGTGGAAACGGAAGGTGACGAAAAGTCTTGAATGTTATATTAACAGGCAAGGACCTTATTTTTAGGCAATGGAGAGTCTTGAAGAGCCATTGTAAGCATACAGAGGAAGGGTTATGAGAGCCTGAATAAAGGAAGGATAGCTGAGCTAAAAGGTAGGAAATAGATTTGAGAAATCTTTTTAAAATAAGTTACTTAATACCTGTGGATTCATTGGGAATGGGAAATGTCGGAAAAAGAGAATTCTAGGTTTACTACCAGGTTCCTACCCTGGACGCTTGGAGGAATGGTGGTTCCCTCAGGTGAGGAATTTTGGAAGAGAAACAATTTAGGAAGGAAATGGTGAGCATGAGGTCGCTGTGGCCATCCAGGTGTGTATGGCCAGAAGACAGGTTCATGTCAGAATCTAAATGTGGGAGAGAAGGTAGAGTAGAAAAATACCAATTTGAGAGTCATCAGCAAGTAGGAAAAGAATGAGAAAGTCCAAGAAAAATACATGAAAAGACAAGAGCAGCTTTTTTTGGCCCCAATAATGCAGATGTTACAAATAACTTGAAGTACTTTATACCTGATCACCTTAATTTTCTTGATGATGAAGATAAAGTTATCTGTTTAGAGACAGTGGAGCCCAAATACTGAGAACAGTTTTTTATTGATTTCAGAGAGGAAGGGAGAGGGAAAGAGAGATATAAACATCACTGATGAGAGAGAATTATTGATTGGCTGCCTCCTGCATGCCCCCTACTGGGTATCAAGCCCATAATCTGGGCATGTACCCTGACCAGGAATCGAACCCTCTCCTCCTGGTTCATAGGTTGATGCTCAACCACTGAGCCATGCTATCTGGGCCTGAGAACAATTTTTAAAACACTAAACAAAGAGAAACAGCATTCATAGCTCAGGGGAGGGAAAAGTTCGCTCTGAAGTACCATGAAAGTCTTTGTAATTGTTTCTGATGCCTTCTACTCTGAAATTCAAACCTTAAGTCCCATTCACTAAATAGGCAAAAGCATTGCTAAAAACACGTTAGGGAGTGACTGGATAAAGGAGGTGAAGGAAATAGCTAAAGAACATACTAGTATATGCATACCATGGACACAGAAAATAATTTGGTAAAGGAAGGATAGGTGGGGAAGGGTGAAGGTGGACAAAGCGGGGGCGGGGAGGGACGGGGACTCTTGCAATAATGTCAACACTAAAATTTTTTTAATTAAAAAATGTTAGGGTCATACTATTTATTATCTGCAGCTGCACCTCACAGTTGATTTCAATTTCTTCTAATTCACACATACTGATTCATCAGAAAGCAAGAAAATCATTAGCCATCTTCAAATTTAAGCCTTCCCAAATAGATACACCTTTAATGAAATGGAAGGGGAGTTGTTGGTTGTTGTTTTTTCTTTTCCCTTGGTGTTTAGTATTTATTATTCCAAAACGTCTCAACAATCTGTACTTGTGTGTTTCAACAAGGGTTTCCAACTGATGATAGATACCAGGCTTCATCTGTAAACCTTCATTACTATACTTGCATCTGAACCACAAGGAATTTAGAGTAGTGCTGCCCTAGGAAAGATGTCTTTCCAAGAGGAATTGGCAGAGGAACAGAATGTGTTTGAAGACCAAAAAGACAAGATGAACTAGGCTTTCTTCCATGTGAGCACATATTGCCTTACTCAACAGATGCTGACAGTATAATTACTGTCATGTTGGGGTGCATAGTTGTTGTTGTTGTTAATGTGTAAAAAGGACCCCTTCTAGTTAAAAGAGTTGAAAATCACTGGTTTAGATAATCCTGATCCATGGATAATCCCCCATCTCCCTACCATGACTTCAATTGCCTTCCCCAAGAAAGGCTCTCGTCAGAGCTCCTAAGAGTGAACCAAATGGACAGATCTGAGCTTTCCCCCTCTTAATGAAGCATAGTAAATGACCAAAAGGCAGGCTGCTAAAAGAGAAATGAAAGGAGCCCGGGGTCTGGATATTCCAAACTTGCTAATTGGCCCCTGAAAGATAGTGAGTGGTGTGCTAACGCCTCTTACTTCCTAACAACGCAGCAGGGTCTTCATGGAAGAATAGCTCACCAACTGGAGGGTCATGGCAAAAGGGAGAGCCTCAGCCAGGGCCCTTTGTCCCTGTTGAAAAAACTGAAAGCTTCTCTTCCAAGTGTTACATTGCCGTTTAGAGGGGGAGGAGAGCAGGAGGGGAACAGCTTTCCTTACGTTTTCTCCGCAACGTTCATACATTCATCAAGACTCTTACCAAAGTATTAATTTTTGAGCTATCTTCCTTTTAGGGTCTACAGTTGAACCTGATCTAGATTATAAAAACATACCAAAAGGTATAATGAGCTTGAAAACCAGAAACCATGGGATAAGAAACCGGGCGGGATGTGCCTCAGATCAGGTTGGAAGTTTTCGCAAAGGAAAGCTCCTGTGCCTGTGAGATGTTGCCTCCTGCTTGTTCACACTGAAGGTGTTTACAATAGACATCTGCATATTAATTCCTTCCTAAGTGGCCTTTTCTTAACTGTTAATTGAAGGCACTTCTCACCTCTTTGGATAATTTTTTAAGCATCTGCTTTTATTTCAGTTGAGAAGTTCTAAGTGTCCCTACAGGGAGAACGCAGATCTACAATTTGACCTTCCAAAGTCCCCATTATTGAAGAGTGGTATTTCTCCACCAGACATTGAGTCCATGCGAGAATAACTTATATGTCTCCCTCGCTGCCTCCCTCTCTCTCCTCATAGATTTATTTCCCTTTTCTCTCAACCCCGTCTTTGGCCTTTCTTGCCCTCTCTTTCTCAACCTTCTGAATCTGATTAGAAGAGAGCCAAAACTCCTCAAAACTATTCATAACTGAATACTTTGCATGCTGAACCACACCCACCTGCTGACAGTGTGACAGTGAGAAGCAGCCTAATAATCCATGCTGGTAACTTGTATCTCCAGGTAAGGTTGAGATTTTACACATTTAGGGGTTTTCCCCAATTGAAGATATTTTCCAGTTAAATCCTATTCAAATTTGAAAATTTGAATAGAAATTGGCCGTTAATACCTCAGCTAATCCAGGTTGCTTAAAATTATATATATATATATATATATAGAGAGAGAGAGAGAGAGAGAGAGAGAGAGAAG
>NW_005356870.1:6398833-6403833 GCF_000412655.1 Myotis brandtii | reverse complement strand
CAAGGTGTATACACTCAACATCCTCCCACCCACTCTCCTTTTTATATAAAACAGGAAAGGGGAAAACCAAGTGGTTGTGTCTTCCGAGCCAGACTTCCAGATCACACCACACGGCCTGGTTTTGTTCCGACTGCCCAATGAGACCACGTTCTGAAGGCAGGGCCCTGTCTTCACTTCACTCACACGCTCCCACACGCTCAGCAGAGTGCAGTGCACACAGTAGGCTCGGCACAGGCTCACTCAGCTTCTGATTGTTAAGTGCACACCCTCCTGGAACTGCCCCTCCGAGAGCATGTACATCACCGGGGAGGAATGACTTTTATAAGATTCCAGGAAACAAGGCTGATGGCAGTTGCCAACTGCTGTAACCCAGGCCAGGGTTAGGCAGGATCTGCCCTGCTCGAGGGCTCCCGGCCAAGGAAGCTGAAGTCAGCCTGTCCTGGAAGCTCCAAAGCCTGGAGGGGGGCTGCTCCCCTGAGAATGGGCGGCCTTTTTCTGATTTGTTCAAAGGTGTTGATCCCTCGCTAAGCCACACACCTAGGGGGCAGTGTCTTCTGAGAGGGCACCTTTTTCTAATGGATCCGGTGGTTTTGTGTGGCTTAGCCAAGCTTCCGGTATAACAGAGGGTAAGGGAAAATGATCAAGTTAGTTTAGTAAGTTGCTAGATTTTAGTTTTATATTGTCACAGTCAATATATCGATATATTTTTAGGTTGCCTTTACAAAGATGAAATACATATGTGTACAATAGAAATAGAAATGTTAACATACACATATTTATATACACACACAAACATACAAGGTACTTGATTTGGGGTTAAAAAGAATAGAAATCAATTACAACCCAGAAAGAGATGTGTGACTTTGTGTGCTCTACTATGAGGATACTACAAATACTTCTCCAGATGACGCAGTGAGCAACAGAAAATTTAATCCTCTCCTTGCACAATATATACACACACACACCCCTGGAGCTTTGTACATGGTTTTGTCCCCTCTGCTGCTGGCCCTTCCAAGAGCAAGCAAAAAAACTGATGGGATTTCAGGACTTCTGTACGAGAATAATCTTTATAAAATCATAAAAGATTAGAGTTGGAAGGGACCTTGAAACCATCTAAACCAGCGGTTCTCAACCTGTGGGTCACGACCCCTTTGGGGGTCGAACGACCCTTTCACAGGGGTCACCTAAGACCATCGGAAAACACATATATAATTACATATTGTTTTTGTGATTAATCACTATGCTTTAATTATGTTCAATTTTTAACAATGAAAATACATCCTGCATATCAAATATTTACATTACGATTCATAACAGTAGCAAAATTGCAGTTATGAAGTAGCAACAAAAATAATTTTATGGTTGGGGGTCACCACAACATGAGGAACTGTATTAAAGGGTGGCGGCATTAGGAAGGTTGAGAACCACTGAAAACTCTGTCTGAGTTTACAAAGGTCAAATTATTTTTAGGACCAACCATGTCTCCTCTTTCCTACTGGTTCCTATAAGCCAGGAACATCTTTGTCTTTCCAGCACCTCGCAGATCCTCTGGGCAAAGTAGCAAAGCCTTTGAGATAGAGATGATCTTGTAATGTTGATCTCAAGTTGTAATTATTTCAATAAACTCATAACAAAATGTAGTAAGCATTGCCCTGCACAATATTTATTCAAAATATAGCAAATTTATTCTTTTGGATCCATATCCAAAGCAAATCAATAGGACTTACCTATGTCAGAGTTGTTTTAGGAATAGTGTCAGAGTTTAATAGTTTCTTTAAAGAACCCAAGAATCTACGGTGTAATGCACTCAGATGAATTACTATTTTTCTTTTGTTCATGGTAGACAGTTTTGTAGGTAATTTCCGATGGATATGAGTGAAGTAACTGTACGACAAGGTTGATAGCTTAATTGGTGGGCTAAGGATCTTAAATTTTAATTCTGTTTTTAATATCAGTTTACAAAGAGGAGCAGACAGAATCTTTTAATCACATCTTCCATTAGTTAAGGTACAATAACACTATTCATTGATGTCAGACAACCATCTTGAACTAAGATTATTAAAAAGAATTATACTAAAAAAATATAATCCTTTAAATTTATAGAAAATCAAGAATCTGTAACCATAAGTATTGGAAGAGAGAATGAGACTTTAAAAGATTATACTCAAAGAGATATTTCTATACCTTGATCTTGCAACAATTTATGCTGCCAAAACACCACAATAGATTCTGCCTTCAGCATTCTTTTTATCCTTAAGTAAATTAATAATATCTTCTATTTTGCATGGTTTTAAATGTTTTGTGTTCACCGGATGTATTTTAGATTTACCATAAATAAATTATTCAGAATTTCAAAAATGGGTTCCATTTTAACTTCAGAAAATGGATAATATCTTAATTGCAGCTCTTTTAAAATTTCACTTTGCCTTTTACTGCTTCTTCCTGCTTCCTACTATTAGCACTTTGTATAATAAGTACCAAAGGCTCTAGTCTTCAAACATTCCTTCTGAAAACTATCAGCTATTTATAGTCCCTTCCCCTCAATTTTGCTTTAACGGATGCTTTTAAAGCTGTTAGAAATTAAAGGTCTCCGAGGCTGAATGTGTGTGTGGCAATTTGTCCAAATTAACTTATTATTGTGACCTGGTGGGTGGGTGATGAGCCTTCTGGCTCCATTTGTTAGGAATATCCTTCAAGAGGATGATTTCTAACAGAAGATTTCATTATCTTTCATCTCAAAAAAAAAAAACCAGGTAACCTATGGATTCATTATTGTTAAATTTAAGTTTAGTGAAGGTCTGTCTTTCAATATCTCATCTATTTCTACTTCACAAGAAAATTGACACAAATTAGCTCCAGAATAGCTACTTTTATACACAGATTTAGAATATCACACTGCACAAATGTCTTTCTGCAAAGATGAAAAATGATAAAAATTAGAGATATTGGGTATACAAATTTCCTTTTGGCCTTAAGACTTGAGGGGAATGCAATGTATTCTCTCCACATTTTCCTGATATATCTCAAATGAAAACAAGTACCACTTTAGACGCAGCTGTGACCTCATTTTGTAAATTTAGATAAGGCCACTGTTTTCCTTGACCCATTAAATGGCACTCCATTGTCAAAAAGACATTAGATACTTCATCTGTAAAATTAGAGTAATAATTAAATTATACCCATTCCTTTCACTGCCTCCCTTTCAGATTTTCATTTCAGGAAGGATATACTTACAAAATTGCAAGCAAACTTAAACTTACTTTCATTATTTAAATAACCCGATAAGACCTTATGTCAATAAAAATACCCAGAAGATAATGGCTGTTATCCATAAGTTGACAGTTAATAAAATGTATTTTACACCTTTATTCAATTTAGTTTCATGCTCTAAACAAGTTGATTTTTCTTTAAAGAAATATCTGGCTGATATCATGCAGCAAATGTTAAAAGTATGCAAATTACTCCTCTTTTATTGTAGTAGAGTTGCTAAATCTTATCTTTTAAAATTAATAGACCAGGGCAATTGGCACTTTGAAGACAAGCAGGTACATTACGTATTGTCCTATCCGCATAGTACAGGTGACTCAGGTGCTTCCAGGTCAACGGTCCTCAGTAGCAGGAGCCTGCAGATCATGTCTCTACGCCTCAGGAATGTGGAGGAGCAGGACACCCCACTCACTGTTCCCTTGTGAAGGCCCAGCCCAGGGAGCTTGCCTCGCGGTCTCATGAGCTCCTGACCTCCACCCAGAACCTTACATTTTACCCCCTGCCATGTGGGTTCAGACCAACTTTCAGAAGCTCCAAAATGTGTAAAGGCATCTTGCTGGAGGGCCAAGAGCATGGGCTTTGGCGTACATAAGAATTGGGTTCCAATTTTGTCTCAGTAGCTAATTGTGAATGGCCTGGGCCAAATATTTAACTTTTCTGAATCTCCATTTTGGTGTTCACCTCACAATTAGGCAGAGTATTATCTGATGTATAAAATGGTCATGACATTTAAATGAGACAACTTAGGTAAACTACTGACTGCAGTGGTGGGAACACAACCAACACTGGAAATGAGCTTCTCCTTGCCTTTCCTTTTCAGAAAGAAGTAGAATGAGAACAAAACCTAACAGACAAGGCTGGTCAAGGTTACAAGCCCCAGAATTTAGCCTTGACTATCCATACCATTGCTAAGGGTTTCAAAATAGTTTCTGGTTTGTCTTCATTTAAAATCACATTATTTACAAATAATTGTTTTGGTTTTCTTTTTGAAGACAACTCTTTCTTCTCTTTGCCAGGACCCCATGCCAAACCAACCCAACAAAATCCAACTTTTCAGCATTCGTGTGCCTTTTGTGATTTAGTGTGGCTTCAAATTTTAATCTTTACACTCTCCAGCGTTCATTTGATAAATGTAACTTGCATGCACCATTGTTTTATTTTAAGTGGAACTTAAGACAGATGTTTAGAAAAGGAATGAGCAAAGGTATTCTGCCACTTACCAGAGCTTCTCCTGGCTACGCTCGTTTGCTCCAAGATGGTAGTGCTAAGAAACAGCTCACTTTATTTTTAACATTGTCCTCAGATTTCCATATATACAGGACTTTTCTTCATAAGATGAGGGTGTTCTCTTAAATTACATAAATAGCCAAAATATAAGTACTAATTAAGGCTGATTTGGGGATGCTAATTAGAATTGGAGTAGGATGCTTATGTAAGCAGGAAATAAGCTTGAAGAGACCTGTCCTGAATTACCCAGCTACTTACTATATGTTTTATTGGAACCAGCATTTAGCTTCCACTAATGGGTCAGGGACCAGTATCTAGTTAGAGTTACTTGCATGTCTTTATCAATTGTTTTTTTTTTAATACAAATACATATGTTGTATTAAAAATAACTATAGCCAAACCGGTTTGGCTCAGTGGATAGAGCGTCGGCCTGCGGACTGAAGGGTCCCAGGTTCGATTCCTGTCAAGGGCATGTACCTTGGTTGCGGGCGCATCCCCAGTGGGGG
>NW_005356870.1:6371779-6398780 GCF_000412655.1 Myotis brandtii | reverse complement strand
CAGTGATTCCCAAAGTGGGCGCTACCGCCCCCCGGTGGGTGCTACCACCCCCCCGGTGGGCGCTGCAGCGATCCAGGGGGGCGGTGATGGCCACAGGTGCATTTGGGGGCGATGAGTAACTGCTATTAAAATTTAAAAAAAATTAATTTCCAGGGGCTGAGTAATATTTTTTCTGGAAAGGGGGCGGTAGGCCAAATAAGTTTGGGAACCACTGTTGTAAACTGACTTGAATATACCCCATTATTTGTTTTCTTTAATCCTCACCCAAGGATATTTTTCCATTGATTTTTGGAGAGAGTGGAAGAGAGATGGAAAGACAGAGAGAAATATCGATGTGAGAGAAACACATCATTGGTTGCCTCCTGCACACGCTCTGACCAATGCCCAGACAGGGGAGGAGCTTGTAACCGAGGTACATGCCCTTGACTGAAATGGAAACCAGGACCCTTTGGTCTGCAGGCTGATGCTCTATCCACTGAGCCAAACTAGCTAGGACTATACCCCGTTATTTTTAAAATAAGAAAGACAAAATCAAAAGAAAACATTCACTTGTTATAGCTTGTGAATGGTTGAGACTTCCAAGGCATTCAGTGGTATTTTATTAGCCTGAGAGACAATAAACCAATAGAATTCATCTCTCTGCAACCAGATCCTCATCAAGACTCTTACTCTAAGGATGTATGACAGATGAAGGTTTTATTTATTTAATACCAAACAGCTGGATGAAAATGAACAATTCAGGCGTATCCAAGTATAAAAACATTGCATTGACAAAATATCCAGATGACAGGTTAAATTATTCCCCTTTCATTCATGTGCTTAAATATTTTATTGAAACTGAAGCAGTGTGCTAGAAGATGAGGTACATAGCTGATTGTGAGATAATAGGACCTATATTTGAATTTTCTATGAAGTAAATTCTTATCCTATGCAAATTCTCTTTTATGAATATACTCCATGATTCAAATAAAGTATTTTAAAAATAATATCCAGGTTTAGAATTTCTTATTTTTTTTCAGAAAAAAATTAACTGTTAGGAAAACAGAAAATGTAGTAATAATGTGTTGAAATTTCTCTCAGATAAAAATATGAGTGTCTGAATGAGGATAACAATGACCCATCATTGTAAACAAATATAAGCCAGAGTTGTAAAATGTCTATTTAACAGTGGTCAAAAGTGTGAATAAGTACTATATTTTTAATACTTAATTTTATGTATTATGCCACTATTTCTTCCATAAATAGTGTTGCTCCTTGAGGAAAAGCAAACAAACAGACCAACAAGTGGAAAATTATTTCCTAGACATTAAAAAAAAGTTCCACCTATCACAGAAGGAGACAACATAAGAAGATAAATAGCTATTTCTAAAAACTCTGTCTAATGCAATATGATATTTCTGCAACTGCCAAGGCAACATTAATGTCACCTGAAATGAATGTGGGTAATGGCAGGCAACCTTTCAGCCACAGTTCTCTTCACACTCTGAGACTTCAGTTGAGTCATCAGGTTGGAATGGCAAAGAATGACTCCATACTTACTTTGTGTGTGTGACTGAGTAGAGGAAGAGAATCCTAAATTGTCCCCACACATCATCCCCACCCAACTTCAGCATTCATAGGTCCAAGGCTGTCCATATTCCTTCTCCCAGTAAGGCTACTTCCTCTCATGATATTGATTTGTCACTGACCTCATCCTGTGTCTGCTGCAGACGCCAATGGCCAAGTGAAATGGGGCCACCTCTTCAACTGGAGAACAGCTGCCACCACCTTGACCAAAGAACTAAGAACCCAAGAAGGGCCATTGTGACAGTCTTAGAGTGAACAAAATTGAACACAGGGCGCTAAATTGGATGTGCCAGATGTGCAGGGATTTTTGGGTTATTTGTTTTCTGGAGACACCAACAAGTTGGCTCCAGCAACCTATAAAAAATATCTACAGATTCCCTTTGTAAAGAAAATATAGCCACACACATCTACATAGAAAATTATGGTTTAAAGTTTATACTTTCATAGAAATCTTTCAAGGTGAAGATCAAAACATGCCATTTGCAAACGATTAGGACAAGACATTTGAAACTACTTGAGCACAGTGATGTGCTCAGTAATGTATGCTGTGTAACCTTGGACAAGTCATATCTCAGTCCCTCATCTGTTTAATAAGAGGGTTGGACCATATAACTGCTGCCCTGTCTCTCTGCTCTAACAATCTTTGACTTTGTGTATGAGATTATGAAGAACCATGGACTAATAAAAGTAAAAGAATTTTCCAACTCTTCGCTTATCTGTGTTTTCTATAAGTAACATATATTCCCTTTGTAAATTGGGAAATAATAACGGATCTGTATCTTTTTTAAAACTTAAAATATATAGAAATAGACACTCTAGATATCATCTCATTAAACAAAGAGTTAGGTTAAGTAATTTGCCCAAAATATACAGTAGTCACCTGGCCAGTGAAGCTCAGTGGTTGAGCATCGTCCCATGAACCAAGAGATCAGGGTTCAATTCCCAGTCAGGACACATGCCCGGGTTGCAGGCTTGATCCCCAGGAGGGGACATGCAGGAGGCAGCCTATCAATGTTTCTCTCAACAATATTTCTATCTCTCACCCTTTCCCTTTCTCTCTCTGAAATCAATAAAAACATATTTTTAAAAACACACAGTAGTCAATGGTGAATCTGGGATCGTGACCAAATTCCTTTGACTCCAAATTCCTTTGATTCCAAGGTTAGTGCTCTTTGGTGATACATGTGTGTTTGTGACACAGTGACCCACCATTCCCTTCTCCACACCACAGGCAAAGTGGCAAATACCTAAAACCCTTTGGCGTGGTATTGCTTCACAAAGTAACCCTAACAATGCTGTCTCTCTGAGGACTGAGGCCACCTTTACTTAACTTCATTTAGGCAGCCTATCTCCCCTCAACTCCCCAACTGTCAAGCCCTGAAAGAGGAGTGACATTACCTCTCCTAGATGCATTGCAACCTAAACTGGCTTTATGCATTCTTAGTATCATGAGACACACAGACAATGATTTTTAAATGATTTTGAATATATATATATATTCAAAAGCAAATTGTTGCATGAATCTGATTAGGACTTCCAAGGTGTTCTTGACTCTTGGCTGCCACCCTGTTTCACACCAGCAGAGACTGAACATAGCATTTTTGAAGATATCCTATAATCACTATTTACTGGCTGAGAGTGCAAGGAATGGTTTATTGGCTAGTATTAGTCAAACATCAAAGTCCTTTCTTAGAAAGCAGTGCTGTTTCCCGCCAGTTTGGTGTGCATGAAATCAGTGAACCTAATAAAGCAGGGAAGGCTCATTAGGAAGAGCAACAAAGTTCCCAGTGTCCTTTATGAGCAGGCAGCCACCACGGAGGAGATCAAAGCCTCGTCAGCGGTGTCTGTACATCTGTTTTCTTTTTATCCAACATGTTGTTTGACAACATCAAAGCTTTTGGCTATTAAGGTCTTTGATCCACGTGGGACCAAATTCATTTTGCTAATCCATCTGCTCCAAGATGTAAATGTTCCCCAAAAACTGCAGGTCACCAATTTGAGTGAAATGAAAACTTTCAGAATTTATCATTAGGTTTTTAGGGGCCAGGTTCTCTTCATTAGCTTGGAGGTAGAGAGCTTCTTAGCATTTTGTAAAGTTATCCACTTTCACTTGAGGAAATTTCATGTAAAATTTAGAATCCAAGAAAAATAATTCCCTCTCTCTCTCTCTCTCTCTCTCTCTCTCTCAACATAATTCACATACTATTTAATTCACTCATATAAAGTATACAATTCAATCATTTTTACTATGTTCACAGAGTTGCACAATTATAGAACATTTCATCATCTAGAAAACTCTGTACCCATTAGCATTCACTTTCCATAATCCCCTAAATCCCCTTCTCCCCTCCCCTCAACCCCTTGTCCTAATTCTAGGCAACAACTACTCACTGATCTACTTTCTATTTCTAAGGATTTGCCTATTTTGAGTATTTCATATAAATGGAATTATACAAAATGTGGTCCTTTATGACTGACTTATTTCCCTTAGTGTAATATTTTCAAGTGTCATAATTTTGTAGCAGCATGTGTTAGCATGTTATTTGTTTTTATTGCCAAATAATATTCATATATATATATATATATATTCCACATTTTATTTATTTATTAGTTGATGGATCAGTTTGGGTTGTTTTTACTTCTGGCTATTATGAATACTGCTGTTATGAACATTCATATACAAGTTGTTGGGTGTACATATATTTTCATTTCTCTTGGGTATATACCTAGAAGTGGAATGCTGGGTCATAGGATAACTCTATATTTAACCTTCTGAAGAACTGCCAGGCTATTTTCCAAAGCAATTGTACCATTTTACTTTATCACCAGAAGAATATAAGAGTTCCAATTCCTCCACCTCCTCACCAACAATCATTATTGTCTGACTTTTTGTTTATAGCTGTCCTAGCAGGTATGAGATGGCATCTTTCTGTGGTTTTGATTTGCATTTCCCAGTCTATATGCATGGCTAGTGATAGTGAGCATCTTATCATCCCTATTGGCCATGTATATGTCTTCCCTGAAGAAATGTCTATCCAGGTCTTTTGCCCATTTTTAATTGGGTTATTTGTTTTTATTACCAAGTCTTGCATTGTTATATATTCTAGATACAAATCCTTTATTAAGTATGTAATTTGCAGATTTTTTTCTTTTTAATTTTATCTAGATGTTCTCGGATAATTGTGTATTTCCTATTTATATAAAGAGGAAACTCCTAAAAAGGAATAGTGAGTCATAATAGAAGACATAAAATATATTTCATAACCCTCTCTTGCCAAATATACAAACTAAAAGGGGGGAGAGCCCTAATAATATTAGATGAAGAACTTAATAAAGTTACTATGGCCACTTCAGTTTTGTTGCAACAATAATAGTTATTCATGTTTTTATATAGATTTAGGGTTTACAAAGTGCCTACCCTAAATACATAATCTCTTGTCATTTTCCTAACAGCTATATGAAATATTACAGTTACCCCAATTATTGATTAAAAAATGGAAGGAAAGGGAACAGGGTTGACACATTTGGTGAAGTACTTTGTCACACTTAAGACTAAATTCAGCCTAAACACCAGCTACATAAATGCCGAAATATTCAGGCCAAAGTTTACTCAATGAAATATGAAAGCCATCAAACCAGTTGTGTAAAACAGTTTCTTTTTTTATAATTTATACATTTATATGTGATACCTAAAAGTGAGATGAGAAGCAAAACAATTGCTTATATCATAATAAATTGTCTATAGTTATGATTAAATGATATAAAATATTCAAAAAAACTTTAATGTTTGTCATGTCTTACAACACATAGGTGGATCCCCCTGAGAGTGTGTATTGATGTTGGGGAACTCAGTATGACCATAGAGCCTGTATCTTCAGGTGTGTTTGTTGTTGTTGTTGTTGTTGTTGTTGCTGTTTTTCACAAACAGTGATGTACATACTCAAGAGAATAATTGTGCACACTGCTCTGCCATTACTCTGTGATATTGGACAAATTGCAAACTTCTCCCAGTCTCAACTTTATCATCTAGGAAATCCACTAAGATATCTTTTCCAAGCTTTTCAGGCCTATAGGTTCTGCCACATGATCTCTGAGATGATATGGATTTGTGCTTAAATAAAAGGGGAGAAGGGCATAAGAGAAGATGTGGCCTCCTGGTATCTGAATAGGAGAGAAGTAACAATAATGATATGGTGGTCCAGGTCTTGTTGACTAATCACCATGTAATACTATATGTAGAACTATATGTAAGATGAGGTGTTTTTATTAATATTATTATTGTAGTAAACAGAGAATTCAGATGAAGCTCAGTAGTCAGTCCCATCCCCATTCTCCATTACTCTACACAGAGTACTAATGAACTATTTCTCATTTGTGTACAGTTTTTTGCTACATTTGTTCATGGAGAGTACCACCTCCCAGTAATAGTTCATGGGTACCCAAGACTCTGATTTGAACCACTTTCCAAGGTTATTAAAACCACAAAGAGTCAGGGGAACTCAAAGTTACATTTGTGACAAGAGTAGCCTCCATAAAGTGTTTTCGGAAATGAAACTGGTCACATGGTTTGACAATAGAGAATATTATAGAGAGAGAGAAACCATCCTGGAAAATCTAAGAGCTACGATTGCCATGTACTTGTGATTCCCAAGAGATGCCATTAGCATCTCCCCCAAAGGACAAACTGGCCGTCTGGAAAGAGAAAGTCCCATTTCCAGAACTGAAGCTTGACC
This sequence comes from Myotis brandtii, assembly GCF_000412655.1. Classification (NCBI taxonomy): domain Eukaryota; kingdom Metazoa; phylum Chordata; class Mammalia; order Chiroptera; family Vespertilionidae; genus Myotis; species Myotis brandtii. The sequence continues at coordinate 6,392,481 of NW_005356870.1, read as the reverse complement.
ATTCAATCTGACCATGTAGGTCAACTATGGGAAAGGGTAACTGTTCCCTAAGTCAATTTTGTCCAGTCTAGCAGCATTTATTAGCATTACATGAAATGATAGGGCAGATCACTCTAAATTATAAAGTTCTATATGAGCGTTTGTGCTATTCACGGTTATGTATGCAGCACTGATTGCTCTGTCTCTACCAGAATATGAAAAAATATATGAAAGCACCTCTAATTCTTAAGAGAAAACTCAAATATAAACCAAAAATAATATCAACCAAGAGGGTTACTTGATTAATCAATTTCTGAAAAAAATAATTTTTCCAACTGTGGAAAAAAATAAAATCTCTACTGTTTTTGTTATTTTTGCCAAAAATAAACTCTTGGGCATACTCACCCCCCCTTCTATGTGCTATACATTCAATTTGGAGTTGTTCTTAGCTTCCTTCTAACCAGAAGTGAGGTCAGAAATTCCTTTTTCAGGGGGAAGAGGGTGAATGGGATGTTTGCCCTCTTTCGTTGTAGGTGCCAGCCTGGTGGTTCACATTCCTTCCTAAACTCTTGACTTACCTTGTTTGGGAAATCTCCAAATGTAAATGTGATGATTACATTGGTTGGAGTGCCTGGAGAATGAAGCCTTTGAGGGCATCCTGGGCTCCTTCAGCAATCCAGGAGGACTTGCTCTCTGTCAAGAGCCACTTTGAAAAAGAAATAGGATTTTCTAAAAGGCAGAACTCTCACCTTTGCATAAGAATATCAGCTTTCTATTTAAAATCACACAGAGGTATAGAAGAAACAGACATTTCCGCCCCATGCAACAGACTTTCGTTAGTTGAGGTTAAGTGTCTGGGCTCTTCAGGAATTCTTCAAATTGGCCTTCCATTTCCTCATATAGATAGGAAAACTTATGGAAAACCTAGCAAAGCAAAGAATGGTGGGGTCTCTACTCCAAGAGCCCATCTTCCACAATTACCTAGAAAATTCCTAAGGAAGTTTCCAACTTTGTTTTTTAGCTTTGTCTTTGGTGCTTAATTTACTGAAAGTATAATAATAGTATGGGATGGATGACTTGACCTTTGGCCCTGGGAGGAGCAGCTACAATAGAGATAGTGAGAAGAGAGAAAATCTGTAAGCACTTGGCTCTGTAGATACTGCCATATCTCGCCCTTGCTGAGCATGCTGTCCTGTGATAATATTGGGGAGCGAGGAAATATTGTTTAGGAGGAAGTAGCTCCTTGAGGAAGGAAGTGGGCAGTGCAGGAAAAACAAATCAGTACCTTCCCAGAATAGAATTCTCCTTTGACCACCACTTAAAGCTCCCCACCCCATGTCTAAGTCCTGCCGGACATGAATACACATGTCAAAACCTGTCTAAGTCTGCCATGCCCATAAACAGTCACAGATATTTTTCTGAAATTAATGTCACTGATGTTTGTAGCTCTCAGATGCTTCTTAGGCTCTCAAGCCCTTAATAAACAGATGAGTCTGCACCATTTGTTCTCACTTTGCAAAGAATTTTACATTCCTCCAACAGCCGCCAAGAAGCCAAAAAATTAATGAGAGTTCATGGTCGTTTATTTTATGGATAAGCTCTTCTGACCAACAGGAGTAAAATCTGTTCATAGGCTATGAGAACCTCTAGAAAATAGATTCCATCTGCTAATGTCTCAAAAACCAATAGATATTCACTTTTATAGAAGATTCACTGTGTTTATAAGAACTTTATGGTTGCTTTATCGAACAAACGAACTTAATTTTTTTCATTTCCCCAAAGAATTTCAGCAGCCTTAGAAGGGTAAATGAGTCATTCTTTTACTGTTCACCTGGATCTAAGTAACCTTTTTCTTTCTTTTATTTGTCTTTTTAAATTAATATGTTGTAATTATTATTTGTTTAAACAACAGTTATTTCTCACAGTTCTGGAAGCTAGGAAGTCCAATAGCAAGGGGCCAGCAGACTAGTGTCTGATGGAGCCCTGCTTCTCCTCTTTCCTTTCTGAGCTGTCATCAGAACCACCCTTAACGCCAAGGTCCTTTTGATTGGGCTTTTTCTAGCATGAATCTCAAAACTCCTCCAGGATCTACTGGGGCCCAGTTCTGGTCACTTTATTCCTCTGCTCAAAAACCTTCAGAGGTTTCTCCATTGCTTTTGGAGTACAGTTTAAACACTCATGCATGGCACTGCATGTCTCCATAAGCTTCCTTGACCACTCTTTTTCCAGGCTCTCCCACATTTCTTGTCTCCATATTCCACTCACCCTGGATGCACATATATCATAAGCAGGCATCATTTTTCCTACAGTTTTCCCATAGTGGTGGGACTGGTGAATTGCTCACTAGCCCTTAAAGACTTCTGCTTAGCAATGGTCTATTAGCCAAAGCAAGCCATATGGACGCAGCTGTCTTCAAGGAGGGCTAGTAACAGGAGAACTGGTGAGCAGCCCTGATGATACTCTAAAACCGTCAGATATTAAATGGCAACAGTTTATGTGAAATGCTAACTTCTTATAATCAAAGGATCCCAAATGTTTTTATTTTTAAAAAGCTGTTTTGGGGTCAGATATTTTATATGCCCTAAGGGCCTATAGTCATTCCAAAAATCACATCAGTTGATCAGGGCAATTCAGGATAAAATAAGTGCAAAAAGAAACAGCTTCTTAAACATACTCCTGGTACATTTTCTTTTTTATTAGAGTAGATTTCAGACATTCTTCACATTTTTAGGAAATCTTTTGATTTGCTTCTGTTTTACTGTGTAATTTAAAACTCTCCACGTTTTACTGAAATGTATTAACCACTGAAAAATTAAAAGCAATATAAAGTAGGAACAGTTGAAGCCAGTTTTAAAGACTTTAAGGCTAAAATAATTTTTTCAAATTACAATGTTCTACTTTCATATATATGTATTCCTAACAGGCCAGTAAAATAGAGTACTTGTTGTTTATTAGAAATTGACATTCCAAAGGTGTTAGCCAACCAAGTAATTCTTCTTAAAGTTTCCTAAGCAAAAATGTGTACAAAGAAATATTTCTAGACCAATTAATGTTGATAGTTTAGTTTAGAACATTAAGTTAAAGTTAGTCTTATGTGCACTTTTCACCATATTTGATGAATATCATTGGAGATCAATTTTCTTCTAAATTTTTAATTCTTGTTGCATTGCAGAAAAATAGCAAGGGAATGATCAAAATAGACATAACACAAAAAGCAAGGCTTCGCACAGGTAAACAGATTATTGTGTTATTTTAAACTAGAGGCCTGGTGCATGAAATTCGTGCACTTGGGGAGGGGGGGCCCCTCAGCCCGGCCTGCGCCCTCTCGCAATCAAGGAGCCCTTGGGGGATGTCCAACTGCCACGGAGGTGGAAGAGGCTCCTGCCACCGCCGCTGTGCTCGCCAGCCGTGAGCCCAGCTTCTGGCTGAGCAGCGCTCCCGGACTAAGGGGTCCCAGGTTCGATTCCAGTCAAGGACATGTACCTTGGTTGCTGGCACATCCCCAGTAGGAGGCGTGCAGGAGGCAGCTGATCGATGTTTCTCTCTCATCAATGTTTCTAACTCTCTATGCCTCTCCTTCCTCTCTGTAAAAAATCAATAAAATATATTTATATTTTTTAAAAAAAGAAATCACAACTGCCTTATGGTGCACAAATGCTACCCAAGGTATTTGGCACCAACTGAGGGACTGGGGTGACAGGGCCAGTTCTATGGACCAGGGGAACAAGTTTTATTGAGTTCCTACTAGGTGTGCTGCTCTGTAATGAGTAGTTTATATATAGTCTTTCACATTATCCTTTCTTTTTTTCCCAATCCTCATCTGAGGATAGTTTTTCCATTAATTTTTAGAGAGAGTGGAAGGGGGGAGAGAGAGAGAGAGAGAGAGAGAGAGAGAGAGAAACATCAATGTAAGAGAGACACAGTGATTGCCTCCTGCACGCACCCCTGCTGGGTCCAGAGATCAAACCTGCAGCCCAGAAATGTGCCCTTGACCAGGAATTGAACCTGCAACCCTTTGGTGCACAGGCTGGTGCTCTAACCACTTAGCAACACCTGCCAGGGCTTTCACATTATCCTTTAACAAACCTATAGTGTTACCCTTCCCATTTTGCAAGTGAAGAAATTGAGGCACAAATATATAAGAAGACTGCAGAAGGTCACAGAACTAGTAACTGACAGAACTATTATTTCAGCCAGGTTTCTTTGATTCCACATCCTAAGCATCTTCTTATAACAGAGAAAGAAGACTCACAGAATGTTCTAGTACCTAAAACACAGAATGGTGTAGAAGGATAGTGTCACAAGAAACAAGACGCAGAAGCAACAGGGAAACCAGTGAGAAGCAAGAGTTCTGGAATCCCCAAGTGGTGCTCAGAGACAGTTTTGACATTTTCGCAGGTAAAATTTGGAAACTTCTGGTGAAGGAGTAATCGGATGGCCAGGACTCATGGGATCAGACAAAAAAGAAAATCTTACTTGCCTTTTAAAAGATGTGTCTAACCTACATAAAATGTCATCCGTATATTCAACAAAACACTAGTGCGGACTGTAATGTTCCTCTCAAAACACTTAGCACAGTAGCTCAAGATCCAATATAGAATAATGTACACTAACCACTTTTTCAGGTTTACCTTTTTTTTACCATAATCTAGAAGAATTAAAGATATGGGGCCTCCCTTATCCCTTGTCTTATTTATGATTGAAAAGGTAGGTGATCAAGAGATTTAATAAAAATATATGTTTTTGAGGGTGAAAATCTCTCTGGGATATATCCTGCTGCACAGGAGCATGCATGCCAAAGGTTTCCAAGTAAATATCAATTGATGATAACACAAAGACCTTCTTTGATGTCAGAATTTCAATCTCTTAGAGGAACAGCGAAGTTTAACTTCTACTTGGCAATGCTTCCCTTGACATCAAGAAATGGAAGACCTTTGGAAGTCATTTTGGCCCGTGAGTAGCTGGGTCGCTGAGTGAGGATTCTGGTGGTCAGCCAGATGTTGAGGTCTCTTCCCAGTCTCCACGTCTCTATTTGGGTGTGCTGCCAGCAGCAATCATCCCGGTCAGTGGTGTCTAACGTCCCCCACGGAGAGACTGAGGTGGTGACACAATAGCTTTTTGTTTAGTTTGTAGGGAGAACTTGTGAAAGGTGATGACCTTCGTTTAGGGCAGAGAAGCCCCAGTGAGTTTAAAGTGACTAGGAACTGAAGACTCCAAAGATAGTCCCTTCACCGTATTGTACACAGGAGTACCTTCCAGGGCTCCTTGGCCCAAATCTACGCCATTAAGTTTAAAATGCAATCAGCCAACACCTTCTTATGTGGGGTTGCCTTTCATCACTCAGCCCCAGGCCTGTCTTGCTGACATTCTGGGCTGAGGCCGCGCGGCTGCAGGGCCAGTCGTACCTCTCACAGCTATTGATCTCCATGCAAACAATTAACAATCCCTGTTTCAAACGCTGGATATTTCAAGTTGCACTTTACTGCAATAATAAATCAAAGACAAATTAGCTCCTAATGCAATGATATATGGATTCGCTCTGGATAGAGAAAAAATAAATATGCTGTGTGTGTCCCCACCTCTCTCCGCCACAGGAACACAGTATTTGTAAAACAAATGTTATAAAAATTGATGAAGTGTGAGTGATCACAAGAAATATATATGCCTTTTTTTCTCAAGGGTGATAAGGCAATAATATCTGATTATAAAATCGAAAGAGTATATCATCCTATTTTATGTGTTCACTTATTGAGAGTTATATTTAACAATGTGGGAGGATTTGGTTTCTGATGAAAATATACTTAGTGCTTTAAAGCAAATCTTGCTTAGATCAGAATTGTAGGATTAGAGACGTTCCTTCGCTTTTCCACATGAACTCCACTTGTTCCACAGTTACTCCACTCAAATGTCCATCTTTATCAGGGTCGTCCTTATCTTTCTTTACTGAAAATTCAAAATTTACATCTTCTTTGTGGTCAGAAGCCCACCTCGTTCAAACAAGCCTTCACTGATACCCCACTCCCAGAACCAATATCAGCCATTTAATTTTATTTTTTTGTGGTAAACTCCGCAAAACATAAAATTCACCATATTAAAATGTACAGTTCAGGAGCATTCAATCTTGTTGCCATTTGTTTATCTTCCCATACGTTACTGGTGGAAATGTAGATAGTGCAGCCTCTGTGCAAAACAGTTCAGCAGTTCCTGATTAAGTCAAAAGTACCATTATCATCTGAGCCAGCGACTCTACTCCTAGAGTAGAAATGGAGAAGCAGCCACGAGAGAAGGGGTTTGGCGTTCAGAAGCCCAGAAGGAGAGGAGGTGGGTCTGATGGGACCTTCTGGAGCAGGAAGCCATTACAGGAGAGGACCATGTGGGAGGTCCGCTTGGACAGTGTGCAGAGGAGATGGGAACAGGGAGGGCCTGTCGTGAGAAAAGTCACGGGAGACACCTTTCTAGGGAGACAGCCTGGGTGGAGGGGAGGGGCCAGAGCAGAGGCAGCTGCTACCCCTGTGGAGCCTCATCAGCGACCTGGTGGCAATACACGGAGGTGAGCAGCTCCTCTGGGGGACCTGTGGGGGCCTGAGTCATGGCCTCTTGTAGAAGTGGACAGAAAAATAGGCCGATTGACTCCATGAGCTTGTGCTCTTGTTATTTGTAATGAGACAGAATACAAGTCAAACCTACACATGGTTTCTAAGACTGTTTGATATTTTATAATCTGGATTCTGAATTTTCCTCAAGTTTTGTCCCACCTTCCACAGCACTACAATGGTAATATTTGTGGTGGCATACCATATATAATGGAATGTAATTATACAGATCTTTGTGGTTTAATTTCATTAAACATTTAATATTTAAATTCTCTCCTCTCCCCCTAAAACTAAGGCAGAAATGTTCCTATATGAATTTTTCTTTAATTAAAATCATTTGTATTACAAGTCTTCTGGGAAATGGCCTGGCAGTTTCAGCATGTCATAAGAATGTAGAGAGTGTAGGCTCCGTTCGGATGTACCTAAGCTTCCAAAGGGCAGGATTTGGGGCTGTTTTGTTCATTGCTATAACCCTTGTGTTTAGAACAGTGCCCGGCACATGGCAGCACTCAAACATGATTTGCACGTGAATGCATGAACGAATGAATGAACAAGAAGCACATGTTGTTGGTGCACTCTTTTTGGATGGTTGTGTGACGGACCGAGTGCTGTGTGCATCTGCTGTGCTGGGTCCAATAGTATCTGACATCCAATCAGGAACTAAGGCTGTTATCAGAGCTGTCTCCCTGAGACCCATCCACTGACACTCATTCATTGCCACCAGCACTCACACCAAGCGTTTCCTCCTCTCCTTTTTACCACCTCTGAAACCCAGCAGAGGTAAATCCGTCAAGTTGGAAGTGGATGTAGATAAGAGCACAAAGGGATCAAATTTTCCCCCCTCGGAAGTGGCAATCAGTTTGTCTCCCTACACCTTTCCCCATGAGTGTCCTTTCCATGTTCCTGGAGAAGAAAACGCCGCCTGGGTGGGTGTGCGCCTGCAGGACTGTTGCCCTCCCATCTCCTCTTGGGCTACAGAAACAAGGGCTCTTCAGTAGACTTGACAATAGTCCAGTTCCAACAACAGATAAGAGAAGCCCGAGACACCAGCCATCACTGCAGGCCACCACAGGCCATAGGGCTGGGAGGCCCATCAAACAAAGCAAATCGGAGAGCTGTTTCTAGAGCTTCCCTCTGCGTTCTGAAAATGTGAAGAGCAGCTTTCCCAAAGAACTATTAAAACAAAAAACCACTAAATTGATCTTGTAAGGATGCTCCCCATAGTTAGAAGGATCCTTACTTGCATATTTGCCATTTTCTTTTGCCATTTTGTGTATTTCCTAGCTAATAATATTTCCCCACTTTCTACATCAGCTAGCAGGTTGCTCATTATGATACTAGAAATCTTCATTTGGTGGGGAAGGAAGCCCAAGGATATTTTATTTAGAATATATTATCTTACAAAGAAAATATAATAAACAAAAAAGTACTTACTCTGAAGTGCATTAAGTTGGATCAGTGATAAGAGCGTCGGCCCACAGACCAAAGGTTTGATTCCTAGTCAAGGGCACAAACCTCGCTTGCAGTTCAATCCCTGGCCCTGGTTGGGGCGGATGAGGGAAGCAGTCATGCAATCTCTCTCTCTCTCTCTCTCTCTCTCTCTCTCTCCCTCCCCCCCTTCCTACCTCCCTTCTTCTACTTTCTCTAAAAATCAATGGGAAAAATATCCACCAGTGAGGATTTTTAAAAAAGACCAAATTTTCATTAAACATTGATTTTAGATTTTCTTGTGTGGTTGGATTACTGCAGACCTGCAATACATAGCCAGTGCTCCTAACAGGTGAAATTTCATTATTGAAGGGGAATCAAGGAGGGAAAGGGAATCTGCCTTGGGGTTTCTCTTCACTGGACATGGAAGCCCTTCAAGTTTCCAATGTGATTCATAGGAGAAGCCACCTTAACTTATTAGGTTTTTTTTTAAAGATACCATGTCCTTTAAAATAGTATGTCCCGGGTTCAAAACTGATAACTTTCCAATAGCTTTATAAATTGTAACTTACTGGGTTTCTAAAAATCCAAGAAGTCTCTGATAAATTCAGAGACATTCTCATTCAATCCTTTTTATTTTTATTATTGAGGTGTAATTGACATATAACATTACATTAATTTCAGATGCACAGCATAATGAATCAATATTTGTATATATTGTGAAATGGTCACCATAAGAAGTCTCATTAACATCCATCACCATACACCATTTTCTTGTGATGTGAACTTTTAAAATCTCTCTTGGCAACTTTTAAGTATGCAATACAGAAATATTAACTACAGTCACTATGCTGTACATTACATCTCAGGATTTAAGTATTTAATAACTGGAAATTTATATCTTTGCCTCCCGTCACCACCGCTCACCCACCCTCTGGTAACCACCACTCTGTTCTCTGTTTCTATGAACTTCAGTTTTTATTGTTGTTTTTAAATTTCACATATAACTGAGATCATTGGTATTTGTTTTTCTCTGACTTATCTCACTTAGCATGTTACCCTTGAGATCCATCCATATTGTCCCAAATGCCAAGGTTTTATTTTTTCATCTTTATATTGAAATATCTATAATAATAAAAGCATAATATGCTTATTAGACCGGACAGCCGAACAACCTTCCGGACGTCCTTCCAGATGAAGCTGCAATGGCGGGGGCCGAGGCAGAGGAGGTTAGGGGCAATCAGGCAGGCAAGCAAGCAGTTAGAGGTGATCAGGCAGGCAGGCAGTCGAGCGGTTAGGAGCCAGTAGTCCCGGATTGTGAGAGGGATGTCTGACTGCAGGGATCCCTGCGGGATTGGGCCTAAACCGGCAGTCAGACTTCCCCCGAGAGGTTCCCGGATTGTGAGAGGGTGCAGGCCAGGCAGGCCAAATTTTGTGCATGGGCCTCTAGTAGAAATATATGTTGTTAGGTCTACATATTTCAAGGATACAAAGTATATCAGAGATTGGAACTAAATCCTTGAAGGTGTGGGGTACACAACTGTGAGCGTGCATGTAGTAGGTACAGGTAAAACATATGTGCTTATGTGTAGTTACTTTACTTGACTGAGCTACATATAGCCAATAATAATTTCTAAAGAAAATTCTGTTTTCCCAGTAGATATAAGTTCATTCCTGGGGCATTTTTAATGTTGATGTTATTATGCAGAATGATTAGTAAGTCTTTCACCTTGTCTCTGAGTGAGACTGAAGAGAAAGACAATAAATTAATAAAATTAAATATGTAAATGTTATTTGTCATTGTGACATGACAAGTAAATTATAGTAGTTAAACTCCCATGGCATTAAACAAACTTAAAAATTCAAAAAGAAAGTATAGTCATTTTTTAAATCTCTACCATAGCAAATAGAAAGCTATACAAATAAGAATCAAAACGGTGTCCTTGAGTAAAGCAAGCATTGAGTAGGTCAAATGAAAATGAGCAAAGTCCAGAACTAGAAACAAACACTTGGTCAAATGGAAAGCATTTCTGGACGCCTGCCTTTCAGACCTGCCTGCCTCCCAAGCTGTTATATAGTGATATAGAAAATACTTCACATATCGTAGAGATAACATGAGGATGAAAGGCATGTTTGAAGTTCTTGAAACTATTCTGAGAAAGCTACTTGAGAAAACACAAGCACTGTCAATAATACCATGGAGTCCATTATTAAAAACAGGCAATCACTTTCCATCCTTTTCATCTTTCTGTCATATTTTTTGACATTAAAATAGCACATTATAATTAACATTTTCTACATTAGTCTTCTTTCACAAAATAAATGCCAAAGGCAATACCAAAACCAAATCCTCATAAACTGAGACAAGCAAAAAATACGGTCTTAGGAAGTGAACAAATCGATTCATTCATTCATTCATTTTTTCATGTCAAGCATTGTGTGAGGCACTAGAGAATAGCAGTAAACAATACAGACACAATCCCTGCCCTCAGGGTACTTCTAATTCAAGAGGAGAAGCGGCAATTACTGAGTGTTCCAAAGACAAGCAGGGTGCCATTGAATCTGTATTAACAGAGTGACCTAACTTAGTCTGGGAAAGGATCGGGAATACTGACCAGAATAGAGGCCACTCTGGAAGCTTGGAGGGCCAGCATGGATGGTCATCTTATATGACCCAAATTAAAAGAATGCCAATCAACGAATGTTGTTGTTTAGTGCGATGGAAGTCTTTTTAATGTAAGCTTAAATTCTGCACAGAGTATTTACATATGTATACCACAGTTCATTTAAACTGGGGTCATTGGTTGTTTCTTGTCTTTCCAGCCTGGTACCAACTGTTTGTAGGAATGACTTCTCTGTGGTGTATTGAAGTCCTGGTTATGATTTTTTAAAATATCTTTTCATTGATGTTTTAGAGAGAGAGGAAAGGAGAGTGATAGAGAGATAGAAACATCAATGATAAAAGAGAAACATTGACTTGCTGCTTCCTGCACACCCCTATTTGGGATCCAGCCCTCAACCCAGGCATGTGCCCTGACCTGGAATTGAACTGGTGACCTCTTGGTTCCTGGGTTGACGCTCAACTGCTGAGCCACATCGGCTGGGCTGGTTATGATGTATTTAACCTCAGCTTTAGTTTGGTAAAATAACAATGTGTGAGTTCCGTTCAGTTTTCATTCTAGAATGCTGACGTACACAATACATAGGATTATTTTACCTGCCAGGACTTCATGCAGATTTAGAAATAGTCCTCCACTCCTCAGTTTAGGATTTCCCTTGTTTTCTTTCTCATGATTTTCTTTCTAATGCCAGCCTACTTTTTATTTCTATTTTACAGCTATCATACTATAATGGTTTCAAGTACAAGGAACTAGAAAAAAGAAATTGGCATTTCCCCTACCAAATCATGTTTTGGGGTTATTATGTTATTAAGCAAACATGACTATTATTTGTTGGTAATTAGTATAGTAGCTTCCAATTAGTTTTAGAAATAGGTCAATATCTTAAAAGTTCCCTGCAGCCCAGCCAGTGTTGCTCAGTGGTTAAGCACCTACCTATGAACCAGGAGGTCACGGTTCAGTTCGCGATCAGGGCACATGCCTGGTTGAGGGCTTGGTTCCCAGTGTGGGGCATGCAGGAGGCAGCCGATCAATGATTCTCTCTCATCATTGATGTTTCTATCTCGCTCTCTCTCTCCCTTCCTCTCTGAAAACAATAAAAATATTTTTTAAAGTTCCCTGCAGAAGTATTGCTCTCCTTCTCATTCCTTTTACCTGCTTCACTATTATTTGTTTGGTAGTTATAAGTCTAGAAGAATGAGGAAACTAGAACCCTATTCATTTTAAATTTCAATTCTCTTACTACAGATGACATGACCTAGAACAAATAGATTATTTAATGATTATTTAAGAACTTAAGAACACAGGAGAATTTAAAAGCAAGAACAAATGCTGTATGTAGTTTTCATTTTTAAGATAAGCCATAAAACAATTTCTTCAAAAAATGTTGGAATACATGTTTAACTGAGTCACTAAAAGATGGGAAACTTGAAGTGGTTCTAGTGAACCTCCAGGTACCAAAAAACAAATGAGGACCATCTGCCTTGCAACACCAAAGTATCCATTTCTTCTTTCCAAAAGTCAGAGAAAAAGCATTTCCAAAACTGATTTAACATAGTAAATTAATCTGCAAAATATTTTTGAAGTATGGATGTCTTGTCGAAGATCAAATCCTATTGTTTCTATTCCCTTTATGTCCCAATTATACAATTTATTAACAGGTTTAGTTTATTTTGATGTATTTCTTCTTAAGAAGTTTTACCTACAATAAATATTATAATTCTTGTTGATATATTTTAACTTTGATCTTCTCCTTTAATAAATATTTTGTATTACTGAAACAATATTAAACTATAGCCACAATCTTTGCATTTGAAAGCCCATAATTAATTTTAAGTTATTGCATAGACTTGCCTTTCCCACACTTAATATTTAAAGGAATTTTTTGTTTGTTTTCCTGTTTTCTTCTGTGGTGTTTCAATGAGCAACACCATATTCTATAATCTCAAATAATCTTTAATTTTGTCAGGGCAGAAGTCAGCTAGCTTATGAGTGAGTTTAGCCAAATGTCCAATATTTATATCTCATCATGACTTTATTTTTCTCTACTTAAAATTGCATATTCAGTAACTCTCCTAAAGAACTATGCTTTTTATGGGTAAAATTCGTCAGTGCTAAGATTGGAATAAGTTACATGAAATTGATTTTAGTGCCCATGGTGTGAGATTAAATTTCTTGAATTCTGTATGCAGATGTATCTAACTTTGTTTTAAGCATTTTATTTTTTTAAACATTTTAGTACTTTAGAAAAACAATAAAAACCAGCTGTAAAGATCTACAAATGTGGCCTTGCTTACTGAGAGTCCTTCTGTCAACCCATGATTTGTAACTCACGGTGGTAAAAATGAGGGGAATTTTAAATAAAAAGACTATGATGAATTTTTTTTTGAATACCAGATATTTTGTTCTTGGAACCAAAAAACATCTCAGCTGATCATTCAACTTCTCAGCAGTCGTAACTTACAGAGGTCTTACAACATTTTTAATTGAGTACACATATGAGTAAAATATTTTTAAATACACACTGTATATTACATATATTTGTACTTATATATGTCTAATGCAGGGTTTCTCAGCCTTTGCACTATTGACATTTGGGCCAAATACTTCTTTGTCATGGGGACAGCCCATGTCTTTGTGCATTGTGAGATATTTAGCAGTATCCCTGGCCTCAACCCACTGGATGTCAGCAGTATTTCCCCAGTTATGACAGCCAAAAAGTATCTCTGGACACTGGGGAGCAAAATCACCCCAGTTGAGAGCCACTAGTATAAATCATTTACAAATAATACTGTACTAATATGTCTATTTTAATGTTAAGTTTATTTTACCTTTTAATAGTACAAAAAATACCCACATTATGTTTTCTCTGTAAATGTTATCATTTATAAATTTTAGAGAAATACATGTTACAGAATATACTTCAAGTTGTTTTTCAATTTTGGTTTAATAAGAGGTTGCACCTTAATTCAAACTTTGGTTTATTTCAGTACTTGATTTCATAGTCCATCAAGGTAGAAAAAGATATGAAATTCCACCCATCTCCCAACCCCCCACCCCCAGCCTTTACCACACCGTTGTCTGTGTCCATGCGCTATGAGTATATGTTCTTTGGCTAATATTTTCACCTTCTTTTATCTAGTCCCCCCCACCCCCTTCCTCTGAGATCTGGTTTTAATATGTATGTTTGAAATTACTGCAACTTTGCACGTAGAAAAAAATTATAACTGGCTAGAAAACTATGATTTTTTAATGTTGTTATGGGAGTTTTAATGGGTGTTACATACACATTTTCACTAATAAATTCACATAACAATACACACACACATTTCCAAAATACTTCCAGAATATTTTGTACATAACAGGAGCTGTTTTATAAAGCAGTTACCTCACTCTTTGTTTAAACATTATCCTTATCTGGGAAAATACATATTATGTAGGCCTTTTTTAAATGTATGCTCAGTTAACATAGTAGTGACAGTGACTTGTCATCACAGAAATGTCAGCAAATGTGAAATATTTGCTCTTTGTTAAAGAAAAATTAGTAACTCACCATCAGGTTCAAATTCTTCGCTATGAGATAACCAGTGAGCCTCTGTATGGCAAATGGTTTTTGTGGTCACTCTCTACTTCATTTCAAAAATTGTAAAAAATTCACTACATTTTAGAATTTTTTAATTAGAAAATTAGAATATCAGTGTCATCCTGTAGCATTTTGTGTACGTTGGCTTTAACTGCTTTGCTAAAATAGCTCATCTATTAATTTTGCAATGTTGTCTCTATAAACTAAGCCTAGAATTCTTTCTGTGGTTAACTTAATAGTTTTTCTGAACAATACCATAAGCTACTCATTTATTAATGAGAATATCAACTCATTGGTTTTTCTTTCCTTTAATGGCTCATAAGAAAGTGGAAAGGTAGTTGTTCATATTCCATCATTGAAACAAAATTTAGCAAATACTACAAGCTGAAGCCTATTAGAAGCATCTGTACTTTCATTTAACTATATTTGCCAAATTTTTATACTACATGGTTTGTTATAAAACTTGTTTCTTAAGTTTAAAACTATGTTTATTGTGCATTTTCTCTCAGTTTTTATTCTCTATATTTCTATCAGTGTTTACTATCAAAGTACTGTATTGTAAAAAAAGAACAAGTGTTTCTCAATGTGCCTTTAGCTCATTGGCTATTAGTAAAATCTTTTAAGTATTGCTTCTAAACATTTAGCATTAAACATTAAATTGAGTATTCCATAACATAAGGCCATGGAAGAAATCAGGAGAGTACATTTTGGATACATAGGTTTAAAATTTCTTGCTAGTCTTGCTGACTTTTTTCTATCCTTATCTGGTATCTCAAAGCACAATTTTCCCCTACGTCAGTGAAGGTTCACTTTGAAGAATAAAGAATGTATATCAGTATTTTGATAGACCTCTTGATAATTTCATAGCAGAGGGAGATGAAGGCAGACGTTTTGCCAAATCTGATTTACTTATCAACACATGAAGAGTTTATATTAAGGGTAGAAAAACTTTCAGTAGAAGAAATATCAACTTGTTATTTTGTATTGACTTATTATCATTATTTTCAGTCAATTTTTTTTTCAAATAAGATAATATATCTTTAAGGTCTCTTAAGCTTGCTTATGTTCATCCAAAGGCCAATTGCAATATGTATGGATATGCTGAAAGCAAATGAATAATTGTGACTCTGTCAACCCATGCACGCCATGACACTCATAATCTTCTCTCAGTAGACTTTGGATACATATTAAATATCAACAAAGCCAAATTTTATTCTCCTTTAATAAATAAATAAATAAAGTATAAATAGAAGTTAGTAATATTTTCTCCCCAGACTCCAAAGATTATTACTGAATACTCTCTGGGGTACAAGACACCACTTTTGGGGCCTCTTCCCAGGAGTCAGTACTGACTATTCGTAGAGATTCAAATGATGTATGTGCGACTGCATTACAGGCTGAAATGAATTCTTGTTTTCCTAGAGAAAATTAAAACTTGCAGTGCATTTTTTTTTCCTAATGTGACCACCCAATAATGCCATCTGGTCTATAACAGTTTCATTTTAACATGTGATCACAAAATGCTCCATTGCAAGACTGGCCAAATGCAGGCAGTATGATCAAGAAGGTGCTAAGAACCAAGCCAATTAGTGTCATAGTCATATTATAGGTATGGTGCAAAATACAAGTCAGGTGTTTATAACCACTAACCGATTGAAAAGCATTCTCTCCACCTAGTCTTATGTAAAGGCAACGAAGGAATTTGACCATAGCATTTTCATAAATTTTTAAAACAGTTCCCTGGCTGAGCTAATAAATGAATGGAATGGCTCAGAATTTCCAGCCAGAGTGTGACAAGTAATTGGTGAAATCTGTGAAATATCTAGTGACCATTTAAAAAGATGTTATGTTTTCAGATCATTAAAGTCCAGCATTTCATTGCAGTGATTTATTTCACTTGTAAAGTATCCCACTCATAATGAAATGAAATAGCCATGAATTTAACTTAATAAAATATTTTATTGCTTTTAAAAACCTGTGAGTGTGAGCGCATATGCAGGGCGGGGCAAAAGTAGGTTTACAGCTGTGAGTACGCAAAACAGAGTTTATTCTTGTACTATTATTTAGTAATTATAGTATGGTGATTACCAGAGGGAAAGGGGTAGGTAGAAGAGGGTAAAGGGGATATCAGTGGTGATGGAAGGAGACTTGACTTGGATGGTGAACACACAGTACAATATATAGATGATGTATTATAGACTTGTACACCTGAAACCTATATAATTTTATTAAGCAATGTCACCCCCATAAATTCAATAAAAATATAAATATAAATAAGTTTTTAAAAACTTGAATTGGCCTAGCTGGCATGGCTCAGTGATTGAGCGTTCACCTGTAAACCAGAAGGTCATGGTTCGATTTCCGGTCAAGGCACTTGCCTGGTTTTCGGGCTCCATCCCCAATGTGGGGCGTGCAGGAGGCAGCTGATCAATGATTCTTTCTCACCATTGATGTTTCTCTCTCCCCTCTTCCTTTCTCTCTGAAATAAATATATATATATATAAAATTGAATTGTATTATTTCCAATATAAACCTACTTTTGCTCTACACGGTATGTGGGTGGGTGGATTAGATAGATAATAGATAGGTAGATAGATAGATGATAGATAGATAGATAGATAGATAGATAGATAGATAGATAGATGATAGATGACTTGAAATTACCCACAAACTATCTACATCTACAGTAATTTATTTATTTATTTCTAGGCAGAAAGTTTTAATCTGGAATTTGAACTTTACCTTTATCCATACCTGTCAAGAGAATGCTAAAGCTATCTTTAAGGCCTAAGGGAAATAGTTTATTTAACCTTCCAGGGCCTCATCACCTGACCTTCAAATAAGTGAAAGTAAGTGAGCTTTGTATGGCCTTGAGCTCTTCCTCCTGTGGAAGGTAAGCACTGCCCACAGACCCTCTGCTTACCAACCCTCCATCCACCTCACACAGACCCTCAGTTTTAACACACCCAGCAGAGTGTATCAGTCCCAGGGCCCATTTGTCCTCATCCTTGGAGTACACTAGACCAAATGAAGATTTCAGAAATATCTCTGGCTTGACAGCAGTATTTTCCCTAACAGGAGTCTTTTTGGCCTGAGCATTTTTGCCCCCTCCAAGCCTCAAGCCTGTCTTCAGAGCCCCTACTGTGATAGGAGAGCTACAGTGATACTGTTGACCCAAAATACACCAAAGACCCAAGATGTATGTGCAAGACTTGAATGGTATCTCCCTCCAGGGTAACTGCGGAGGCAGGGAAGTGAGTCAGCACAAACCATTAATAAGTGAAGAGGGTGGATTTAAAATTAACACAAAACTACAGAGCTATTTTCTTATCATGTTATTTTCCAACTGTTTTTGTTTTGTTTCCCAAAGGTTTATTTCATTTAAGACACAAGAGCCCTATCGCAAAGCTATTTTAAAAGGCATTTCCTCTTCTGTCCATAACTCTAAGGAACACTTGCCTTCAAAAGTAGAAGCCTATTGTTTATAACTAAGTATAGAAGGAGGGGAAAGATATTCTTAGACTAAAAATGTCAAGAAAAGAGGATGGGACTTGAGTCCACTGTATCAAGCCACTTTTGTTCACTGTATAAACAGCCAACTCACTGTAAATGCAACCTCCAGGTTTGTTCACCTTGTTTTCTGTAGATAATTTGATCTTCATTTCATTTTGGGAATTGTCCCAAGATAGTAATACTCATCCCCAACATAATTCCAAAAATAAGAAAAGAAATTTGGATATTTCTTGTCACCTCTTATTTCTCTTTCCTGTTTGTAATTTCCTAGTCAAATTCTATATCCGCTCTCTTGGCTGGGGAGAACCCAGGGATGGTTTGGAAAAAAAACCATTCAAATAAAAATGTAAAAAGAAGTAAGCATGGGGATTATTGGCTTTCGATGCTGAGTTCCTTCTATCATTTTACAATCTAAAATGAAAAAATATAGAAACTAGTAATTGAACAGTATCTAAGTGAACACAGCCTAAATACTATGAAGTGCACACTAACCTGGGTTTAAGAAAGGGTAAAGGGAGGTAACGTGTGTGAAGTGTGTGTTCAGAAGAGGCACAGAGGTGAATCTCACTATCCTAAGATTTATTTTTTCATGAAAGACTCACACTAATATCTCAAGCTCTCCTTGAAAAAGAAAAGAAATGTAATATGTTAAAAGGGGGAACTTCAATTTTAATAAAAGTAAAGTCATGGTGTGAGAAGTGAAATGAATATTGAATGAATGTATAAGTAAATGTATGAATGAATGAATGAATCCATAAATATGGAGAGAAAAATATAGAAGCCCAGAGAGAAATGAAGGAGACAGGCAGGTTAGGATATACAAGGGTTGACAAAAGTAGATTTATAGTTGTGAGTATGTGAAACACAGAATTAATAAAGCTATTGTAATAATCATAACCTACATGTCTTTTTCCATATGAACAACTGTAAATCTAATTTTGCCCTCCCCATATCTTATATAGTAAAAGCCTAATATGCTAAGTGTCCGGTTGTCCGGTTGACCATTCAACCAATCAAAGCATAATATGCTAATGATATGCTAAGGCCACTCAACCACTCGCTATGAGATGCACTGACCACCAGGAGGCAGACGCTCTGACTGGTAGGTTAGCTTGCTGCTGGGGTCCAGCCAATCTCTGAGCGACGAGATGGGCCGGACATGCCCTGGAGCCCTCCCACAGTCCCTCCCTGACTGGCCAACCTCCTGCGTCCCTCCCCAGCCCCAATCATGTACTGGTGGGGTCCCGTGGCCTGGCCTGCACCCTCTTGCAATCTGGGACACCTCGGGGGATGTCAGAGAGCCGGTTTCGGCCCGATCCTCCAGGCCAGGCTGAGGGACCCCACTGGTGCACGAATTCGTGCACCAGGCTTCTAGTGCAGGTATAAAATAAAGAAGGTAACTTAAGAAAGTCTGGAGAATAAAGACAGGTCATTTGTCCAAAGTGTCCAGGGATAAATATTTTATATACAGCATTCAAGATGTATTTTAGGGAAACTATCAGAGATGAGGAATTCAGTATTGTAAAAGTATATACAAGAATGTCTAGAACATATTCTGGGGATTTTAGAGAGCAAAAAAATCTCAGTGACATAAATTATTGTTTCTTAATTATTAAACTACAATAGTATTTAAATCATTATATTAGTGTGAATTTCATTGTAATATATTAGAAATTAGAAGTATTTCTTCTTGCACATATTCTCAGCTATATTTTAGGGTTCTCATAATTGTTAAATATTGCTTTTCTGAATTTACCTCCTTAATAAATGAAGTTCTTAATTGATTATTATCACAGGGCATAAAATATTTATAAAATATTTGTTTTTATTCATACTTTTGTTTTTATTTGAGTTTTGTACTCAGGTGGTTTTACAATGCAAACTGTAGTGAGTATTTTTGTTTCTTTTTTTAAATGTTCTACATGTGAAAATTCTTTAACATAACATCTTGACATACCATATTTTATAAATTTTTTCATCTCAAAGTTTTTTCAAAAGAGAGTAGCTGCTTTGAACATTCTGAAATACAACTCTGAATGATTCCTGCAACCTTGAATGCAATCCCAAACAAATCAGAAACAACTTGTTGGCTTGATTTTATTTTCTTTTTTCTCCTCAATTGTCAGTTTGCTTTATTATTAGAAGTAGGAAAGAAAACAATCCAAAAATAAAAACCCTACTTGTTCCATAATAACTATCCATATGAAACCCAATGTATTCAGTCATCTGGATCAACTCTTTTGTGCTATATAATTATAGTTGAGGCTATAAATGGAGAAACAGAGCCAAACCGTGCCTTGTATACATTGCATCAAAACTGAAACCAATCTTGAGACAGTGTTCATGCCCAAAGTTCCACAGAAGAGAAAACACTAGTTTTTAAATCTAGTTTCATTCATATTATAGGTTCCAAAGCCAGACCACCTGGACATGAATTTCAGTTCTGCTACTCTTTAGCTGGGTGACTTCAAGCATATTATCTAACTACTAGAGGCCCGGTGCACAAAAATTTGTGCCCTGGGGGGGGGGAAGGGGGTCCCACAGCCCGGCCTGTGCCCTCTCCCAGTCTGGGACCCCTCGGGAGATAACGACCTGCTGGCTTAGGCCTGCTCCCGGGTGGCAGAGGGCACGCCCAATCCCTAGGTGCAGCCCCTGGTCAGGCTCACAGCAGGGCCGATTGGGGAGTTGGGGCACTGCCCCCTGTCATGCACAGAGCAGGGCGGATTGGGAGGTTGCGATGCCACCCTCAGTCACGCTCAGGGTAGGGCCGATTGGGGGGTTGGGGCACCGCCCCCTGTCACACTCAAGGCAGGGTCGATGGGGAGGTTGCGGCGCCACCCCCTGTCACGCACAGAGCAGGGCCCATCAGGGGGGTTGGGGCGCCACCACTGTCACACTCGGGGCAGGGCTGATGGAGAGGTTATGGCTCTACCCTGTCACACACAGAGCAGGGCCGATCAGGGGGTTGGGGCGCCGCCACTGTCACAC
>NW_005356870.1:6340085-6370919 GCF_000412655.1 Myotis brandtii | reverse complement strand
TCGCTTCAGTGCATGGCTGCCGGCCGCCATCTTGGCTGACAGTTAATTTGCATAAGGATATGCTGATTAGCCAATGGGAAGGGTAGCAGTTGTACGCTAATTACCATGTTTCTCTTTTATTAGTGTAGATTCAGCACCTCAATTTCCTTACCTGTAAAATAAATATAATAATAGTACTTACAGGATTGTAATGAGGATTGAATGAATTAATACATCTAAATCTCTTAGAACATTGTCTGGCATAATTTAAACAATAAATACAGGCCGTAAGAGTCATTCTTACTTTTCTTAAAAGTGTAATTACCATCATTTTAATAAACAGAAATAATGATACTTGTCATGTTTAGCGAAATTGAGCATCACAGCATGCTATGGAAAGTGATGCTGCAGAGTGGAAAGGGAGTGAGTTGGAGACAGAAGACCTAGTTTCAGATTCAGGCTCTATAACTTACCAGCTCTGTGATTTTATTCATTTCCCTAACCTCTATGTTATCATCCAAAAACTCACAGGAATAACATCCTCCCCTCCCTGTCTTGTGTGGAAGACATACATAAAAATAATTTTAATGTAAAACAGGAATGATTTTTAACATAAAATAAGAATAATTTTAATATAAAATAAGAACTACTTAATAAAAGTATATATATATATATATATATATTGAAAACACATAAAAGGCAGTAGTAGTAAGTCTGGGCTAGTGGAACAGGAAAGAAACCTCCCAAAAGGAAGTGATGTTTCAACGGTGTTCTCAGGAATAATAAAAAAAACAAACCTTGTTTGGAGAACATGGGCCAGAGATGAGTTTATCTGGGACAGTCCATTATAAGCTGTAAATCACTATTAGTTGTAAATGTTGGTTGAACTTCATCATCTAAATGCCATGCCAAGGAGTTGTAACTTTATCTGAGCTTTTGATACATTCATTGGGAGAGCTAACATCTAAAACCAGTGCCACATCAGTACCAATTCAAGACAAATGGTAGAGCTATCGAAGCAATTTGGAAAGTGACCATTTTTTGCTTTGTCCCTTTGCTCTCACTCTTTTAAAAATTGTTACTTAAGATCATTAGCTTCCAGATTTCTTCAATCTTTTATTTTCTTCCAATATTTCTTTCTTGTCTTACTAAGTCCTATTCTTCTCTCCCTGTCCAGAGGTAACTACTCTCATGAGTTGACATTTCTTCTACCATCCGTGGTGTGCGTGTGTGGTGTGTGTATCAATGTAGAATGTGTAGTATTGGTTGTTGTGTTTTAATTTACATAAATAGTCTATATTTCATAGAGCTGAATTTATGAATTGATTATTCAAGAACTATTCATTTTTGCATTATTTCTTTTCTGTTCTCCTTATCTTAAAATATCCTTTATTTTTTAAACGGTGATAGTAATAAATGGCAATTCAAATATCCTTAATTGGCAAGTGAAAAAGCTGTAGCCTATATCTCTGCAATGATACCTTTGCTTATTTGTTTTTAATGACCCTTGAACTCTAGGAGAAAAGGAATAATGATGTAATAAAATTACAGTGTTTCTGCCATGTGGTCATCAAGCATCCATTTGGACACCTCCAGGGAAGGCCATGGTATTTGGTACAGTGGCATCATCTCTATGGAGCTGTGTTAGAAAATAATCCCCTGAGTTGGTCTGAAATCTGTGTCCAAGTGGCCCTATTCTATACTTTGAGCTCACACAAGCAAAAACAGGTTTAATTCTTTTTCATAGATGTCCTTCAATCACACAGAGAAATTACTAGATTTTTATGAATCTTCTTTTTTAAATTAAGTATCCTCATTTCCATCAAATATTCATCATGGAACGTGGTTCTAATAACAAGCTGCCTTCACAGTCGCTTCAGTTTGACTGTTCACCATTGACAAGAGCCATCTATTTATCTATGAAGGCTCAAAAATGCCACTGTAGCTGCTGCTACTTGTAAGAACATGTTTGATGAGATACCTTGCCTTCTTTTGATCTTACAATGGAATGATTGCCATCTCCAATTACTGACGAAATCTGTTCGTTTCATTGGGTGTCCCAGGGTGCCCAGCAACTCCAAAACTCCATAGCAAATTGGGGCTGTGTGGGATTAGAACCCAAAGACTTTGAGGGTTTAGCTATTTCCCCCCACATGATGCAATATTCCTGTATCACTTTTGGCCAAATAAATGAGAAATAGCTATATCAAAGGGTAAAACCGCATTCGGTATTTTTCTTAGTGTTTGTGTAGCATTTTTTTAAAAAGATAGATTGATTTTCCTAGGTTTACTTTTTTATCCATAACAAAAAACAGGATGCTTCAAGATGCTCCTTCAAGTTGGCTATGAAGGGGATGAAGTTATTCCCCAGAACAGAGTCCTGGTGCTTTAGCCAGCACTGCCCACCTCTGCCGGTGCCACCCTCCCAGATCAGGTGTGGAGACTCAGACCCGAAATAGCATTTGCAGACATTTTTGGAACTTATCCAGTTCCAGCATACACAGCTCACCGGCGCCTGCTTTTACTCCAGGACTGTGATGCCATCAGGAAAAGCATTCTTTACAAAAATGCAAGGTTTTACTTTCATGCAACGTTCCGAGGAGATCCGTGATGAGAAGGGCAATGGGGGAGAGATGATTCATGGCTACCCACTCAGCTCCCAGGGAAGATTCCGAAGCTGGTGTTGAATCATTCCACACAGCGGTTGGCGTGCGGGCCTTGGAAGCCGGTCTGATTGCAAACGCAGTCCTCTGGCTTTCCTGAGGAGGGGCATGGTGTACCCCTTAGGGGACCTTGGCTCACTGGAAAAATATGGCATTTGATAGGGATTTTGAACCCAGATATGTTTTCTTACTCAGAGAGCAAGTGTGCATTTCTCTGTGGGTAGATAATGCAGATTTTTGTGAGCTGAGAAGTTTGCTCTTATTCTGAGACCAAGTGTTGGCCACTCTCTGTCATCAACTCTCTAGTGAATTACTAAGTTATATGTAGTGCACATTGAAGCCTGCACAAAAAATGCTGATAAGAAGCATGGTTTATGAAACTCTGTATCAAGCACGCTTGCGGACCTTTTTGGGGCCACAGATATTCCCTTTATAAAAGACCAAAATAGATGCTCATTTCCTTCGATGACTTATTTAAAATGAATTGTTGGTTGAAATCCAATGAGCACTGGCAGATTTCCACCTCCCAGGGAAGCACCGTGGTAATTACAACTTGTTGGCATTCTTTTCAGCAGTTTCAGAAGGGATACCAAGAAGTAAGCCCTCAAAGAGGTTGAATCATCCTCTCACCCTTGAAAGTACTCACTTCCTTCAGTTCTGGCCAAAGCTTTTTGGAAGATATTCTTGTGAACTTCCGTTGCTGGTGTAAGCAGTAGAAAAACAGAAGGCAACAACCGGGATTGAGTTGCTACAGCAGAAACAAAGATAAATTCCTCTGACCCACTGGTTAGAAGGAAGCAGTGGGAAGGAGTAGGAGACTTCAGCCATAACTGTTGTTATGCTGTTTATATCTTTTTAATGCAAATATAGCACTAAACAGTTGGTAGGGTGGACACAATTATCTTTTACCTTTAGAAATAACATTTTTAAATTTATTTTTATATGTTTTTATTGTTGATAGTATTACAGATATCTCCCATCCCCCCCTCCCCATAACATTTTTAAAGCCTTTATTTTTCTTTACCATCCATAGCCCTAAATGGGCTTCTCTCTCCTAATTCAAAAAAAAAAGATCATTCAAGAAATGTTTCTAACATTTCAATCTGATATAAGATATTGTCCCTGATGGTCTTCAAAGGACTAACTTAGTGATGGAGAAAAGATGATATGTTGAAGAGTAACACTATGTGATAATAATATAAGAGCAGTCACAAGGACACTCATATTCAATTGCCAAATGCATAATGATTAGTGTGCTCTGAGCTGGAGAAGTCTTTCCACTTGAAGATTTGAAGATGGAGAGAAAACTCTAGTTGGGTTGAACTGGAACAGAAAGAGAGGAGGAGGGTGGTGTTGAGCAAGAGTATGAGGCAGGAAAGAAGGAAGTCTATCTGCAGAAGAAGTTTTATCAAGAAGCTAATTGCATTAGTTTGCTCAGGCTGCCATAACAAAATACCCCAGAAATTTATTTTCTTATGGTTCTGGAGCCTGCAATCCAAGATCAAAGTACCAGCAGGGTTGGTTTCTCCTAAGGTCTCTCTCCTTGGCTTGTAGCCACCTCCTCACTGCTTTGGCCTCACATGGTCTTGCCTCTGTGTCCCTGGTGTCTCTTCCATTTCTTCTAAGGAGACTAGTCCTATTGGATGAGGGCCCATTCTAAGGTCCTCATTTTAACTCAATCTCCTCTTTAAAGATTATCTCCAAATACAGTTACCATCTGAGGTACTAGAGGCTGAGACTTCAACCTATGAATTTGAGGAGTCACAATTCAGCTCATAACACTAATGAAACACACTTCAGAGACCCTGACTTAGACGGGCCGGGTGAGTGCCAGGAGCCGCAGTGTTCAAGGTGGGGAGGAGAAGCCAGGTTGGAATCAGAGAACACGCTATGTAAGTGTATCTGGTAAATTGCCAAGAGAGATATCAGAAGACCTGAATCTTCCAATCTCCAGGAATTCCTTGTGATGTCTTTTTTTTATTCTAAATCATTATTCACTTTTGTACCTAATTTTGTATTAGTAATGTTGTTATCTTTTTCTTAAAAAAAGGCATCATCCAAAATTGAATAACATTAGACTTCACAAAACTTGGATCCACTTTTTAAAGTATAAAATACTCAACAGATTTCAAAAACTTACTGTGAGATAAAGAATGTGAAATATATTTATAAATATTAATCATCTTTATATTGAATACCTATTGAGATGATGATACATTGGACAAATTGGGTTGAATAAACTATATTCTTAAAATTAATTTTACCTCTTCTTTTGATGTTTCTTTAATGGGCCCTAGCCGGTTTGGCTCAGTGGACAGAGTGTCGGCCCACAGGCTGTAGGGTCCCAGGCTCCATTTCAGTCAAGGGCACATACCTTGTTTGCAGGCTCGATCCCTGCCCCAGTCGGGGCGTGTGCAGGAGGCAACCAATTGATGTGTCTCTCTTGCGTTAATGTTTCTCTCTCTTTGTCTCTCCCGCCCCCTTCACTGTCTAAAAATCAATGGAAAGGATATCCTTGGGTGAGGATTAATTAAAAATAAATAAGTCGTTTTTAAAAATAAATAAATAGAGTGGCTACTAGGAAATTAAAAATGACAAAGGTGGCTATGTCATATTTCTATTGGACAGCCACTGCTCCAGTCTCCAAACACCCCTGTCCCATGCCAGGGCTTCTCTCCTCCCTGATGAAGCCTCGAGCTGCAGGAAAGCAAAGGCCAAGAGTCTCATCTTCTTTTGTCTCCATGCCAGTTGCCTTCCTCATTTGGATCTGAATGCATTTTTACTTAATTGTAGTTACGTTTAGTGGTTAGGACCTACCTGAATATTATCACTAGAGTTCTTTGAATTTAATAGGTTTTTTTCTTTCTTGGCTGGAGTTTTAATCATGTTGGTGCTAAGAGAAGAATATTTAGAGTTTAACACAAATGACTTAGACATAAACGAGCAAAATGAATCTGTACATAACCTTCACAGAAAGAGGCTATTGTTGCCGTTATGGGTGAATGTCTCTTACATAAAAGCTTGCCACAGTTCTTTTATCATGGAAAATTGTTATGCTATTGAAGTGACTTTAGTGAGTTTAAATCAAATGTACACTAAAAATCTTTAAATGATTATTTGAGAAGAGTCTTGGTCCCGAAGAGCAGTTTTTTAAAATATTTCATAAGGATATGTATTTCATAGAAGTATAGGAAAAGAAATAAAATGGGCACCCTGTACTCACCCTCCAGCTTAAGAAATTAAGTGAGCTCTCTAAGAAGGTCCCTCCCACTTCCCAGAAGTACTACTAATCTAAATTACACGCTTATCATGACTTTTCTTTTAGTTGGAATTTACTTCTAAAGGAGCAGCTTTAAAAACTGGTTTGGCCGTTTAAAACTGCCTCTGTTGCATGGACCTCCCTGCTTAAAATCATTATCCTGGATTCTATATAGCAACCTAAACTCCCAAAGCAACTATTCTATTTTTAGGAGTACTTTTCCATTAAAGAGAAGGAGGAGGAAGGAAGGAGGGCAAGATTTAAAAAAATACATTATTAACTTGTATGGTTGTACTTCTTATATAAGAAGGTGTCACCGTAAAGAGAAACACAACTATTCAGGCTGGAGCTAGAGGGTTGAGGGGCCAAGAGAACACTAGTGAGCCACCACTGGAAGTTGCATCAAAAAGTCTGGCACATAATAAATATTCCACAAATGTTAGTGGCTCTCCTGAAGAGAAAGCAATGGTTAATGCCTCAAGGATTCTAGTGATTATGATGAATTTTCTCACTCCTGTTCTCTTGATAGTAAAGGTCCAGATTCTCTCTAGCTTCCACTTGTTTCCCAAATTCTGTCTACATTTTTATGGAATGTAAAATTTACTACCTGTGTGGTTGTTGGTTCACTGACTTTCTCTGTCCCTCCTCTATAACATCTATGTAGTTCTCTACCATCCTCCTGTCCAGCTTGAAATGCAATACTCAAAGAATTATAGAGTGTGCTTTTTCTTCAACAGTTCACTTCAACAAATATTAATGACCACCTACTCTTTGCCAGATACCATATTAAACTCTGATGACAGAAAGATGAATAGGACAGGATCCTCGCCCCAAAGGAACTTATATTCTAGTGAGAAAAGCAGAGAGGTTAAAGAAGCCCTTTCATTCAACAAATATTTATTGAGCACCTATTATGTGCCAAATAGTCTTAGGCTCTGGGGACACATCAATGATTAAAACAGACAAAATCTCCTTTGTCATAAAGCTTACATTCTATAGGTGAGAGGCAAACAATAGAAAAACAAGTAAGTAAATTATATATATATATTATGTATATATTATTCTGTTGTAAGGTAATAAGTGCTATAGGGAAAAAAGTAAAGCAGAGAAAAGGAAACAGTACAGAGGTGGTGAGGGGAAGGGTAATGTGAGTGACATTTGAAATAAGGTGGTCAGAGAAGGAATCCCTGAGATGGTGGCATTTAAGTAAAGACACGAAGGGTATGGCAGCAGTCCTATGGCTCTGGGGAAAGAGTTTCTAAGCAGAGAAAACACTAAGCCCCAAGGCCTTGAAGTGAGAACAAGCTTCAGGTCCCTTTTATCCCTGAGGTTCCTTTTTTAAGAACCATCAAGGAGGCCAATATGGGAAAAGGGATAAGGGAAGAATAGTGGAAGAAAAGGTCAGAGAGGTGGCAGAAGGGAGAACCTGGTAGGACATTAGAAGGACTTTGAGTTTTAGACTAAGGTGGAAAGCCAGAGGAGGGTTATCAGTGGAGTCCTGTTAGTTTACTTAAGATTTAATAGGAATACTCTGACTGCCACACTGATAACAGACTCTGAAAGGACAAGAGTGGAAGCAAGGAAACTAGGAAGCTATTGGGATGATCCAGGCAAGATATATTATCAGCTTGGACTAGGTTGACACCAGTGGAGTTGGTGAGAAGGGTTCAGCTGTGGAAATATTTTGAAGGTTGAAACAACAGGATTTACTGATGGAAAGGGTATAGAACATCAGAGAAAGGAAGGCGGCAAGGATGATTAGAAGATATTTTGGGAAAATGGAGTTGTCAGAAACCAAGACGAGTAAGTCTAAGGGAGAAGCAAGTTTTCAAGGGGAAAACAAAGTTCATTATTAGTTCAGTAATTAAATTGTAAATGCCTATTAGACATCCAAGTATATGTACAGTTGGGTGGAATTCGGGGGAGAAGTGTGGACCAGAGATATACATTTGGGAGTTATTATCTAATTAAATCACCAAAGAGGGATTTAATTAGATAAGATGTCAAAGGTGCTTGAGTTTTCCAGGGCTCTCAGGAATGATTGAAAGTGATTAACTTATCAAATAGTGCTGATTGGTCAAGAAGACAAGACTTGAGAACTAACCATTAGATTTGGTAATAGGAGAGTCAACAATGACTCCCAGATAAGCAGTTCTGGTGAATGATGGATGTTAAAGCCTAATTGGGGTGGGTTCATAGAGAAAGGAAGGAGTGGAATTGAAGACAATTGAGTGTGAAGACACTCAAGGAATTTCAGAGTAAAAGGAAACAAGTAGGTGAATTGAAATATCTAGAGGGGGAAGTGGATTCAAATGAGGGTTTTTATGCTGATGGTAATGACTTAGAAGAAAGAGAAACGTTAATGCAGGAGGAAAGGAAGGAGTGGTAGAGTCCTTGAATGGGCAAGCAGTGGTGGGATCTTATCTTTGCTCACTTTCATTAGATGAATGTATAAATGAGATTAAGGACTACCTGACAAAAAGGCACATGATGAAAGAGATGAAAAAGGTGGGAAATTACCAAACTGGAGTGTTTCCTTCTCTCTGCACCACTCCTCCCAAAAAAATCATTTTAATTACATCTTACTTTTTAAAACTTTCTGTTGTTTGCATTAATTATGTGTGCCCCTATGAAATGTCATACCAGACATTAATATATTTCAGCTAAACGGGACCTTATTTCTGATAAATTTATAAATATACAGGGTGTCCCAAAAAATGTATATACACTTCAACAGCTGATAGCTCAATTTTGAAGATGAAATGTATTTTAATAAACACTGCCTTTATTGGTCTTTTGAAGAATATCAAAATACTTCTTTTGGTTCTTTCTGTCTAAGGTAATTACATGACTTTCTTTTTAACAAGGTAATTTTTTAGATGTTCTATTCTTAGCAACTTTATTTCATGTGATTGTTGTATTTTTAAGAGAATTCTTGATCAGTATTGCAAATAATAAGTCTGCTAAGAACTGAGATGAATTGCACAATAAATAAAAATGGTATTGCAGGTATTTACATGTGATTGAGTTGCTTTAGTGACCAGTCCTATAACATTCATTTTAGGAACTCTTAAATTCAACTTGATACTTCTCAGTGAAAGTCATTGCCAAAACTGTCTTCTTTCTACTCATGGTTTATTGGACAGTGGCCCCCATAAGTGCATATTTTGGGGTTCATGATTACCATAGTTAACCTTTACTGAGGCACTCGGAAGATTGTTTTCA
Source organism: Myotis brandtii (assembly GCF_000412655.1). Classification (NCBI taxonomy): domain Eukaryota; kingdom Metazoa; phylum Chordata; class Mammalia; order Chiroptera; family Vespertilionidae; genus Myotis; species Myotis brandtii. The sequence continues at coordinate 6,361,793 of NW_005356870.1, read as the reverse complement.
ACACTTAAAGTGAGACTCTCTCTGTTTAAATAATGAGCCTAAGATTACACCCTTGTGTAAGCTCCTGAGACCCTCTACTATAGACCCCTGGCTACGGCTGCATAAAGAAAAGCCTTGGAAATCAAAGGAAACTTCTATTTGAATTCTGAAAGCCACATAAAAACTTTTTCAGTCTAGTCATGTTGAAGGACAGTTTAAAGGGCAGGCTTACATTATTGCACACTTGGAAAATAACAAAGCATTTATTTAGTTAATCTTTAATAGTTATTGAAGAAGAATTTTCAAGCTTAGTTTATGTTTCCACTGTAAAATTAAGGTATATATATATATATAGGTATATATATAGGTATACAGTTTAAACCCTTGCATCTAAAAATAATTTATCATTAAAGAATTCTGTGGAGAATGATTGTACAAAAGAGAGAGGGAAAAACATAAGAATTATTGGTCTTTTGAAGAATATCAAAATACTTCTTTTGGTTCTTTCTGTCTAAGGTAATTACATGACTTTCTTTTTAACAAGGTAATTTTTTAGAAATAAAGCTGGATGAATGTGTGGGTGGATGGATAGATGAGTGGATGGGTAAATGAAGGGGTGGATGGATAAATGGATAATTAATAGGTATTTATATAAACGTTTCTTAATGTCATTTGAACAATGAGTGAAGAACTTCAGGAAAGCGCACCGATTACATGCATTCTGCTACAACTTATTTCAGGCCTATTCCTTATCTTTAATTTATAATTCTTCTCTTATCTGGCCTAAACCTTTTTAAAACTCTAGACTCTTGCCATGTGAAAGCATAATCTTTCATGCAGAATAAGAAAGTGAAAAAAACAGTTGAGAAAGGTTGGATTCTGACGTTCATAAATAAGTCATAAATTCTTGACATGATTGTGTCAATAAAATGCGCAGTGGGGTTGCGCCTGTAGCAGATGTCACTGTGGCAGGGTGTTGGTCTGTGTGTTTCGAAGCATCAGGAGCAGAGCCAGCAGAAGCAAAGCCTACTCTTCCCCAGCGCTTTCCTCCAGTGCAGAACCAGCAGTACCTTCGTTGTCTATTTTCCTAAAGTTTTATTAAGAATCTTATGAAAAATGCAGTGCAACATATCTGAAGGTCACACTTAGGTTTGATTTTTAGCAATGCCTGGCTTTAAAAGGCTACAAACCTGCGCCCTGGCTGGTTTGCTCAGTGGTTAAAGCTTCCACCTGCAGACTGAAGGGTCTCGGGTTCGATTCCTGGTCAAGGGCACGTATCTCAGTTGGAGCAACCAATCAATGTGTCTCTCTCATGTCGATGTCTCTCTCTCTCTCTCTCTCTCTCTCTCTCTCTCTATCTATCTCTATCTCTATCTTCCCCTCTCTCTCTCTCCACCCTACTCCCTCCCTTCTACTCTCTCTAGAAATCAATGGAAAAAATATCTGCCAGTAAGGATTAAAATAAATAAATAATATGTAAAAGGCTACAAACCTGGAGTACTAGCAATAACCTGACATGTATTTCATATCAGATATGTATAAGCCACTGTGCTCTGTGACACAAGAGGGGGCTAACAGTCCAGTGGATACATAAACAACTAGGTAACCCGTCATCAGTAATGGAGCAAATGCTAGAGCAGAGGTACAAACAAAGCACCATGGAAGTGCAGAGCAACCGACCATGCCTGTGACTGGACTGAACACAATAGGTCAGTTTCAGGAAAGAGATATCCGTTAGTGGGAACCTTGAGATATGAATTAAGGAAGTAAAGGAATGTCTGCAAACACAATGTGCATTTGCTAAGGACTTGGATTACTAATCATCTATATACATTCACTGCAAACTCAAGATTTGCAGCTAAGGCTGACACTGATGCTCAGTTAACCACAGCACACCCACTGTCACAAAGCCAATGATGTGCATGTTTTAAAGAGACTCAGACCAAATAGGCACACCAAGCATGCATGTAAGCAATTTTAACGTTTTAATAAAGAATGATATACGTACAGAAAAGTGTGTGCATAGGCATACAGCTTGGTAAATTTGAAAAACTGAACACATCGATTTAACCAGCATCGACATCAAGAAACAGCCCTGGCCAGATTGACTCGGTGGTCGGTAGTCGGAGCATCAGCTCGCAGCCCAAAGGGTTGAGAGCTCAATTCCTGGTCAAGGGAACGTACCTCTGTTGTAGATTCAAGGGGCAAATGCGGGAGGCAACCAATCAATATTTCTCTCTCTTCCCCTCCTCCTTCCCTTCCACTCTTTCTGAAAATCAATGGAAAAAAATATCCTTGGGTGAGGATTTTTTTAAAAAAAAAGAAAATGTCGCCAGCTTTGCCAAGGAACCCTAAGCCCCTTCCAATCAATCACTACCACAAGTCACTACCATCCTGAAGGTCCCTGATATCTAACAGTGGAGATTCCTTCTGCTTTCACACTAATAGTGTCACACTCATGAGATCCATCCATCATGTTGCTGTGCATAGTTGTGGAGCGTTCACTCCCACTGCTCTGTAGCATGCTATTGTATTGATACGCATACTACAGTTTATTTGTGCATTCTACTGTTGATGTCATCTGGATGGTTTCCCGTTTGGCGCTGTTACCGACAATGCTGTGATCTTTCCAATACTTGTGTTTGGGTGAACAAGTGGAAACATTTCTACGTGGTGCGTTTTTATTTGGTATGTATTTGGTAGAATTGCTCTGTCACAGTTGGTAGCTGCTACCAAATAGTTTTCCAAGCTGTACACATATACACTCCTACCAGCAGTTCATGAGTTTCATTTCTGCCACATCCAACCCTTGATATTTCCCACTTCTTTCATTTTAGCCATTCTGGCGGATGCATAGAGGATTGCCTGTCTTTTTCTTACTGGTTTTTAGGAGTTCTTTTATGTAGTCTGGATACAAACTCATTCTTTGACTGTATATATTGTGGGAAATCTTCTCCCAGTCTCTTAATGGTGCTGAACTTGTGATGAACAGAAGTTCTTAATTTTAGTATAATTCATTTATCATTTTTCTTTTATCATTAGTAGATTTGTTAGGTTATATATGAAGACTTTGCTTCAGAATTATATCAGAAAGAAGTCTGATTTTTCTCTAAAAGCTGTATTATGTATTTTTCACACATAGAGCTGCAACTAGTGGAATTGGTATTTTAAAATCTGATATAAGTTTGGGATTGAGATAAGTTGTTTTTCCTATATAGATACCCAAGTGACTCAGAACCATTTTATTCATATAGGCAACTATTTTAATTAACTTAAGATGTATTATATCTATTCAAATAAGAACCAAATATATCCTATCATTTTAAATATTTTCTATCATCTTAGGTTAAATGTCAGGGCCACTCGTGTGTGTGTGTGTGTGTGTGTGTGTGTGTGTGTGTGGGTGTGGGTGGGTATGGGTGTGACTAACTCAAATTTCTAGCAAATAAAAGGAGGAAATTAGAGAAGGAATATGGTAATTTCACTACTATAAATCTGTTCTACAGATAGTAAATTGGAGTAGTTTGATTTTGCATTTTTCATTCTGTCCAGAAATAGCACTGATTTTTACATGATTCCCAGTCCAAGAACCAAAATTTTTCCTAATGATTAGAACGGCATTTGAAACATAAAATAGCAAAATAGATAGGAATGTTGATACGTTTGCCCTAGACTACCACAATTTCATTGGCAGCCATTGCTTCCTTCAAATTCCATTTGAAAGCGTGATTACTTAGTAATGTACATATCAGTAAGCCTGGTAAACTCGAGGGTGTTACCACATCACTTTTGTAGGAATTTGAGGGAAGTTTGGTTGGGGATTATTGCATTTATAAATTTCTATAAACAATACACTCAGTTTGCTGAGAGCTGCTATATTTAAATAACTTAAATGTGCTTTTTCGTTCTTTATAGTTTCTGTAATTATAACAATGAAAATTTTCATTTCTCGAATAGGTGACATAAAGTAGACTAATGGCATAGAATCCAATATCCATATTTTCTTTTAAAAGTAAGTGTACTTTTTCAGAGAATGACAGAAAAGTTGGGAAATATATTACGAAGTTTCATGTAATCCAAGTAATCAACCAAATTTGTTCCTAAAACAGAATTTAACCTTAAATATCTCAGTCAGTAGACTCAGTGGCTAAAATATTATTGTCACATAAAAATATTTTGTTCCACTATGACATTTAACTACTACAAAGGAAAGAATATTTTTAATTATGGGAAAGTTAAGAATTTTAAACATAGTAGCTCTAATGATAAACGATTATTAATTTTTAGGCATAATTAAGTTTTTTAAAAACTTAAATTTAGCTTTTAGAGATACATTCTGAAACGTTTATGGATGAAATAATATGATGTCTGAGGTTTGCTTTGCAATAAATCATTCAAGTTTGGAAGGAGTAGGTGGGATATGGGCAAAACAGGATTGGCAATGAATTTACCATTGTTGAAGCAGAGTAATTGGTGCATGGAAATTGATTATATTATTTTCCCCTAGTTTTGTATATGTTTGAAATTTTCCACAATAAAAGTTTCAAAAATATTTCATTTCAGATACTCACTAATATGCTGAGACAGTAACTCGTCCTTGCCCTTCCCAACTTCCTTAGCTTCAGACCCCTTCCTCCACCTTCAAAACCAACAATAGCCATCAAGTTCTTCTCATGTTACATCACTCCCACCTCCTCTTCTATCTCCCTCTCCCACTTGTAAGAACTCTTGTTATTATTACATTGGGTCCACCCTCAGAATCCAAGATAATCTCCCTATTGGAAGGTCAGCTGGTTGGCAAACAATTCTATCTGCTAGTCTAGTTCTCTTTTGCCATGAAGCATAACACATTCATAGAATTAGAGCATGGACATGGAGGGTGAGGCATTAGGGTATTGATCTGCCTACCGCAACTATATTTCCTATAAGGATGTAGGTTCTTATTTGCAGACAAGTGTCATCCCTCTTTTATCAATTTAAAACTTCTTGTTTCATTTATTCCCCAGAGAAAATGGAGAACAAATGAAAAGCATATTAAAATTTTGCTTCAGAAGCCATAAAATCAAACCAGATCCTGACCTGATTGTAATATATTTTACTTTTATGAAGTAAAATAAGAAAGCATATGAACAACGCAGGAAACTAGAAATATAATTTAACAAAATAAGATTCTTGGAATTTGATTTTTTTTTTGAGATTCATGTCTAAAAAGTGGGTACATTTATTCTCCATTCATAATTTTAAAAAGCAACACATACATTATGACTCCTTGCATATAACATTCTATGAAAAATAAAATTATAGAAATGGAGAACAAACAAGTGGATGGGTGAGGACAGAGGAGGGAAGGTGTTACTTTAAAGGAACAGCAATTTAAAAAAACAGTTGGAGAAGCAGCAAAAATTAACGAGACAAGGAACTCAGAATGAGCAAATTCAGGGTTTGTTCAATTGAATCTTGCAGTCTCTGGAAGATTCTAGAAGCTGATTGCTGTGTGCTTTTTGATATGGATCTTAGCTCCTGTTATGATTTAAGCTAGTGAGAAATAAACCATCCATATTCTGATATTTGAACAACCATGCAAATCTATATCAGAAATTTGCTCAAAATAATACAGATTCCTGGTGAACTGAAGTCTGGCAATTTTGTCACTGTTTTGTCACTTGCTAATAGTGTGAGTTAGGGAAATCTCTAAAATAAATTGAATCTAAATTGCATCATCTGTAAAAGGGAATTATAATAATGGCTAACACGTATTGAAGGATTGTTGTGTCCCACACCCAGATCTAAATTCTTTGTGTATGGCCTCATTTCATCTGACTACAAAAATAACACTTACTGAATTACTACTACTTTATCTCACAGGAAATGATTAACTATGAGGAATAACCAGTACTGTGTGGCTGGAACATTCTAGGTATTAAGTAACTGTTGATTTGCTTCCTTCGGTTTCTCTTGTTCCAGTATTTTCCTAACGGTGATTTTGGTTTGAGGATCTGCTGGCCACACCCTGTGAGGGGTCTCTGTCAGTGGGGTTGAAAGTATATTACTAAAATATTTACATAAGCATCTTACAAGGCTAGGAACTTAAGTCTTAAAATAAGTAACTACCTCTCTCACTCTCCAGACTCTATAAATTAGTTATAAAAATAGCAACCCCAAATGATGTCTATAAAAAACACATCTTTCTCAGAAGAACAGCGCCATATAGATGAAGCATAATTATTGTTCTTGTTGGGCTGATGTTATTATGATTAATTAATTTTTTTATGGGGGTGATATCGTGTAGACTTACTGAGCTTCTTAGACTTAATTCTGAGCCTGCAAACTAATCCTACGCTCTGCTCTACCATGGACAGGCATTCTTAAAGCTGCAATAATAGGATTCATTTGGAATTCACTTTGAGCCCAAACTTCTCCTTCCTTCCCCAATAAGTCCTCACCTGGGCATCACCGAAACCAGAGATACTAGGTTCCCCCAAGAAATTCAAGCTCAGGGTAATCTTTAGCAGTACCATTTGCAAGGCCTTATTTAGGTGTTTAATGTTAGACCCTACACAGACACCCATTTTCTCCTGTATGTCAACTACTACTTAAAAGGAAGTAGAAATCTATAGAAGTTCAGTGAACTCTGTCAGTCCCCACTGACTTCACATCTATTAGAAATTTTTAAAAATCATATTAACTGAGAATAAGAATAAACTTAGGTCAGTTCAACCTAAAATGGCATAAATCTTACCATTCTTTTATATATATATATATATATGTGTGTGTGTGTGTGTGTGTGTGTGTGTGTGTGTGTGTGTGTGTGTGTATAAAAGCCTAAGCGACCGTCTGACCATCTGACCATTCGACCAGTAGCTATGACGCACACTGACCACCAGGGGGCAGGTGCTCAGCGCACAGGCATGGAAACATGAAAGACTGATGAATCTCAGGGGGGAGGGGGGAGGGGGAGGGTAGGAAGAGATTAACCAAAGATCTTATATGCATACTAGAGCCCAGTACATGGATTCATGCACCGGTGGGGTCCCTCAGCCTGGCCTGCGGGGATCAGGCTGAAACTGGCTCTCCAACATCCCCTGAAGGGTCCCGGATTTTGAGAGGGCACAGGCCAGACTGAGGGACCTCACCGGTGCACGAATCCATGCACTGGGCCTCTTGTGTGTGTGTGTGTGTGTGTGTGTGTGTATATATATATATATATTTGATTTCAGAGAGGGAGAGAGAGAGATAGAAGCATCAATGATGAGAATAATTGATTGGCTGCCTCCTGCACGGCCCACACTGGGGATCAAACCCACAAACCAGGCATGTGCCCTTGACCGGAAATCATACTGCGACCTCCTGGTTCATAGGTCCATGTTCATCCACTAAGCCTCACCTACTGGGCAATCATACCATTCTTGAAAGTTGCACCTATTCCTTTATAAAAACCTTTGACACTTTATTGGGAGGAGATGATCCTTTAGTAGCAGTTTCTATTTCTTTCTTGTCCGTGTCCCCGGTTATAACTAGAGGAGAGGGGTTTTCTCTTGTTTCTCCTGCGCCATTGAAGGATTTCTACATATTTCATAAGCTTAGCAATTTACTTTTCCCACTGCTTCAGCAGCTTCTGAGATGGCTACCCGCAGCATATTCTAATAACCAGTAAATAGAAGCGAAATTAATATACTCAATAATCATGAGATGAGTTGTGTTTCACAAGTCACAGGATTTCAGAGCTGTAGGCACCCTCAGCTACCTGGTCTCCTATGGATACTGGCCCTTTGGAACGGTGTATGAATGGTTGGATTCTTAGGTTAAAGCCCCCAGGTTAAAAGCCCATGATTGAGACCATCTTTCATTTTACCCACCAGACACCCTAAGTGACTCTATTCTGCTAGCATTCTATGTCTGCAAAATAGCATTAGCTCATGTTTTCTGTAATGTATCGAAGCATATTTTCATAGTGGTCTTTTGGAATCAATAATGAATGCCCACTTACATCTTACTAACTCAACTCATAAGTCTTCTGTTAATTTCTAATTACTATGAAAGACTGTTTAATGAGTGTTCTTCTCCATGACCATGCCTGCATTTTAAATGAGGCATTCTACTGTTTGCCTCATCATACAAGAATTGTTGGCTCTTCAAATATTAAGAAACATAGACATGCATTTCATAACTTTAGCTCTGAAGAATTTTAGTATTCATTGATAGCCTTCTCTTGCATAGCATTTCCTAATAACAAGGAACAAAAATTAAAAATATTATACCAAATAAGCTTGAAATCAGCTTTATTTCATAAATCACAGAAGTTAGAGCTTAAGAGACCTAAATCATGAAATTTTCTGAATCCCTTGGAAAATCTGATGAAAGGCAATAACACCAACAGGATTTACCAAAAGGTTTTTTTTTTTTTTTTTTTTTTTTTTACTCTTCACTTAGATCAGCTCTTTAATTTTTCACAGAAGTCAACTGAGGTTCCACAGGATAAGATGTGGCCAAAGTCACAGAGCAAGTCCCAGGACCCAAGTGTGGATTGAAACCCTGACACCTGACCAGTGCTGGGTTTTATTAGTAAAAAGAGCTGTTCTTTACTGAGTTTCTACTAAAAGCCAGGCAGTATTCCAAGATACTTTCCACATATTAGCTCTAAATTTAAAAACAATAAAACCCTACAAGGTACAAATTATTTCCCCATTTTACAAATTCAAGGGATTAAGTAATTTGGCCAACTTCTCAGAGATATTTCAACAACAGGGCCAAGATTTGAATCCCTATATATTCCAAACATCAAAGAAAAGATGCCAATTCTTTCAAGTACTTAGATATCAAAATATAAACATTCTAAAAATAGTGTCTCATAGGACATAGTTGATTTATCTGTGAGAGACAAATAAATCACAACTTTAAAATGAGTCGTGTTGAGTAGGCCCTAACCTTGAGCTGTCTAGTAGTAAAGCCCCAAAATTTCCAAGTACCATCCATCCCATTTCCTGCTGCCCAGACCATGGTGAAGATAAAGACATATGCCTATGTACTATATCTGGACTAGTCATAAACTTCACAGAAAATTCTAAACCCCATTTCCTATACCCATGACCTTTCCTACAATGCAAAGAGGAGTATGTGCTCCCCCTAACATTATGATAATAAATTAGACTCTTCTATCCAACGGTCATAACCGCAGGGTCACCATTAAAAAAAAGAAGAAGAAAAACAGAACTCTAATCGCTGAGTCCATTTCCTGACTGCTGAGGGGGATTTTGGGGCCTCCTTAGGAAAGCAGATAGATGTAATAACGAGAAGGTCATTGATGTGGCTCTATGACCAAACTAATGCCCATCAATAATTGGTTTGGTGTGGACTTCACTTTGGATTTTAAAAGCAAATGTAAAGCAGCCAGTTGTTTATCTCTCCTTCTTCCCAGAGGAAGATCAAAAGGAGGCTTATCAGGACTGGAGACCGTTTATTTCTATCTCAGAACAAAAGACAAAAGATACTATGTCTTTTCCTTTCCTTTGAGGTTCCTGTCTCTGTTCCTTTCCACTCCCTTTCCTGATTGGCAATAATATCCTGACCATTAATCTATGTATTTTAAGCATAAAAACCCATTTCTGTGACTCAACTCATTTATTTTCATGACAGGAACAGTGGAAATAGCATCAAGTTGCAATTGGGGGCGAGAGAGATTTTAAATATCCTGTTAGATTTTCCTTTCTGACACCTGATGTTGCAATGAACTGAAGTGGATCCAGCCAAGATATACTACAAAAGGCAGCAGCCCTAGAGCTCTAAGAAGCAGAATTTCATCTAGGAAATAATACTGGCTCAGCCAACCATGGAAATTAATAAGTTTCTTTGTAGAGAAGCAACTCAGATCTGGACACTATTTGTGCTGCTTTGCTCATTTAAAAAGAAGCCTTAAAGACACTTTTTTATTTTATCTTAGAAGTGGCCTTATAAGAAAGATAAGGAAATAAGAAATGGAGAGAAAGTGTGGCATTGTTATTAGAGATAATTGTCTTTGTGACATAGGGAGGCCTTATCTGAGACAAATTCTAGCCTGATCCCAGTTTTCAAAAGCTTAATTTCCCTGAGAGCACAGAAAATGTGGCTTTGTTCTTTTTTTTTTTTTTTTTTTTTTTTTTTTTTTTTTTTTTTTTTTTTTTTTTTTTTTTAGAAAACAAAATAACAGCCTGCATGGACTAAATAAATGGTACTCAGTATGTATTGTATATTGTCAGTCATAGACAACCAAATGGTTTGAGTGGTCTAAAAATGAGCTTAGTTTTTGCTTTTATTTTAAACCATGGTGTTCTGAAATGATGAATGTAAGGGTGACTTGGAGATTTTAGGGCTAAAATAATCCATGCGGGTGATGCTATTTGAAGGACGGTATGGATCAAACAATAATTTTGATCCAACAACTGACCCAGCGGCAGTTGTTATGGGAAGTTCATGTCAGTAACTGCCATGGCGACTTAGCACATAGCAAGGCTCACGTGAAGAGCTGTGCTCGCCTCAGCAGCGAGGCTCTGATTTCAGGCATCATCAATCAGGCAACAAATAACAGCGTCAAGACCCAGGAGATAAATTACCCAACCTTCCCCACTGAGAGCCATTCAGTTTTAATCCTTAATCCTGGGGGAAATGAGTGTAAGAACCTCAGGTAAATCCGAGGAGAGCTATGGTCTGGGTCACACACATAATGTGTATAATTCTGTGTAATCAGAGTCGCTTACTAAAGAGCCCCCAAATCCCTAACATAAAGATTGAATTCCCTTGCAACCTTTCAGGAAAAGTCACGACCAATTAGATTTAAGAACATAGGAAATGTTAAGACAAAGGGAAGCTTAGCCAAGTTTACTTCAGTTCGCTTTTGTAGCTTTTACCCCCTTACTCCCTTTGTAACCATTTTCTGAATTATCTTCTTGCTGAGTGTTTACCCTAAAGTGTACACAGATTTCTTCCACCAGGAAAGGTCTTTTGTTAGTTTCCTCTACTTGTGTATTTCAGCTCCCTCCGAGCCTTTTTATTGTTGATTCAGAATTCCATCCATTTTTCAGGGTTTTGTTTCCTTTAAAAGGAGACGGGCTCGACAGAATTTCTCTAACTCTTCATTTTCATCATATGGAAGTGGGTCCGTGGCTCAGGAAGCCTGCCGGCCTTCCTGCCAGCTATGACAATTAAAGAGTTCCCTCAAGGGCCATAGGACAGCCGGTTTCCAGTAGGCCCTTCACTCACCTGCCAGCCCCTACCTGGTTCCCAGCTTTTGCAGGCTTCCTCTCCCGTAGCTGGAGTTGGCATGGCATGGGGAATCTTTGAAGGATTTAAATAGTCAAGTACATAATCAGAGGTGTGTTTAAGAAATATTAGTCAGCAGTCTATATAAGTTAGCTTATCTAATCAGTTTAAATAAGATGGCTTAAAAAGCAGAGAAATTAGATACAAGGAGACTAGTTAATGGTCCATAGTATGATGGCAAGTAATGATGGCTTGAAGGAGAGTAGTAGCAAGAACGATGGAAGATGCACTGAAGAGGGAGAGTGTATTCGAATAAATAACTCCTCAGTTATAGAGAAAGAGAATAACGTGAGATGCCAGGGTGATGTGGCTGATATCCTGCCATTAAGGAAAGACTGAGAGGAAAGCTGGTGAGTTTAGTTGGGAATATGTTCTTTGGCCAAACACTTTAAGATGAAGAGACACAGCCCCTTCCAAACCTCCAAATCCCCCTTTCCACCTCCAAGGAAATTGATCTTCCCTGGCCAGTGTGGCTCAGTGATTGAGTGTCAACCTATGAACCAGGAGGTCACAGTTCGATTCTTGGTCAGGGCACATGCCCGGGTTATGGGCTCCATGCCCAGTGTGGGGCATGCAGGAGTCAGCCAATCAATGATTCTCTCTCATCATTGATGTTTCTATCTTTCTCTACCTCTCTGAAATCAATGAAAATATATTTAAAAACAATAAAGAAAAGAAATTGGCCCTAACTCAATGGCACGATTAGTGATATAGTATCAGGTTATAGCACTAGGAGGTGTAATACCCGTGGACCCGGATTAAATGCTTTTTCCCGGATTTGCCATCTGAGTGACTCAGGTGAGCTAATATAACCACATGTGCTCAAGGCAATGGACCCCATGAGGCCATTCACCCTACTGCTAGTCAAGGCCACTCATGCATGGTCAGCCCATTTCACCAGAGTGAGGGAATACACGAAGGTGTGGAGACTGATGTTTTAATTGGAATTTCCACTGCTTTGGTTATACTCTTCAGGAAAATGTAGCCCAAGTAGCAGCTCCTTAAGTTTCAGGGATCCTGGCCAAATCTTTCTTTCCAAAAGAGCCATGGTAAACAGAAATCCTGGCCATGTGTCCACCTTCACGACCAGCAGTGCTGTGTTAGAGGTGCCAACAGGACACTCAGGTAAAGACCCCTAGCTGGCTGTTGAAACTAAGTGCTCAGGACTGGAGCCTCTTGTGATGACAAGGGGAGAATATCTGTAGAAATACTTCTCAACCCATGTGCTATTTATCTACCAGCTGCCCGTGCAGTGCATCCTGCCCAAACCACAGGTCCTTTGCCTGCTTATTCCCTTTGTGAATTGGGCCACTTATGTTTCTCTCATCTGCATTTTTTTAAACATATTTTATTGATTTTTTTACAGAGAGGAACGGGGAGGGATAGAGAGTTAGAAACATCAATGAGAGAGAAACACCGGTCGGCTGCCTGCTGCACGCCTCCTACTGGGGAATGTGCCCGCAACCAAGGTACATGCCCTTGACTGGAATCGAACCTGGGACCCTTCAGGCCGCAGGCCGACGCTCTATCCACTGAGCCAAATCAGTCAGGGCTCTCATCTGCATTTTTAAGATACATTTGTATTGATTACAGAGAGGAAGAGAGAGGGAGAGAGGTAGAAATATCAATGATGAGAATCATTGATCGGCTGCTTCCTGCACTGGGATCGAGCCTGCCACCTGGGTATATGCCCTGACTGGGAATTGAACCATGACCTCCTGGTTCATTGGTGGATGCTAAACCCCTGAGCCAAGCTGGCCAGGCTCTTTCATCTCCATTTTTAAAATTAACATTGAGAATCCCTTAAGACCACAGTATAGAGTAGGGTTACTAGATCTAGCAAATAAAAATACAGAACACCCAGTCAAATTTGGATTTCAGATAAACAATGAGGTGGGGTTTTTTAAGTATAAGTATGTCCCAAATATCACATGAGACATACTTATACTAAAAATAACTTGCTATTTAAGTATTTGAAATTCAAATGTCGCTGGACATCCTGCATTTTATCTGGCAACCCAACTGCAGGGAGAAAACACCTGAAACCCAATCACAGAGCCAGATCTGTCTCCATTCTGCAACTCACCTGTCCTGGTGGCACTCCTCATAGCTGATCTCCAGGGCTATCACCTGCACGTGCACTTGCAACAAAATACAGCAAAACCCACCAGAAATAGAAATCCAGACTCACAAGCTCTGCTGAGTCAGATTTAACTTCATAACCATCATAGCTCCTTTTTCACTAGCACCCTTTCGCAGGCTATTCCACTGTATTACCCAAGCCGATAAAGAACTTTGTCCTGGTCAACACAATCAAAAGTTTCTGTGTAGAACATTTGCCAAAGTTCCAAAGGAGAAGTCTCTGATTAAAGTATGATCATGAAAAGTTTTCTCCTGATGTGTAAGTATGAATGTCGGCTCTGGTTATGCCTGGCTGGCTCCAGGAGGGTGCAGTTTCCAGATCAAATCGCACATTGTGTTCCATACCAATGGTCCCTGATTCATATTTCTACATAGATATGATCTGGTTAAATTTGCCAGGAGCTCTCAAAGGGAACATCAGGAATTAAGATGTCACAGAAAGATGCTAGGAAACCAAAGGAAGAGACCAGGCCATATTGCCTATCAACCGGTCCCGTTGCTGTGATTGGATGAATATTATCACACCGCATTGGACCACGGGTAGCATCTTCATCTTGCTAGCTCCTTCTTCCCAGACTGCCTACTAAATAGCTTTGGCCACCTTATTCTAGAAGCAGTAAGCATCTTTTCTACTGCTTCCCACTATTTTACCCATCTCAATGCACTACTACCCCCGACCTCTCCCACCCATGCCCCACACACCAAGGGCAGAGCCACCCCAATTGTCGTTTAATTCATCTGGCTGAATTAATCTCTCAAATGAGATTAGAAGGCCACTTCTCTTCCACCTTAGTCTGTCAACTCTAGAATAAGGAGTTTGCCATCCATTTTCAAAATCATTTCTTGGCTCTGGGTACTTCCTGGGATGTCTTACAGGCAGTGCTGAGCAATAAATGAATGATGTTCCTTTCTCCCAACTTTAATCAGCTAATCATGCAATTCACCAATCTAGCAATCACATACTAATGGAATGCAGGTAAAATGCACTTTAAAGGTATGAATTAATATTTGTATTATATTGCAATTTTAACTTATATTTTAAAAGGGTGGCAATATTACAAGAGGATGGATTCTAGCTGACTACTGACCAGGTCACAGACAATTAGGGTTGAGGCTAAAATCATGGGCTCTCTGGCTGTTCTTCGGCTGTTCGTGTAGGCATTTGGAAGTATGCCTATAATAATAAGATCTGGTTATTTCTTAGGGAGGCTCAAAGTCTTATTCAGGGAGGCAACATGGTGTCAACCTCATACACAAGTGCAGACAATGACTTTCAGAGAGATCTTCTGCCAATTTGATAAGTATCTAAGAATTCCCAAACCCAGTTGTTTAAAACTATAGCCTACCACCATTTAGTTGCCAAGACAATAATTGCTTTTACTTTGATATTCTTCAATCTCCAAAATTGTTTCAGTTCTTCTGCCAAGCCATACATTTGTTTATCTTTTCCTGGACTTCATCTTATGATGATGTTTCTATTAAGTAATAAAACTTCTCCAATAAACACTGTAACTATAGTGTTTGGTTTTATCACAAGTCTCTCTATCTAGGCAGGCCCTCTTTAGCAGTGGTTCCCAACCTCTCAGGCATAAATTCTTTACCAAAGGAAAAAACTTTTGTAAATCTTCACAGAATTGTATCTTCACTTTTATTCTCTGTTGATTAAAATACGGTACCAAAAAAAGCTGCTATAAATTTAGTACACTTTGAAATGAATTTGTATTTTACCCACCACAAAAATATTTACCTAGCCCTAGCTGGTTTGGCTCAGTGTATATAGTGTCGGCCTGCAGACTTAAAGGTCCCAGGTTCGATTCCAGTCAAGGGCATATGCCCAGGTTGTGGGCTCAATCCCCAGAAGAGGGTGTGCAGGAGTCAGCCAATCAGTGATTCTCTCTCATCACTGATGTTTCTATCTCTTTCTCCCTCTCCCTTCATCTACGAAATCAATAAAAATATTTTTAAAAAAAGATATACCTATATTTTAACAACAGTGTACATATCTGAGTGAAATAGTTTGTCCTTTCAGTCTACAAATACTACAAATATTGATTTATGGACCTTTTACAAGAAGTGTAAGGCTCCTAGCATGGGTTTATATTCCACAGGTTAAGAAGCACTGCATTGTTTGATATATTCTTTATCTCAGAAGAGACACGGACCAGGGAGTGTTCTCTCTAAGGGATGTACTACATTTCCATAAGTAACAGAGGCACATAAGCCAGTCAGTCTCATGCCAGAAGGTGACAGGGGTAGGGAATGTAGGTTAAGTTGGGATCAGGATCAAGGCCAGGGATTTTTCTTTGAAAAGCACCCATAGATTTTGCTGAAAGATCACCATCAGGCTTTCACTCCATTGAAAACTGCTCTCAGAATCTTTAGGGTACTGTTGTTGACGCTGTTATGCTAGAGTTGTTAACAAATGTATTCATCTAGGTTCTGCTTCATGTACACATGGGTGGTATTTTGGTGAGGAGGGAGACTAGATTAGGTTAGTTAGATATAGAACAATCTTTTATAGGCCCATCTTGCCCACTGCCCAGCCCCCCAATCCATCCTGATCACCTCCTCCTCCTCCACAAAGTATTTCCCCTAAACATTAAAGGACATTGACAATTATTACCTGTTCCTCTGCCGTCCATGATAAAAGTCCTCTCTTTTAACAGAGAGCTAACATGCAATAAGCTTTCTGTGGTTTCAAAGACAAATCATTCTGGGGGTTTAACTGATGCCAAGTAGGAGAGAGAGAGAGGAAAGGGGGGGGGCGGTGAAAGTAGGGAGATATTCCCAAGGCTCGCCCTCTGCGGTGAGATGAAATGGAGATGAGACAGCGTAGCCGCCAAATCCAGGAGGGCAGCACCCCTGAACACCACGTGCAGATGATGAGAAACATGTCAAGGTTTTAAATCAAGCTGGAACAGGTACTGGAATACTTACTGCCTGAGTCAAACAGCATTCAGTCCACTCATCAGAGTCATTCTTTATGATTCAAAGGTTTACGGCTTGAAGCTGGCGCTACAGTCCTTGCCGTCGCTCCCTCCCCTTTTCTTGCTAGGTTTCCTCTCCTTCCCTCTGTCTCCTCCTTTCTTTTTCTTTGCCATTTGCCCTTCAGACTCAGGCACCGATTGGGAGAACACATTCCAAGGACCATGCATCAGCTACCCCACCAAGGGCTCCAGGGTGGAGGCACACCTTGCCCTGGAGGATGCCTGGAGAGACGGTGGACATGTGTGGGACCTGTCCCGTAGGCCCAGTGCCAGCTCACCCAGGAACACTATTAGACGATGGGGAGTGGGGGTGTGGGGAGGGGAAAGCCCCTGTCTGTGTTTATAATTGAGGTGATACACGTAGAAGTTGCACAATAAATAAACAAAAGAGAGGATGTTGAATGAGATGGTGCCTCAAGCAAGGCAGAGGGTTCTCAGGCTTCATGTCGGGGCACAGAG
Organism: Myotis brandtii; assembly: GCF_000412655.1. Classification (NCBI taxonomy): domain Eukaryota; kingdom Metazoa; phylum Chordata; class Mammalia; order Chiroptera; family Vespertilionidae; genus Myotis; species Myotis brandtii. Next base: position 6,344,934 of record NW_005356870.1, on the reverse strand, counting down.
CAAGGAGAGCCAATGAAGTCGCTGCTCCACCCGTACAGAGACCTCAAAGCAAGAATGTTCAGCTGTCTCCCAATTTCTTGATAAACAACAGTGCCCTGGAGTCATTCTGAGTGACCCAGTCCTGGGCCTCCAGGGTGGCTAACACCACTGCCTACCGAGGGGGATAGTATGATGTGCCCAGCTTGGCTTCCCCTGGTTGGATTTCACTTAGAAATGGTGAACCCATAGCTTGGGGAGTGGACGCGTGAGAATTTTCTGCCTCCATCTCTTACAGTTTCTTGGGCTCCTGCCACAGTACTGGTATTTGACTTAGAGGCCTAAGAGGGAAATCAGTCCCATGTGGGTAGATAACAAAACACTCTCCACCTTGGAATCATGATGTGGAATTTGAATCTGAAGCCAAAAATCCTATCTCTGCCTGCTCCGCTAATTATATAAATTTCCTTGCTAGATTCTGCAGCTGTTTCTATGAATACAGCTCTGGTTCCCAGAAGTGGCACCTCTCAACACAGGGGCTCAGGGCACTCGTGCCTGGTCTGGAACTCAGACTCTTGCGTGCTTGCTGGCCCTTTGTCTGTGGACTGTGCTAGGTGACCCTGGACTTATCTCACGCTTTCACACGATGAAGCTAAACAACTGCCCTGCGATGCAGAGATGTGAAAGAAAAGGAGAGAGAGAATGGGCGCTGGGAGGGTGTTACTTGTGCACAGTAACTAGCATAGAGATTAAGTGCAGAAAGCTTACAGATAGAGTGTTGGAAGGGAAGCGAAGAATTCGCTGGAAATAGTGTCTGTGCCTCCCTTTTGAATGGTCCATCGCTGTGGGAAGGATCTCAAGTTCACAGATATTCCCCTTAAAATACCATTTGACCCAGGAAAGAACAACCAGATATTGTGGGATGCATTGCCCTCTTTTTTTAAAATCTGTCCCAGAACCTCAGCTTCCTCACCTGACAACTCTCACCTTCATTTTCATTAGTAATAAAGAAGTTAGGGGTCTATGTTGTAGATCTGAAACTAATATAATATGTCCACTGTACGTGAAAAATAAATTAATTTTTTTAGTTAAAAGAAAAGTTAGAGAAAAGGTACAGTTGCATAACCATGACCCCTCCCCCCCTCCAATACTCAAATTATTTTAGCATCACTGCTTCTAAATTAAAATGTTACCTGGTGACTCCATGAAGAGCAAGTTCACAGTAAAATCTTGCTTCTTTTGCCTATTACATTCCTTTTCATAGAAAGATAAACAAGTTTGACTAAATGTGACTCCCATAAATAAGCACTATACTTAACAAAAGTGACTCTCACAATTAACCTTTCTTGATGATATGAGGTGATTGGGCTGGGAACCTAGGGACCTGCTATGGTTAAAAATGTGAAGGACTCTTTAAATGACACACAGATGAACCAATAAAAATGTGACCCTTGGCATCTATTAAAGAAGATATCTTGGGTTTCTTTCAGCGAAATATTTGAAGGCTTTAAAATGTTAAACAAAGCCCAGCTGGTTTACACACGCAAGTTCCAAACCCTGAATTATTCCCATGGTATCTAGTTTCAGGGAATTCTACTACTGTAAACTAGTGAGTAAACTAAACTGCTAAGAGATGTTTTCTCTTTTAAAGTTTTATTTTTGTTATCAAATTATTACACGTGATAAGTACAAATTGAGGGGGGAAATGTAAACTGATCTGGTGGGAAAGGAAAAAGAAAATAATTGTGATCCAAACGTAATAAAAGTTACACAAGCTAAGTTCCCACTCCGGGTGTGAAAAGTCTACCCAAGAATCTCCAAGGATTTACACTTGGGCGGAATTTAAATACTGTACAGTCACCATGTTCCACATTTAACTTCTAGAGCTCAGAGCAGCATTTTGGAAGAATTCCTCCTTTAAATCACTGCCCCTCGCCCCTTGCGATGCATTTATTAATTCTGTGAGGGGACAGCCCGCCTGACCCGTCTTTACCAGTTAGCTCAGTGAGCCTGTGGGTTGGTAGCCAATAAATAGCTATGTGGCGAGAACCAATGCTTTCTTCTTCAAATGCTGTATTACCTTTAATCTCTGCCCCCCATCTTGTTTTTCTGCTCTACTTATTCCTATTGTTCCCTCCGGAGCTAACTACCAGCAGGCTCTCTTGCAAAAACACATGTTCTTCTTCTCTGCAGTGCATTTTCTTCTCATCCCACACTCCTCCGGGCTCAATTTCACTTTCCACTCTTGCACTTTCTCTAACCCCACCTCCTCAAATTGCATGTAAGTTGTTTTTCTTTACCACCAGAAATTCTTCATGTCTCCAGGTCTTAAGTCTCAATGTTACAAACTTATACAAACTTACTTGATCGTGTCTGCCTGAAAGGGGAAAAGATAGCTACATTCGGGGAACTGGATTTGATTTGTAAATTACAGTGCAGAGAAGCATCCAGCGGGCTTCAGACTTAGGTAATTGAGTCTGCAAGGTCAGTGCGACATGCATGACAAGTTCCAAAGAGCTCAGGGTAAGTCGGTCTGAAGGTTCTGGGTGAACACCATCCACGCAGTTGTTTACATTTCCTGTCTAGGAATCAGATTGCAACCACTGCAGCTAATCCTGGTGTTTTCGTCTAACCTTCAGACTTGAAAAAAAATAAAAATATTTCCTCACAAAAGCAATAGAAGATGGCTATTCTTTCTATCCCGAAGATATTCTCTGAAAGGATACCTTGACTGCAGGGCGGGTTTGCAGTCCAAGGGCAGAGGCGTCAGGTTACTCCTGAGTGGATTTTGGAGTGGTTATTGCACGCTGGCCGGGTCCTACCGGGGATGCTCTCGGCAAGCCTGTCGCCCCAAATCCCTAACTTGAGTTGCAAACAGTCTCTTTAGCCAGATCAGATACAGGAACATTTGGATTTTTCATAACCTTTCGTTCTAGAGTTTATAAATGCAGGGGCCCACCCTTTCCTTCTCCTGACCAGCAACTGTGATTAAGCCCTGGAAGGAAATGATGGGGAGTATGTGAACACATAGCCCACCCATGACTCAAGAGTCAGGATTTCCAAGAGAAAATATTGGATGGTTTCTCGAGGCTTTGGTGGGAAGGAAGAGTTTTCCTCCGGGCCTCTCACAGGGCAGAACAATGTAAGGAAAAGTTCGAGCTAATATATAAAAAGCAGCTGGTACATCCAGCACACTCTAACCTTGTAACCTTGTAATCATCTTGCACAGCGGGAGAGCTTCAGAACAAAACCGAACTCTGTTCCCCATCTCTTCCGTGGGGCTGCAGCTCGGATCTTTCGGGACGGCCTTTTGGCCATGATACCCATGGAAGGAAGCTGCTCCAGGACACAGCTTGGGGTGAGGGTTGGAGCAGTTGGTGAACAGCAAACTTGGTAATATGTTAATTGGGGAAAAAAACTTTCCAGTTAAAAAGAGTAGAACTGTATTTTAGAGATTATTAATCTGACTGTAGTCATATCTTTGCAAGATGCTGGGTTGATTCTTCTTACCAGTTAAGCAAACAGCAGGAAAAGAAATTGCTACATTTTCTCCAATTTTAAAAGTCAGAAATGGAAGGACGCCAGACAAACTAAATCCAAGGAGCACATTACCTTTAAACACATCTAAAAAAAGCAGGCGTCGGAATGAAAAACTAAACAAGACTAGTCTCTATTTTATCTACTTTTAGATGTTTTAATCCTATAAAACAGGAACTAGTTGAGGTTCCTCAGTCCATTTCAAAGGTGTTTGGCTTGCAGGTGATATATTCAGATAGAGTTACTACTGGTCTTTGACTCTTGGTTCTTTTATTCCTCATTTGAACTGTTAAATGACAGCTTTATTGCATGTTTATTGATGAGTAATATTTACCAGGAGAAGGTAATGCTAAATTAGCAAGATTTTTTAACAGTCATGATGTGGGCCTTTAGATGATAAACTATTACAATAAACAATGTAATTTAAAATCTGTGGGCACTAACATTGTTGATGTTGACCATTTAGTCTCTTTCCCTTTTTACTTGTGTGTTGGAGGAGGTGGTTTTGTCCTGCGCTCACTCTAAGCCTGCTTGCACCAGAATATTCACTGAAGCAGGGTTGTAGCAGTAAAGACTGAGCATGTCCGTCAACACAGGGCTGGTTACATACTTAGGATATATCTATTTAACAATGCTATGCAAACTTTAAAAGAAATTGGGTACATTTCTTTTTGACATGAAGACCTATACATGATATGTTTCTTCTAAAAGTTGTGAATGTAAAAATTTGTGAACAAGAATGAATGTGTTTTATACATATGCATAAATAGAGAGAATATTTATAACATGCTAGTAACTGAGTAGAAAATGATTTCAATAATCAAGCTGGCTACCACTCTAAAGGGAGTTTCATAAAAACAAACAAAAAATAAAGGCAGTTTCACTTTAGAGTTCATTCAGTTGTACAATGTTTGATTTTTTTATTGTGAGCATGTATTAAGTGTATAAGCTTTTTTTTAATTTGCAAAAAAACACACACCCTGATTGATAGAATAGCGTTCCCTTCTCTACATATCAAAATATTAATAGTGCTTATTTTATGAAAGAAGGTAGAGTGGGGTTTTTTCTTCTTTGATTATCTGTATGATCTATTTTTTCTACACTAAATATGTGTAACTATATAATAAAGAATGAATTTTATGTTTTTTAAAACAGAACAGAGCATTCACAGGGAGGGAAAGTGTTCAGAAGCACTGGAAAGGAATATGTATAAAAGTGTACCGTGGTCACACTAGCTGGTTTGGCTGAGTGGATTGAGAGTAGGCCTGTGGACTGAAGGGTCCCGGGTTCGATTCCGGTCAAGGGCACATGCCAGGGTTGCAGGCTCGATCCCCAG
>NW_005356870.1:6329477-6340067 GCF_000412655.1 Myotis brandtii | reverse complement strand
TGGCCAATCAATGATTCTCTCTCATCATTGATGTTTCTATCTCTCTCCCTCGCCCTTCCTCTCTGAAATCAATAAAAAAAAATGTTTAAAAGAAAGTGAGATGCGCCCTAACCGGTTTGGCTCAGTGGATAGAGCGTCGGCCTGCGGACTGAAAGGTCCCAGGTTCGATTCTGGCCAAGGGCATGTACCTTGGTTGCGCGCACATCCCCAGTAGGAGGTGTGCATGAGGCAGCTGATCCAAGGGCATGTACCTTGGTTACGGGCACATCCCCAGTAGGGGGTGTGCAGGAGGCAGCTGATCGATGTTTCTCTCTTATCGATGTTTCTAACTCTCTATTCCTCTCCTTTCCTCTCTGTGAAAAATCAATAAAATATTTTTTAAAAAAGAAAGTGAGATGCTTCTAAAAATAATGATAAATAAATAAATAAATAAATAAATAGATGTATAGTGGTCAAAATAGTTACCAAGCTTATTACGTCATAAGCTTAAAACAAATTTCTCTCACAAGTTAAGTCCCCGAGGTAAAAATGGCAGCAGCTTTTGTGATAATTGATAAATTCCCAGGTGGCTGCTTAGGGCGGTTTCTTCAATATAATGAAAATACAATATTCATTTCATATTAAAGCTTACACTCAGTCAGATTTCTAACAACTGAAGCTTGACTGGGAATAAGTCAACTTATTTTCAATGGTTGCCTCAATATTCCATGGAGGTGAAAACCATTACTTCATTTACTGAGAATAATCAGTAATCTCACTAAACCAAGATGCTTTCATTAAAGCTTGAGATACTGTTGGAACTAATCAAATATATTGAGTCATTTTTTGGATACATATTTACAATATTGGAATTATTGTGTCCTATCCAAAGTCTTGCAAATGAACCCAAAAGAATGGTTTGTACCTGGCAAGAAAAGCACACAAGCTTGTCAACCACTGTGAGCGATGGCCGATGAGTACTGTCTTCTTTCAGAATACTTCTACGGACCGGGGTGTGTCCGCTTGAGAAAGTCTGGCATTAACTCTCCAGGGGTCAGCCTTTCCCCATAAAGCATGCCTCAGATTCTAGCTGTCTCTCACTCCAAGCAACTCAGACCATGTGTTTAGTAACCTAGAGGGAATGTGCATACTGTTCAGTTAATAAGAAACTATAGCCAAGCTGGGTGTGGCTCAGCAGTTGAATGTTGACCTGGGAACCAAGAGGTCATCGGTTCTATTCCCGGTCAGGGCATATTCCCAGGTTGTGGGATCCAGTGTGGCGCATGTAGGAGGCAACCAATCGATGATTCTCTCTCTTCATTGATGTTTCTATCTTTCTTTCTCTCTCCCTTCTTCTCTGGAATCAATAAAAATATTTTTTTTAAATAAATTTAAAAAATAAGAAACTATAAAAAGTGGACAATTGATAACACTATGTAGAAATAGACACAAGACAGCCACATTTTTCTAGGGGAGAGTAAACTCCCAGAGATCTATTCCTTCAGGAACAGGTCTGAATGCCACCTAGCACTTATTTCATATCACACATACACACGGACACACATGCACACATACATACGCATGTGTGCTCGCAGCAGGCAGCCCTACCATTTTCTTTTCTTTCCCTTTTAAAATAAATAATTCTAATAGACAATAAATGAAAATAATATAAAATTTAAAAGTGTCTTCTCCCAACCCTGTCAGTCACCCAGGTTTTCCTTAGGTAGTTTTTGTTTTGTTTTACACTTTTAAATCTTCGATACATTTGGAAAATACTTTGGTGCAGAGGGTGGGCTCGGGTTCAACTCTGTTTCCAGGTGGCTGGCTTACCTAGATGTCTCAGTGTCAAGCATAGAATAGTCATCCATCTTTTCCTCCACTGATATGCAGTGCTACGTTTCATAGAAGTGAAATTCTTCCATTTGAGTCCATTTCTAGACTCACTGTTCCATTCCATTGAATTGAAACTCTAAGCCTGAATCCTTGAGTTTGAATCTCAATTCTAACGTTTATTGGATGTGTGACTTTAAGCAGGTTGCTTAAATTTTGCCTAAATTCCTCAATTATAAAAGTGATATAAATAATCGTAAGATCATTGTGGGAATTAAACTATTTAAGAGATTAACACACTCAAAAAGTATATGACATAGATGTCACTTAATATATATTAGTGATCATTATTCTTAAAATGCTGTTGTTTTCATTGGTATTTCATTACACTGACAGATTAAGGGAGACCTGGCATGTGTGAATACTATCTTCCCAAGTAAATATCATGTGTTTTTGTAAAGTACTGGAGTCTTCTTTTGTGTCCAATTTCTTCAGACATTTGCCCACAGATCTTTATCCGTGTTGTGTAAGGATTCACATTCCCCTCTCCACAATCCCTCCTCCACAGATATTTCATCATCATGTGATTCTGATTCCATTCCCTGTAATTCCTAGTTACTACCTCCCAACTGTCCAGCTCCATTTTTTGATCTCTTACCCAGGATACTTCCCCGAGGACCCTGACTACCAACCTGTCGTTGGTGAAGTGCAGTACGTTGCTGTATTTCTTGAAAACAACTGAGATTTAATAGTGCATATAGAGGCTCATGCATTTCTAGGGCTGGTATTTTCTCTAGGGAAACAGCTCTCTGTTGAAATATCTTTTCTGGATGTGAAGTCTGGGTTTAAAGAGCAACTTGAGAAATCAGACCCTTCAATAAGATTTTATGCTTGAACCCTTTATCTGCATTTTTGTTTCATGCACATTAAACTGTTGCTGAAAAGTATGGGTCCTTTAAAGTTCAGGAGGAAAGTGTTTATAAAGATCTAAGACTGAACTAAAGACAAAGCTATAGCCAGAGGCCTGGTTTCCTGAGAAGGAAGGAGTCCCCCGCTAATCTGTCATGCTTCTGTCTAACAGGATATTAAAGCCATCCAGGCTCCTTTCGTTTACAGCCAGCCCTGTGTCTCACAATCCCATGTCTGTACCAGGGAGCCACATGACCAGGGTCCACGCCACGGCTCCTCCAGAGCGCCTTGTAAAGTGCAGTATAGTGAGTAATTAGAGTATTGGCGACGAAGAAAAAAAGAGAGACAATGAAACCCTTATTATGAGGTACCATCCTCCCAATCGCTGCCTAGTGTAATTAGAAGAAAGAAATATAACTTTAAAGGAATAATTGAACCTGTTGGGCAAGCCTTTACAGTTCTTATTCTCTGTCAGTGCTCCTTGGTTACGACTCTGATAACATGAAAGGTGAGATGAATTTTAAAAGAAAACACTCATTACAATTTTTTCATTTAAAAAATGGTTGTTAAAAATAAATGCTCAGAGCCCTGGCCGGTGTGATTCAGTTGGTTGGAGCATTGTCCCCTGCACCGAAGGGTTGAGATTAGAGTCCACTCAGGGCACATACCCAGATTTCAGGTTCGATCCCCAGTCGGGGCACATACAGAAGGCAACTGATCAATGTTTCTCTCACACATTGATGTTTCTCTCTTCCTCTCCCTTTCTCTCTCTCTAAAATCATTTTTTTAAAAAATAGATGCACATAATAAAAGAAGTCATAGAGCTCCCCCAACCCAACCTGTAGTCCTGTCTTTCCTATACTTCTCTTAAGCTGCCTAAAAGGGTTGGGGATATATTTTCACACACATCCATACATGTATAAATCCCAGACCACAAAAGACTTTCAGGTGGTGTTGGTTTTATGGGCAACACTACACACTTCAGAGACAAATGGCTGATTTAATACCGGCCCAGAGCCGACAGATCTTGGGAAAAGCCTATTATGTCCTTTGGAAGAGTTCTATAAACAAGTGTTGTGGTTACCAGCAGAATGAAGTCTCCGTTTCAGACTTTGAGAGTAATTCACTTAGGCAAGTCTCCCCCAACCAAGTGCAAACAAGAGGCCCCATGACCCCGGCGACTGTTAATGGAGCCTTTCATCTCACAATCACCTGTTTTATTCCAGCCACAGTCAGCCGAGACTTCAGGTTGTTTAAATCTCATTCCTTCCTATATACAGATGTTCTTCCAGCTGGTAGTGTGGCTGGCCAAGTACATAGGATCTCTTTGCCCTTCTGAAGATGGAGGGAAAAGTAATCAACTGTAAAAGAAAGCTCAAGAAATATCACTGCTGTCCATGCTTATCTGGGGAGAGTGACGGTGCAGGGGGGCCTGTGTAGAGCTAGGAAGAATGACCCAGATCAAATTGTATAGAATGAGATGAGAGAGAAAAAATATTAAGATCTGATGTCTTGACAATGAGCAGGGCATTGCCTCAATAAAGGACAAGGGACAAAGTCACAGTGGTTCTCAACCTGTGGGTTGCGACCCCTTTGGCGGTCGAATGACCCTTTCACAGGGGTCGCCTAAGACCATCCTGCATATCAGATATTTACATTACAATTTATAACAGTAGCAACATTACAGTTATGAAGTAGCAACGAAAATAATTTTATGGTTGGGTCACAACATGAGGAACTGTATTTAAAGGGCCAGAAGGTTGAGAACCACTGGACAAAGAGAAGTTGAGTTGGATAGTTTGTCTCTAGGAAAGAGACTGTTTCAGAGAAAATTCTGGGAGTAAGAAATGAGATGATTATTAACGCTCAAGATGTAATGGGGTAGCTTAGTTGCATAGTTTTGGAATTTAAGGGAAATTAAAGAAAAAGAATAGGGTTCATATATGAGCAAGAAGCTAAGAAAAAGAGCCTGATTCTTGGGTGGGATCTGAACTCAGAAGGGCAAGTGGAGAGACTTTGCAAGTTTGCTTGAGTTAAGCTTTGGCAGGGTACTAGGAATGACACTGCCTCTGTGTTTTGTTTCTGAGTATTTGCTGTCCAGGATAGGCCCGGAAGAGTGAGAAGTGAAAGCATCAAGTATAAAAGTTTAAGGTTAGGTCTTTAGAAAAAAACACTTCGTAAGCCCTCAAATGCTACCTGTGAATAAATACCAGAATGGCTGCGCCCCATTTGTGTATTGCAGGCACATGCATGCAGGCAAGCGCACACACACACACACACACACACACACACACACACACAATTTAGTAATTGAAAAAGTTTCTCTCTATAGGCCCTGCTTAGTATTCATTGGCCTAGAAACTCAAATTGGATGTGCTATATCCCTGACACCCTATCCTTCTCAATCACAGAGGACCCTGGCAAATACTGTTCAAACCTTAGCCTTGAGCTGTCCACCTGCTCCATCATCATTGATGTGAGAGAGAAACATTGATCCTTCTGCACAAGCCCCAACCAGGGTGCGGATTGAATCCGCCACCTAGGTATGTGCCCTGACCAGGAATCGAACCCATGACTTTTTGGTGTTTCTGATGACACTCCTACCAACTGAACCACACCGGCAAGGGCCAATGTTCACTTTTTAAAAGAATATAAATTTTTTTTGCCTAAAAGGTTGTTCCGATGTACACTTTTCTGAGCAATATATACAGGTTCTTATCAGTCCACATTCTTGGCAACACTTAGCATTGCCAGACTTTTAAATTGTACATCTAGTATATTTAAGATGGCAGCTAATTATGGTCTTGACTTGCATTTTTTATTACTAATTAGTTTAAGCATTTTGCCAACTTTATTCATTATGTGTTTCCTATGCCTGCTTTTATCTTCTAATTTTATTAATTTCTGCTCTTTTGTTTATGAATTCCCTTGTTTTGCTTTCTTTCAGTTTACTCTTTTGTTCTTTTTCTAAGCTAGGTGCTTAATTCACGTTTAGCCTTTCTTCTTTGCTAACATAAACAATTAAGCTTATATATTTCATCAAATACTGGCTTCCACTGCATCTCACAAGCTTAAATGTGCAGTACTTTCACTCTCATTCAGTATTTTAAATTTCCCAGTAAGATTTCTTCTTGATCATGAGACATGTAGTACTTATTAAATTATAAGTTAAAATATTTAAAATTTATACCGTTGTTATTGATTTCTAATTTGGCTGCATTTTGGTCAGAGAATATGGCTGTTCCAGTTATCTATTTCTGCATAACAAACCACCCCAAGATAGTGGCATAAAACAATGCAATTATTTTACTTATGGATCTGGGAGCTGCTGGACTCAGCGAGGCAGTTCTTTCTCAAGGTCTCTTAAGCAGCTGCAGTCAGGTGGTAGCTGGGGTTAGAGTCTCTTAAAGTTTCTCCACTCGTGTGTCTGGTGCCTGGACTCAGAACACTCAAACAGCTTGAGGAACTTCTTCTTCTTCTTCTTCTTCTTCTTCTTCTTCTTCTTCTTCTTCTTCTTCTTCTTCTTCTTCTTCTTCTTCTTCTTCTTCTTCTTCTTCTTCTTCTTCTTCTTCTTCTTCTTCTTCTTCTTCTTCTTCTTCTTCTTCTTCTTCTCTCTCTCTCTCTCTCTCTCTCTCTCTCTCTCTCTCTCTCTCTCCTTTACATTTGGTGTCTCCACATCAAGGTCTCAGGCTAGCTAAACTTCTTACATGGAAGGCTCTAGAGCAGTGCTTCTCAACCTTGGCTGCACATTAGAATCACCTGGGAATTTTTTTTAAATCCTGATTTCTGGGGCCTCGTCCTCCAGAAATTGTTTCTTTGTTATGGGGTGGGGCCCCAGAAATCAGGATTTTGAAAAGATTCCCAGGTGATTCTAATGTGCAGCCAAGGTTGAGAACCACTGCTCTAGAGTGAGTGATTGTCCCAAGAAAAATTCACTGAAGCCACCTGACCTTTCCTAACCCACATTGGAGGTAAAGCAGAGTCACTTGTACCACATTCTAATCATTGAAGGTCACAGGGATATAAAAGGCAAACACACACACACACACACACACACACACACACACACATACATTTGGGAGGTGAAGAAAGGAAGGTGAGAGAAGAGAAAGATCAGAAGAAAATACAACAAAATACCTTGCTCAGTTATTGAATGTTATGGGAAATAAAGGTCATATTTAAGAGCACTGCAAATGTAGAGTATTATCACATACCAGACAGTCTCCATAATGACTTGGATGTAGAAGGTTGTAGTGCAAGAAAACAAGACAGCCACCCACATGCTATCATCTTGTATTAGTTTGGTAGTTTTTTCCAAAGTGTTTGTGCCACTGAGAGGAAAGGGTGGGTCCAAAGTGTTCTGTCAGTACCACTTTGGGATGGTGGTTGAGAATTCTTTTTTAATAGTCACAGTAGGTTTCTTGGAAGGGAGAGTAGATGTAGAAGAGAGTAAGTGTATGAAAAGTGGAAAAGTACTCTCAGTGAAAAGTGTGAAAGAAATCTCACCCACGGTGATAGAAACACTCCATTTTGAAAATCCGTGGGAGGATTCAAATCAAAATATTATTTGCAAATTAGTGCAGCAAAAAAGGAGGGGCGGGGGGAAGGAAAAGGAAGACTTTATTTTTAAAATGGTCATTTTTGTGAAGAGTCTCAAAATTGTACCAAACCAAACTACATGGTCTGGTTTCCATGGAAAAGAGTAGGGACCACACCATATCCCTCGTGAGGCCTCAGTGATGGTAGAGGAGACAGAAAAGCCTCGTACATGGGTTTCTGAGAAATGGGGTTCTGGTACAGGTGAGGAAACATGAGAAGCTGGCCTTCGAGGGGAAAGAGTTCAACCATAGCAGGTACAACCCAGGGATTTGCAGCAGCACGCTCAGCGGACGGCAGGTTTTTTATTTTGAATTGGTGTGAATCATGGTGCCTACAAGTGGATGCTATTTCCTCACCACCACTTTTTTTTTTAAGCAATTTTGAATGTGCTTAGAGGCCTACTAAAAGAAGTGTATGTGAATATTAATTCAACATTACACTAAAACCTAAAGATAGCTGAAGGGACCTGAGGGAACTGCTGGTCCGACCCCTTCCTTTTACATTTGAGGAAAGGTGAGACCTGAAATAGTGCTGGTCCGACCCCTTCCTTTTACATTTGAGGAAAGGTGAGACCTGAAATAGTGCTCCTTGCCCACATGGTTAGACATTAAAGCCGTGGTCATGGTCATCATTGCAGAAACCCATATTCTAGTTTTTTGTGTGTGTGTTTATTTTTAATTTGTCAATTACAGTTTTCATTTAATATTATTTTATATTAGTTTCAGGTGTATAGCACCATGGTTAAACATTTATATAATTTATAAAGTGTCCCCCCCCCCATAAGTCTAATACCCACCTAGCACCATATATAGAGGGGCCCAGGGCACGAATTCGTGCACCTTGAAAGGAACTGGGGGCCACAAGGCTGCAGTGGGCACTGGGGTGGGTCTCAGCCCATCCTCTGTGCCCCCACCCAGCCCCTCCTGCTGCGGTCCCTGATCCCCTGTCTGCTGGCAGCCCCACTCCCGCTGCTGCTGCTCCCACACACTGGCGCTGATGGCGTAGAGCATTTGGGGCCAGCGCTAGCGGCTGGTGCAAGCAGCGGCCACTTCCCCAATCGCCCCTCAGGAGCAAGGGGAGGTGGAGAAACCCTTAGGGGTGATCAGGACCGGCACCGGGCGCCAGCTGCAGGTGCAAGTGGGGCTGGTGCTGGCAGTGGGTGCAAGGGGCGGCTCCGGCGCCAACAGTGGGTGTGAGCGGGGCCATCACCAGCAGTGGGTGCGAGAGGTGGCTGCTGGCCCCTATCGCCCCTCAGGAGCAGAGGGAGGTGGAGAAGCCCTGAAGGGCGATCGGGCTGGCAGCCACCACTCACAACTACTGACAGCACTGAGCAATCAGGGCCAGCAGCAGATGCAAGCGGCAGCTCCGGTGCCGGCAGTGGGTGCAATGCCGAGCAGGACCGCAGCACATGGGAGCAAAGAATTTTCAATAACCACCAGAGGCTCACCCCGATGACAGCGACCAGTGCCCTGCCTTGGTCTGGCGCCCCCGCTCACCTGCTCCACCATCCTGCCACGGGTGACACCCACCCTATTCCACGCTCTGCCGCCTGCTGCCGATACCTGCCAGTGACCGGTTGTTCGGTTGTTCTGCTGTTCGGTCTATTTGCATATTAGAGTTTTATATAGATAGATACAAAATTACTGACTACCTTCCCTATCCTGTTCTTTACATACCTGTGACTATTTTGTAACTCACCATTTGTACTTCTTAATCTCTTCACCTTTTTCACCCAGTTCCCCAAACCCCCTTCCATCTGACAATCATTAGTTTGTTTTTTATACCTATGAGTCTGTTTCTGTTTTGTTTATTCATTTGTGTGTATTTTTAGATTTCACATATAAGTGAAATCATATATTTGTCATTCTCTATCTGACTTATTTCACTTAGCATAATACCCTCTAGGTCCATTCATGTTGTTGCAGATGATGACATTTCATTTTTCATGGCTGAGTAATATTCCATTATATATATGTATCCACTTATCTGTTAACTAGAGGCCCAGTGCATGACATTCGTGCACTGGGCAGGGGGCGGGGAGGCGATCCCTCAGCCTGGCCTGCACCCTCTCACAGTCCGGGACCCCTCGGGGGGATGTCTGCCTGCCAGTTTAGGCCTGCTGAGAGCGGGCCTAAAAGTCCTTAGCGCTGCCACGGAGGCAGGAGAGGATCCCGCCACCACCACTGTGCTTGCCAGCCGTAAGCCCAGCTTCTGGCTGAGTGGTGCTCCCCCTGTGGGAGTACACTGACCACCAGGGGTCAGCTCCTACATTGAGCATCTGCCCCCTGGTGGTCAGTGCACCGGTCATTCTGCCGTTTGGTCGATTTGCATATTAGGGTTTTATTATATAGGATGGGCACTTAGATTGCTTCCATATCTTGGCTATTGTAAGTCATGCTGCAATGAACATAAGAGTACATATGTCTTTCTGGATTAGTGTTTTGGATTTCTTCAAATAAATACCAAGAAGTGGAATTGCTGGGTCATAAGGTAGTTTTATTTTTAATATTTTGAGGAACCTCCATACTGTTTTCCATAGATGCTGCACCAATTTGCAATCCCATCAACAATGCACAAGGGATTGTTTTTTCTCCACATTTTCACCAACACTTGTTGTTTGCTGATTTATTGATGATAGCCATTCTGACAGGTGTGAGGTAATATCTCTTGTGGTTTTAATTTGCATTTTTCTGATGATTAGTGACATTGAGCATCTTTTCATATGTCTATTGGCCATCTATATGTCCTCTTTGGAAAACTGTCTATTCAGTTCCATTTTTAATTGGATTATTTGGGGCATGAGTTAAGTTGTATGAGTTCTTTATAAATTTTGGATATTAACCCTGTATCAGATGTATCATTGAGGAGTAGGTTGTCTAATCATTTTGTTGATGGTTTCCTTTGCTGTGCAAAAACATTTTAATTTGATATAGTCCCTTTGTTTATTTTTTCTTTTGTGTACCTTGCCAAGGAGATATATCAGAAAAAAAATATTACTAAGAGCAATGCCAGAGAATTTACTGCCTATGTTTTCTTCTAGGAGTTTTATGATAAGCTTCAAATTCTTTCTTCCTCAGTTATTAGTGTGAAATCAAGCAAGTTATGTAACCTCTCTGAGTTGAATTCCTTATCTGTAATAATAATATTTACCTCTAAATAATACTGTATCTTCAATTTAAAGTCCTTAGTTACATGACCCAGCATTCTTGTTTCACCATGTAAGTCATATCCATTTTTATTTATAAATAATAAAGTATATACTTATAGATAACA